>NC_137149.1:145711290-146262990 GCF_951394435.1 Stenella coeruleoalba | reverse complement strand
TTATCATTACACCTTGTACTAACCTCTGTAACACTCCCATTTTACCAGTGAGAAAATCTGAGGGCTGAGGATAGAGATTTGTCAAGGATCTCTAAGCAATAAACAACATTTTTATCCTTGACACCCTGTTATTGCTAATCTCATACCCTACTAAAATCCATTCCTACTGGAAGCAAATTCTTTGCTATAATTTATTTATGCAGTGCATCCTTTAGTATTCCAGTTGATGAAGCTTGCCAATACCTATGTGCATTCACTTGGGAAGAAAAACAATTTACCTGGGCAGTGACGCCTCGGGGATTTACTGAGAGTCCTTATTTCTCACAAATTCTGAAGGCTGGTCTAGATGATATAAAGTTCCCTAAGGGTTCTACTTTGCTGCAATATATGGATGATTTCGTTCTTTTTTCTCTTTCTCAAGCCTCCTCATGGGAAAACAGCATCTACTTACTTGCTAAAGCTTTTAGTCTTAGAGGGACATAAAGTCACCAAGGGAAAAAAAAATTGCAATTTGCTCAAACCCACGTTTGATATTTAGGGCATCTGATATCAGAACAAGGGCTATACCTAGAGCCAGGTCAATTTCATGGTGTCCTAAGTTTCCCAAACTCAAAATTAAGTCCTAGCTATGAGCTTTTCTCAAGCTAGTTGGTATTGGATTCCAAATTTCTCTCTTATAGTCAAACCTCTGTATGTTCTACTCAACAACAACCACCCCAATCCAACTTTATGGGATGAACAGGACAAGGTAGCATTTGAGGATTTAAAGGAGAGTTTGATGAACGCGCCTGCCCTTGGACATGCAAATTGTCAGATTCTCTGTTTCCTTTTTTTTTTTTTTGCGTTATGCGGGCCTCTCACTGCTATGGCCTCTCCCGTTGCGGAGCACAGGCTCCGGACGCGCAGGCTCAGCGGCCATGGCTCACGGGCCCAGCCGCTCCGTGGCATGTGGGATCTTCCCGGACCGGGGCACGAACCCGCATCCCCTGCATCGGCAGGCGGACTCTCCACCACTGCGCCACCAGGGAAGCCCTGTTTCCTTTTCTGTATATGAAAAGGGAGAGAATGTCCCTGGGGTATTCACCCAAAAAGGTGGGGACCACCATCAACCCACAGGATATTATAGCCAGTAACTGGACCCTATGATAGGAGGATACCTCCCTGGCCTTAGGGCCACCATGGCCACTGTCCTTTAGGTTAGGACCACCAAGAACATTACTTTGGGATCCCCTGAACCCATTTTTGTATCTCATGCAGTAGAAGCCTGCCTGAATTTCTCATCACTCTCAACAATTTTCAGCCAGCCACGTCACCACCTATAAGAACTCCTCACGTGACTCTTTTCTGTAGTAACTTTAACCCCGTTACTCGTTTTTCTGCATCACGGATGAATTCCCTCACAGGTGCTTAATGCTGATGGCTCACCTCCTGACTCCTTATAATGATCGGTAGGAAACTCATTTGGGTATTGCTGACCATGAATGAACCATGATTCATTGATGAATGAACCATGGTTCATTGATGGTTCTTATTTAAAAGGTGACAATGGCAAGTATCATGCTGGATATGCTCTTACAGCTCCTCTTGCTGCTAAGATAGGCTTTTTACCTATGGCCACTTTGGCCCAGCAGACTCAATTACATACTTTTACACAAGCTTGTACTTCAGCCAAAGACAAAACTGCCAATATTTGTACAGATAGTAGATATGCTTTCAGAATAGCTCACGGTTTTGGAATGTTGTGGAAGCAACATAAGGCTGCAGAAAGTGTCTACCTCACTTGTCCCACTTGCCAAAAGTACAACCCAGAGATGACTGTTTGTACTGCTTCCAGGCATGTTCAGCTGCCTAGTGGACCATTCAAGGTCTGGCAAATGGATTTCATACAACTTCCTCTGTCTGATGGATATAAACGTGTCTCAATCATGGTCTGTATGTTGTCACACTGAACTGAAGCCTTCCCTTACAGACAGGCCACTGTCTCTTCTGTGGCTAAAATCTCTTTGGAGAAGATTATTCTTACCTGGGAAACTCCTCTGGAACTTCACAGTGCTTGAGAAGCCCATTTTACTGGCCAAGTGCTCTGAGAAGTCTGTGCTGTTTGGCCAGTTTTACAACACTATACCTAGGCTTACCACTCTCAATCCCTCTTGTTTAGTCAAATGAACTAATGACATTACTAAGACTCAATTAGCAAAATTTGCAGAGACCCTCCAAATACCTTGGCCAAAGGTATTGTCATTGGTGCTTCTAGGATTTAGATCCACCCATTGGAACACATAAACTCGCAGCCTTTGAGATAGTCACTGGATACCCAATGCACTTGGCTTCTGCTTCTTTTGACCTACAGCTGATAAAAGGAGAGCTGCTCCGATATTGCAAAGGCCTAATTGGTTCTATTAAAAATAACCATTTTTTTGGTAGCACAATCTTTTCACAGTGTGTCAATTTCTACAAGAATGTCAGCTGAGATTCTGATAAGATTTGCATTGAACCTGTACATCAATCTAGGGAGTATTGCCATCTTTACAAAATCAAATATTTTGATACATAAACATGGGAGATTTCCCCATTTTATTTAGATTTCCTTTCATTTCTTTCAACAATATTTTCAAATTTTCAGAACAGGTTTTGCATTTCCTTTGTTAAATTTATTCCTAAGTATTTTATTCTATTTGATGCTGTTGTACATGGAATTGTTTTCTTAATCATTTTCATATTGTTCATTACAGGCGTATTGAAATACAAATGAATTTTGTGTATTGAGCTTATATCCTGCAAATGTGCTGAACTTATTTATTATTTCTAATGATTTTCATTGGATTTCTTAGAATTTTTTATATAAATAGACATATCATCTACAACTAGAAATAATTTTACATTTTTCTTTCCAAATGAATATTTTAATTCTTTTTCTTCTTGAATTGCCCTAGCTAGAACTTCCAGTATAATGTTGTATCAAAGTAGAGAGAGCAAAAACTGACACTGCAGAAATAAAAGAGATCATGAGAGATTACTACAAGCAACTCTATGCCAATAAAATGGACAATCTGGAAGAAATGGACAAATTCTTAGAAATGCACAACCTGCCAAGACTGAATCAGGAAGAAATAGAAAATATGAACAGACCAATCACAAGCACTGAAATTGAAACTGTGATTAAAAATCTTCCAACAAAGAAAAGCCCAGGACCTGATGGCTTCACAGGCGAATTCTATCAAACATTTAGAGAAGAGCTAACACCTATCCTTCTCAAACTCTTCCAAAATATAGCAGAGGGAGGAACACTCCCAAACTCCTTCTATGAGGCCACCATCACCCTGATACCAAAACCAGACAAGGATGTCACAAAGAAAGAAAACTACAGGCCAATATCACTGATGAACATAGATGCAAAAATCCTCAACAAAATACTAGCAAACAGAATCCAACAGCACATTAAAAGGATCATACACCATGATCAAGTGGGGTTTATTCCAGGAATGCAAGGATTCTTCAATATACGCAAATCTATCAATGTGATAAACCATATTAACAAATTGAAGAAGAAAAACCACATGATCATCTCAATAGATGCAGAGAAAGCTTTTGACAAAATTCAACACCCATTTATGATAAAAACCCTGCAGAAAGTAGGCATAGAGGGAACTTTCCTCAACATAATAAAGGCCATATATGACAAGAAGTCCCAGTTGTTATACCTTCTAGCCAACCTTGTGTTTTATTATCTGCTGAGGTTTTCATTTGCGTTTTCTAAGTAGCTAATGATGAGCGTCTTCCTTTGTTGTCATCTGTGTGTCTTCTTTAGTGAAGTGTTTGCTAAAATCTTTTACCTAGTATTAAGTTATTGGTTCTCTTATTGAGTGATTAAAATATGTTTATAATGTGAATACAGCTCTTTACTAAATACATGTTTTGTATATCTATTCTCTCCATGTGTGGCTTATCTTTTCATTTATTTGAGAGTGCTTTTAAAGAGTTTTTTTTTTCTTTTTAAATTTTGAAGAAGGCTACAAGAATTATCAATTTTTCATGGTTTGTGGTTTTTGTGTAAGAAATGTTTGCCTAACCAAAGGCTTCAAACAATTAGAAAACTGTTTTATTTACAAATTAGATATCATATTAAAATAACACTGACTGTGAAAAAAAAAGATTAAATTTCCTAAGGACCATTCGATCTGAGCCTTCAAGAGGAGAAATCTGCCAGGGTAACCAGAAGTACTGAATATAGATCATTGAACTTAAGCCCAATGATTGGATTGATTTTTAAACTCTGCATAGGTCTGTGACCATGATATAAAAACACTTGATTAATAAGCAAAAGTCCAAAAAAATCAAGAAAACACTACAAATAATCATACAGGTCAGGTCCAGCATCTTAGGATAGCTGTCTGTTTCTGATGTGGTCTTTTTCTCACCATGATGCTGATGTCATATCTTCTCTGTCTGACTGTTGTTTTAAGGTGAGTTTGAAGTCAGTAGTCCTATTTATAGACTAGTTCAGTGAAGGGGCCCTTTTTAAGTGAAAATATGAGTTCAAGAATCAATTCCCTTCAGTTTTGCTGTGCATAAGCTAGTTAAGAGTATCTGACAGGGTCCTTCCATCTAGGTTGGAGAGAGTCCTTTAAATGATGTCTTTTCCAATATGCATAATCTGGTTGCACATCACGTGGCACCTGATCTTCATCTAAAAACATATTACTATAATAAGCTTCAGAAACAAGCTTAGAATGTCCTTTCCATAATTCAGTTAAAGCTTACAATAATGTAACACAGTAACAAGGAGCCATTTGGAAGTGAGTCTTAGGCAGTAAACATAAAATCTCAAACACCATTAAAAACACTAGAATTTAATATCCACTGAAACATATTTTTTCTCTAAAATTACCCTCATTTCTACAAAATGTAGCCACACTCAGACTAATTTGTTTGCAAAATAAGTCTGGTTTCCATAAACTTGGCCAGGTTTTTTACATAAGTGTAACAAGAATAGCAATTGATTGTATATGCTCTTTAAAATTTATTTTGCCAGAACTTTTCACATAGAATCTCAGATTGACTTTTAAAAAGGCCTCTCCTGTGGAGGAAATTCACTACAAGGACTTGCCACTATATTCTACCAGAAATACCTACAAATTTGTGTTGATTCCTCTCTTCTTGAGGTCCCTGAAATATCTTGAGGTCCTGTAACTACCAGGAAGTAACTTCTCTTATTTAGCTGGTAAGATTGCTGGGAACCCTGTAAGCAAGGCACTGGGCTGTCTTTCTACTGGGCTTTATGGCTCCATACAGTTCACCTTAGTTGTTTAAGCTGTCTGATCATATCTGATTCTTTGCATTTTTCTGAAATATGGCATCCCAGTCAAAACCATTGTAATATAATCAATGTTTCAATTGTGATCTGTTACAAGGAGAATAGATTCTTGTTGAACTCATGCAAATGATGACATGGTCATGAAAATAAGAATATTCACAAAGTGTTTCCAAATTCTGGAGGGATCAGTAGAGAGAAAAGATGAATGTTTTAATTCTGCTTACAAAGTCAAAATTTACCAGATTTCTATAAGTCATAATTAGCTTAAGGTGAAAAGTTTCCTTATATCTGGAAAACAAAGTTTAAATAAACAGGTAATATTTCAGACAAAAAGTCATAAAAATTATCATTCAGCCCTATGAAACTATTTACTGTTAATCTTGATCTTCTGTTAACAGTTATATGAAGCCACCAGAATTTTCATTAGAATTCTGTAGAATAAGAGTATCAAATTAAAAGAAAAGAGTAATTCCTATATGTTTTTTCACTAGAATTTTTTTTTTAACATCTGTATTGGAGTATAATTGCTTTACAATGGTGTGTTAGTTTCTGCTTTGTAACAAAGTGAATCAGTTATACATATACATATGTTCCCATATCTCTTCCCTCTTGCATCTCCCTCCCTCCCACCCTCTCTATCCCACCCCTTCACTAGAAACTTTTTAAGTAAACTTACTTTATATTCATAGAGGGAAGAAAATATATTCTCTAAATCTCAGTTTAATGATTTAATTTTGTCTCATCATTTTCCCCCAGTTTTTCATTCCCCTTTAAGAATCACATTTAAAAGCAAATGGCCAAGCATTATATCATTATACTGAAGACTGAACTGGTTGAAAAATTGCAGGGAAATTAAAATTCTACTGGAAAAGAATGTTTGTGATAGGAAACAAGAAAGGGTCTCAAATAACTAATATATAAGGAAGCACTGTAGATACATTGAAACAGAGTTTAATGATCTAAAGTTGACAAACAAGGTGATATGGACTATTCCAGGTATGCTATTGCTTGACCTGTGAATTATTTTCTTAGTGAGTAGTGTTTTTGGAGAATGCTTCAGTTCACAAATTCTTCTCAAAGCAGAAAAAATTAATAGTTCTCAGAGTCTATAAAAGGGTAATTTTAATATCCTCATGTTTTTAACATTGCATATTAATGTTTATCAAAGTAAATTCTAAATGTATAAACAAAGTAGCTTAGAGGTATATTTTATTCTTGTTACTATTGCTTAAAACATATATAAACCTTCTTTAAAATCTATAATAATCATGTTTATTTTTGAATGTTTTGACAATATAGAGAAGTACAAATAAGAAAACAAACTCCTTTAATTATAACATGCATTGATGTTTATGCTTAGTATTTTGGTATATGTTCTTCCAGTACTATTCTATAAAACTATATGTGTTTGTCTAAATATTTTATGTTTGAATTATATCACATACTGGTCTGTTACCCATTTTTCATTTGGTAATAAATGTTGATCTTTAATATACTCTATATTAATATTTTAATAAAAATCTATATTAACATTTTAATGTTTGTTTAGAGTTGCATTCAGTGAATGGACACATATGTGTCCAGTAAAGCCCTGTAGGCTGATATTTTGGTTTATATTATTATTTTATTGACACTGGAAATGATCCCACAGTAAACACAAATCATTTGGTACATATTTTTGTGAGTCATTAGTTTACATTTCTGGACATAAAATCTTTGGACACACTTTAATAGTTTTGATAAAAGAATTGTGGTAGCAATTTAACTTGATGATCCATTTTTCTATATACCTTGAATAACATTTTTAGGAAAAAGTGGAATTCTGTGACTGTATTTTTAAAATTTTTATACTTTTATACTAAAAGAAGATTATGCTTCTTTTTACACTTATTTTGTTCCATGTATTTTTTTATTTGTGAAATTTCTCAAGTTGTTCTTTATTGTTTTGGGAAGGAGGTGTTTGAATTTTCTTAATAATTTTTAACAAACTTTTAATTTTATTCATAGATGGGTCCTTTCATATATTTGTGTCTAATTAAATTTATAGACTTTCGGAAATTATTGATGTCTATCAATATTGTTATCAAATAAAGCAATTTATTTTTCCCAATTTTCACTTATTACTAAAATTTTCCCCTATGCTGTGTAGCTCCTAATTAGAGCTTCTTATAAGCAAATTATCTAATAGCTGCAAGATAATAAGCTAGAAGAATGTATATTTTATTTACCCTAACATATATTTCAATTACTACTTGCTCTTAATATGTTCACAATTGGGCACTTTGGCCTTTGTTTATTTCATATCTTAATGGGAAGATTTTTGCATAGGAATGTGCAGAAATGAAATCAGATGTACAGATGGTATCATGCTTTCTTTGCTATACTTGACATATATTAGTAATAAAATTTTCTTCCATTGATAAGGAAGATTTTGCTACAGATTGAACTCTATGGAAACATTTGTTCCATGTTCAAGAAGTCTGCATTTATTTACATAATACAGCATTTTGGGGGGCAAATTCTTAGAAGTAAACACATATAAGGGATTTTTTGATTTGACAGATTTTTGAAAATATGATAATATCCAGTGTTGGCAAAAATTTTGGAGAAAGACCAATCCTACATACAGCTAATTGGAATATACAATTTTAGAGATTTCTGGAAAATAATTTGGGAAAACATTTTGTAATAATTATTAACACATTGTTATCACAGTATTTGTGATGATATAGAAAAGACAGAGGCTGGTGTGACTTCTTAACATTTTAATAATAATTAAAATGATTTTATAATAAAAACTAGGAGAATGGCTAAATATATTTTCTGTCCACATGAAAATCCTTTTTATATTACAATATCTCATGATCTTTCTTTGTATTCCCTTCAAAATGGCCTTTAGCCGAAGACAGAGATATGTGTCCCCAGAAATGGAAGGGAATTTCTATTTTCAGAGGCAAACATACTTCCATAAAGACTAAAATATTCCCAGGTGATTCTGGATTTTTTTGATAGTTTGGCAGCAAAGACGTGACCAGAATTTTAGGTCTTCTTACAGTAGCCTAGTGTAATAAAATGTATCAAATACTTACAGATTTACCTAAAGAATATGTGAAAGTGAACATCTCTAAGGCACTTCATCTCCTATATAATTATATGCATTAACAAGTAATGTTACAGAACTAGGGGAGGAAATATTCCTCAAAGCACCTGTACCTTCTGAACCGCACTACTTAAAAGGAGAGCACAAAATAAATACAGTAATTCTTAATGGGAAACTCTAAATAAATATTTGAAAACCCTATAGAAATTGTATAATCATTTACCTTGAAATTCCACTTTTATTAAATTAGTTGAAATAATTAAGACGTTTGAAGTTTTTACATAACAGTTAAAAGTGTAAACAATTTATACATGTAAAAGAATGAAATTAGAACACTCCCTAACACCATACACAAAAATAAACTCAAAATGGATTAAAGACCTAAATGTAAGGCCAGACACTCTAAAACTCTTAGAGGAAAACATAAGCAAAACACTCTGACATAAATCACAGCAAGATCCTTTTGGACCCACCTCCTAGAGAAATGGAAATAAAAACAAAAATAAACAAATGAGACCCAATGAAACTTAAAAGCTTTTGCACAGCAAAGGAAACCATAAACAAGATGAAAAGACAACCCTCAGAATGGGAGAAAATATTTGCAAATGAAGCAACTGACAAAGGATTAATGTCCAAAATATACAAGCAGCTTATGCAGCTCAATATCAAAAAAACAACCCAATCCAAAAATGGGCAGAAGACCTAAACAGACATTTCTCCAAAGAAGATATACAGATTGCCAACAAACACATGAAAGGATGCTCAACATCACTAATCATTAGAGAAATGCAAATCAAAACTACAATGAGGTATCACCTCACACCAGTTAGAATGGCCATCATCAAAAAATCTACAAACAATAAATGCTGGAGAGTGTGTGGAGAAAAGGGAACCCTCCTTGCACTGTTGGTGGGAATGTAAATTGATACAGCCACTATGGAGAACAGTATGGAGGTTCCTTAGAAAACTACAAATAGAACTACCATACCACTCAGCAATCCCACTACTGGGCATATACCCTGAGAAAATCATAATTCAAAAAGAGTCATGCACCACAATGTTCATTGCAGCTCTATTTACAATAGCCAGGACATGGAATCAACCTAAGTGTCCATCGAGAGATGAATGGATAAAGAAGATGTGGCACATATATACAATGGAATATTACTCAGCCATAAAAGAAACGAAATTGAGTTATTTGTAGTGAGGTGGATGGACCTAGAGTCTGTCATACAGAGAAAAACAAATACTGTATGCTAACATATATATATGGAATCTAAAAAAAAAAAAAAAGAGGTTCTGAAAAACCTAGTTGCAGGACAGGAATAAAGATGCAGACGTAGAGAATGGACTTGAGGACATGGGGAGGGGGAAGGGTAAGCTGCAATGAAGTGAGAGAGTGGCATGGACATATATATACTACCAAATGTAAAATAGATAGCTAGTGGGAAGCAGCTGCATAGCACAGGGAGATCAGCTCGGTGCTTTGTGACCACATAGAGGGGTGGGGTAGGGAGGGTGGGAGGAAGACGCAAGAGGAAGGGGATATGGGGATATATGTATATGTATAGCTGATTCACTTTGTTATAAAGCAGAAACTAACATGCTATTGTAAAGCAATTATACTCCAATAAAGATGTTAAAAAAAAAAAGTGTAAGCAATTTGAAAGTTCAACAATAAAGGGTTTGTTAAATTTGACTATTCTAGAGCAGAATACTCTGCAATCATTACAAATGAACACAAAATGTCAATACTTATAATTTATATTTTGAATAAAAAATCTACAAACAGTACACTGACATATTTTTAATTAAAAAGATGCACATAATCGTGCTTAGAAAAAAGATTTACAAGTATAAAAGCAAAAAAATCACCACTGGGCTTCCCTGGTGGCGCAGTGGTTGAGAGTCCGCCTGCCGATGCAGGCGACACGGGTTCGTGCCCCGGTCCGGGAAGATCCCACATGCCGTGGAACGGCTGGGCCCGTGAGCCATGGCTGCTGAGCCTGCGCGTCCGGAGCCTGTGCTCCGCAGCGGGAGAGGCCACAGCAGTGACAGGCCCGCGTACCGCAAAAAAAAAAAAAAAAAAAAATCACCACTGCTTATCTATAAGTAATGAGTTCTTGAGGTCTTCTTTGTATATGCAGTTTGTATTTTTCCTTATAAACATGAATTATTTTATAACAAGAAAGATAAAGATAACTAACACATTGAAAATATAGCTAGAAAAACTAAAGTGACCCTTTACTTTTGCAAATCACATAAGCAAGGTTATATTTGTTTAAGTCCACATGTGATTGAGGTAGAATTAGAGCCATGTCCTTTTTCTTCTGGGTTTTGTTCTTTCCTCTGCACAGTAATGGTTTTTACGCAGTCTGAACTAGTTTAAATATTCTTAATCTATATACCACTTACCATTTGCCTCGACATACATTTATTCAGATGCTGAATAGACTGCTAAAAATCAGTAATCTAGTCCACAGATTCTTTTCATGAAACCAAATGGAGTAAAATTACCTCACAGCTATGCATTGTAGGTTTTACTTTGCTTCTATAATATCTATACTTCGTAAACATAAATGCAAATCAAATAGATGCAACAAAGGTAAAATTTTGCTCATCCCACTGTCGCTGTGGTTTCATCCTTTTACTTGGAAAGCTTGACAGTGAAAAGAAATGCTAACCTTTGAAGTCACTCCCAGCAGAGCCCTCCTTTAGCTCAGTTTGTTATGCTCTTGAAAAGATTTGAAGGAGTAGGAATCAACCTTGAAAATCATTCAAACATCTAAACATCTAAATTCACAGGACTTGCTTTCGTTGAGACAGCTCTGCTCATTCTGAATCAATACTCTCTGATGTGGGACTTTTTGATTTTCTTCTGTTCAGACATTTGAATTAAATTTTATGAAGCCATACATGAAGGGTGAGTACATAAACCATTCTTCAGGTACAATTAACAGCAAGTATGGCACTCCAGCTGAGTTATTTTATCCAAAACATCAAAGGGACTTCCTTTCTACTGTGGTCCCTTTAGGCACTTAAGCGGTAATAGCCTATGAATTACTGGCTTTAAACTGAAGGCCCGGGGAAGACCTAATTGGATGAATTCAAACATCTTTATAATGTTGATATCTACAAACGAAGACATAATCTGAATTGAAATACGGAACACACATTGAAATAGAAAGAAAGGGGACTAATGAATATAAACAAATCAAAAGCTATAAGACCAGAAGGGACTAAAGCTGTTTTTTTTTCTGCTTTATTCAGCACTGATACTGTCTGACTTTATCTTTTTAAAGGAACTGAGAATTTGTATTTAATATTCGAGTTAGCTAAAATTTGTAATAAAGCAGAGTATAAAGTTGATTCTCTCATTAGGGTGATAAATAAATATGCCAAATTAATATGGTGTAAAAGTAAAGATTAAAGACTCATTAGCCTAAAAAGAGTCCAGGTAAATTGTTACTTATTGTTTCATGACAACATTTGTTCAGAGGCTAGAATTTAGCCATGCAAGTTTCTCAACTCAGCTTTTAATGCAATGTATTCTCTCTTATGCTGTTTTTTCTGACTTTTGTTCTCATACTTTCTGTACTATTTACATTTCTCCCTTTTCCTCCTCCTTCCTCCTTTCTCAATTTCTTTTCTCTCTAGGTATCCTCTTTACATTTTGCATTTGTGTAATATATGTATCTTCGTATGTGCATGTGAATGATGCATACATACATTTATAATATATATTCATATATTACATATGCTTATACACAATATATAACTGTATATTTATATTTCATTAGAATATAAAAATATATATATATGCATTCTAAGTTCTGTAACCTACATAAAACTTTCAAAGCAGATGGTATTTTAATTAATTTTAATAATTATATGACCAGTTTTAATATTTTTATCCAACACCTAAAATGGAAATAAAAGTGCTTTGGAAAAGCATGGCAGTTGTAATTCTTATTTGATATTAATAAAATTTTAAAATAATGGGCTTTGTAAATATATAACATTCATACTGATTGTTCTGTAAATATTCTTTCTATTTCAGTTTGTTATTGATAATTTGTATTATTATTTGTCTACATTTAAGTAAAAAGAAATTGGAAAATTCTACTCTCTTATCCTTAATGAAGTGGCCTGAAAATATTGGTTTAGAACATGCAGGGCAAAGACGTGTTTTCTGCTCTGTGATAGTAAAATGAGTCAAACAAAATGAACACTTCTATAGCACCGATTAGTATGACTTCTCTTGTATCAATGTGTCATGTTATTTTTTATTTTACTTTTCTCTTTTTGGCTGCGTCGGGTCTTAGTTGCTGCACCCAGGATCTTTGTTGCAGCGTACAAGCTTCTTTCTAGTTGTAGCACACAGGCTTCCCTCTAGTTGTGACATACGGGCTCCAGAGCGCGTGGGCTCAGAAGCTGTTGCACACGGGCTTAGTTGCCCCATGGCATGTGGGATCTTAGTTCGCCAACCAGGGATCGAACCCAGGTCTCCTGCATTGGAAGGTGGATTCTTTACCACTGGTGCACCCGGGAAGTCCCAATATGTGTGTCATGTTAAAGAGGACATGTCCTTGAAACATTTCTTTATCTTACAAGTTCCCTGGTTTTCTTTTGAATTCTCTGGATGCTTGTTTTGTTTCCTTTTTGGTTTTCCTTTTATCTATGACCATTTAATGTTGGAGGAGTCATGGGCTCTTTCTTGATCTGCTTGTAGCCCCTAAATACACTCACTCTGCTGGTGATCAAATGAAATTTCATGGTTGCAAACAACACCATAAGGTGGAATCATCAAATTTTGTCTACATCCCAAACACCTTTTCTGAAATCAAAATTCAAATACCCAACTGCTTACTTGACATTTCCATTTGATGTTGAATATCTCAACATAGCATGCTCAAAATGAAATTCCTCATTATTCAGCTCCAACTTATTTTACTCTCATTCTAGCCCATCTCAGTTAATACAGTCTTACCTTTCTAGCTGTTCAGGTCAATCTTCAAGATTGACTGATATTCCCTATTCCCTTTGTAAAACAGATTGATTGGATACCCATCATACTCATTTTCCCTTATTAGTAGGTCAATCTTCCTTAAGCCTATGCAATTCTGCATTGATCAGTTGAAAGAATTGTATATTAACAAAACGATAGGTACAATGGTATCAAATGATTACTATGGCAATCATAAAAATTAATTAAATATTATATGAACTGATACATTTGTACAAAAATACAGTTAAACTATATTTATGGTTTAAGCAACTATATTAAGCAACTGTATGGTTGCTTTTTCTATGAAAGTTAAGTGGAAAGTTTTCAAAATACATATAACAATAGAAAAATTCTTCTGGAATAGGGTGTTAAGACAATCTAAAAAAGCTTCTTGGAAGAGAATGACCAGCCAGGAAAGAAAGAATTCTTCAAAATAAGCTCAACTTCCCAACAAGATATTTGCTTAATTAACAAGCTGTGTGGAGTGAGAGGCTAAAAATCTTTAGTAGACTGCAAAATCGGCTACAATAGCTTGCAGATGCTTCCGCCAAAATGTAGTGAATTTTTTCACTATCTTGAACTTAAACTAGCCAATCTCTTTAAAGACAATAGATTATTCAGATTTTCAATGTCCTCTTTTGTCACTTTTGTGAGTTGCATTTTTAAAATTATACACCTCAGGCATATTTCAAATATGTTGAAAAATAGTTGTACAAAATGTGCCCTAACCATCCTTTTAATATATGTAGGATTTGTATTGATACCCTAATTTTATTCCTAATGTGAATAACATGTTTTCTCTATTTCTTGATTACTCTTTGTGGGAGTTTATTAGGTTCATTAAAGTTTCTATACAACTAAAGTTTGGCCTTTCCTTTAGTGTACATTTACTTTCTATACTATTGATTTCTACTCTTATTTTTATCATTTATTCCTTCTATTTTCCTTGGGTGTGACCTGCTATTCTTTTTTTTTTGCGGTACGCGGGCCTCTCACTGCTGTGTCCTCTCCCGTTGCGGAGCACAGGCTCCGGACGCGCAGGCTCAGCGGCCATGGCTCACGGGCCCAGCCGCTCTGCGGCATGTGGGATCCTCCCGGACCGGGGCACGAACCCGTGTCCCCTGCATCGGCAGGCGGACTCTCAACTACTGCGCCACCATGGAAGCCCAATATTTTATTATTTAATTGACAAAGTAGTTATATTTCTGATTTAAAAATGATATTTTTAGAGCACTAGTTATACCCCAAGCATGATTCTAATGGCATTTCATCGTTCATTCCATTACTTCTCACAAAAATTCCCTGAAAGGGAAAAATTATTTTCTGTTTTTGCCAAAAAGAAACTTGAGGCACAGAGAGCTCAAACATCTTGCTGAAGGCTACACAGGTACTAAACGGAAGAGCCAAGATGTGAACATACGTGGTTTGGCTCCTGCATCCTTTGGGACACAACCATTTTTGCCACTATGATTTAGCATTTAATTATTATTGATGATTTTGTTATCAATATTTATTGATAAGATATTTTTCTCATGTAAATTAAGAATAGAAATAAGTGAATTAAAAATAAGATGCAGGGATATTTAAAGTTTTTAAAAAAGGAAGGGGGATAAAACAAATTATCCAGTTCTTATAGGTTCTCATCTTCAGGATTTAGATAAGTAGATACCGTAACACAAAGCAAATCAGGAAAGGAATTTAATTTCGTCAACAAGAACATTCTTATGACTATAATTGCTTTCAAATATATTCTAGTTGGATGACAGAGGATTTAACAGGAGTATTTAGTTCTCATAAGGTGCACGCGTGGGTGGTTAGATCATACTTGATTTACAGATGCAACTATATGAGCTTTCACGAATAAAGCCACGTTTCGGTGTATCGGGGAGAAAAATAAGTAATCAGTATTAACTTTAAGTACGAGCTCTCTCTGAGTTTTCTGCCTCTACTAAAGTACATACATGTTTGTTTTGCCTTTTTAACTGTGAAAAGTTATTATTCACCTACATTTTTCTTACGATCAAGGCATGTTGAAAACACACAGTCATTTTCTTTTACCCCAGTGTGGGTTCTTTGCCTTCAATAACTAGGAGGTATAGAAACATCTGGATAAATCTGACTAACCCAATTCTGTGTACAAAGACTCTTCTCCCCTTAGAGAACCTCCTTGAGGTTTGTGACATTTGAAGGTAACAGATCTTCTGACCTATTCTTTGGAGAAACTTATTGACCTTTCAAAAATACTATTTTGTCTCATCACCAGGAGGATCTCTGCCCTCGCCCTTTTATGGCAATACTCACATCCCACCTCATCATCCTCCTGTCTCTAGCTCCTAAAAGTCTTTAATATGTTCTCCATTTCTATAATTGTGTGATTTCAAGAATGTTATATATATAATCATGCATTTTTTTACCTTTGATTGCATGCAATGTCAATGTACTTGTTAATAACCTGGGCTATGTTTCTGCAAAATGTTACCATTGTGGAAACTGAACTGGGTAAAGGAACCCATATTATTCTTGCAACTGCATATGAATCTAAAATTAGATTCTAAATCTAATTTAGAATTTTAGATTAGAATTTTAGATTAGAAATTTAGATTAGAAATGTCTAATTTCTAATCTAAAACTGCATATGAATCTAAAATTATTCAATATAAAAACCAAATATTAAACCAAATATTAAAACAAAACCAAATATTAAAACAAAAACAAAATGAAGGGATGCAAAAGTACTAATAGAGGTATATTTTAGGAAATATACTTATAGACGTTATTTTTCTCAGAAGCAGCACCTGGTCCTAGACTGTATCCTATACTGAAGAAAAAAGAATACTATGTAAGACATTATTGTGTAAGCTGACCAAATTAGAATATGGAGAGTAATTAGATTAAAATGACACATCAATGTTAAGTGTACTGGGGTTGGTAATTATACTGTGGTTGTGTAAAATAATATCCTTATTCTTAGGAACTACTCACTGAATTATTTAGAGCTAAAGAGTCATGCTGTAAGTAACTTAACCTCAAATGTTTCAGAAAAAAGTGTGTGTGTGTGTATGTGTGTGTGTGTGTGTGTGTGTAAATAATACACATGCACAAATGATAAAAAAAAGGAAATATTAGTTTGATCCATGCAGAGTATGTGTTTTCTTTGTAATAATCTCATTTTTACAATTTTTCATAGGTCTGAAATTATTTCTAAATCAAATTAAAACAATGCAACCGGGCTTCCCTGGTGGTGCAGTGGTTGAGAGTCCGCCTGCCGATGCAGGGGACACGGGTTCGTGCCCTGGTCCGGGAAGATCCCACATGCCGTGGAGCGGCTGGGCCCGTGAGCCATGGCTGCTGAGCCCAGACGTCCGGATCCTGTGCTCCGCAACGGGAGAGGCCACAACAATGAGAGGCTCACGTACCGCAAAAAAAAAAAAAAAAAAAAAAAAAAAAGAAGGTGTGTATATATATATATATATATATATATATATATATATATATATGACAAATAAGCTTATGAAAAAGGTCCTCAACATCATATGTCATTAAAGAATTGCAAGTTAAAACAGCATTGAGATATCAGTACACACTTGTTAAAATGGCCAAAATACTGACAACACAAATTATTGGCAACAAAGTATAGCAACAGAAACTCTCATTCTCTGCTGGCGGAAATGCAAAATGGTACAGCCACCATAGAAGCTAGTTTGGCAGGTTTTTCAAAAGTGAACATATTCTTACCATACATTCCAGCCATCACATGCTTTGGTAATTACCCAGTGTAGTTAAAAACTTATGCCCATACAAAAACCTACACACAAAAGTTTAGAGTAGCTTTATTTATAATTGCCAGAACCTAGAAGCAACCAAGACGTCCTTCAGTAGGTGAACGTGTAAATAAACTGTGGTCCATCCAGACAGTGGAATATTATTCCATGTGAAAAAGAAGTGAGTTCTGGAAAGATAAGGAGGGACCTTAAATGCCTATCACTGAGTGAAAGAAGCCAATCCTGATAGGCTACACTCTGTATGATTCCAACTACACCATATTCTGGAAAAAGCAAATCTATGGAAATAGTCAAAAATCAATGGTTGCCCGGTTGGGGTCAGGAGGACGAAATAGTCAGAGCACAGAGGATTTTTAGGACAGTGAAACTGTGATATATGTACCTGCATACATAATATCATGGTGGTGGACACATACCATTACAGATTTGTTCAAACCCATAGAAAGGACAACACCAAGAGTGAACACTCATGTAGCCTATGGACTCCGGGCAACAACGATGTGTCAACATAGGCTCGTCAATTGTTATAAGTGTGCCACTCCGGTGAGGATGTTGATAATGGAGGAGGCTGTACGTGAGGTGGGGTTGGAAGTGCACGGGGTCTGTGTGTACTTGACTCAGTTTTGCTGTGAATGTAAAACTGTTCTAAAAAAAATAAACTCTACTAAAAAAATGGAAGCTGTGTGTTATGCTTAATTGCTTTTTTTATTGTTGCTCTAATGCTTATAAACCTATATTTGTTTTATTAATAACCCATGTATTTAAAAATAATCCAAATAATCATTTGGTAAATTAATTATAGATGCTTTCTCAGTTGGATAAGAATTAGAAGCTTTAATAGGAATTTGGATAGGTCTATGGTTATTCCCAATTTATGGAAAATGATTATTTCAGTGTGGTTATGATCAGGAATCTTATGTTTCTCTACAGCTGATCGAGTGAAGAGTGTAGAATTATTAACCACATTTGTAAATAACCGTTAGACATTGAATAAATCTGTTTTTTCTAAGAAGTATTGCATAGATTGAAATGGCTATATAAGAACACTGAAGGGGTAAAAATATTGTAATACTATTTTGGGGAAATAAATTAATGTTATAAATTATCAAAATTTTTTTCAAATTTGTTTTTATGATTTGAACACCAGTCAGATCTTTTGCTTTAAATATATTAGTGTGGCTTAACAGCCAATCGATTTAAATTACCAGCTTGTTCTCAATTACATACTGAATTAAATAAGAGATAAGAAGATCCAAGAGCTTAAAATTTATAGTTTCATTACTCTGAAAAATTAAATCTAAAAATGTGTAAAAATTCACATTAATCATTTAGTTTCAGCACATAAATGTAAATGGTTGGAACTAAAATTCACTTCAGACTATAAGTAATAATTACCCCAAAACACTTCATGAGCTTCATTAGATATTATGTTTAATAAAAGTGAGGAGCACAGGGGACCTGCCCAAATCTGCACAAATAAGAGGATTATAGTATTTAATCAGTGTAAAATGGTCACCATAAAGCTTCATTTAGGAGCATTTTCAAAAAACGAAATCAGGGAAGATGATCTTGAAAATGAAACCTGATTTTCAGCTTGACAGTTTCCTTAACATAATGCAACTAATTTTTATGCAGTTGTCTTTTCATGTTCTTTTTCTATGTGTAACAAATTAGTAAAGAAAAAAGAATAAGGAAGTTATTGAAAACACCAGTAGCATTCAGATCTTTGTTTAATAAACGAGCATTTGTAAATGCCAGCAACTTTTTTTCAGTTTCTAATTTTATATGACTCATGCTATTAAATAACGTCTGTTAAGAAGTCACTTTGAGAAAACATTTCTAGTTTTTAGGGGATAAGGTGCGCACATCTTGTTAGAGGCAGTGGAAGCTCTAGTTCTGATTCTCTGTGCAGAGTGAAGCAGAGAACATGCTACATTTACAGACAAACTGGGGGCTCTGAAAAAATTTTCTGCACATTATTAGAAAATACAAATTTACCTTTAAGATGTATTTGTTTAATTTAGTGGGTCATTTCAGTGATACGAAGTTTATATTCTTATAATTACTTGAGGAACACACTATTCATACCGCACTGCTTTAGAGCTGCCTTATTAATGCAATAACTATGCCAAGATTTAATTTTAGAGTCTCTTTTCATGCTAGAATACCTATTACCTTTTCTAAAAACTATTTATTTGGTTGGTTGTGCCGGGTCTTAGTTGCAGCAGGCAGGCCCCTTAGTTGTGGCTCGTGGGCTCCTTAGTTCTGAAGAATACATATTACCTTTTGATAGGCATTGAATTTAAAAAAAATATGAAATCATCAACTGCCTAGTGCATATTTCTGGAAGTGCTTAGACAACAACTATACAATTTCATTAAAAAGTAGTGTGCACTCTGACTGGAGTCGTCACTACTTTGTGGAATCTATGAGCTCTCTGTTAAATATCTAATTACAATTCAATACCACGTGGCTTTTCAGCGACTTACTCCTGAATGTTAAAATTTAGGTAATTCAACTGGGTGGCACAGAGTCTATGAGCTTCTATAAGAAATAAGAACCTAATACAAAGGTAACATATTGGCAATATGGATAAACTTTCATCATTTAAAAAAATGCACTCAAAATTTGGAATATAAAAAAGATTGCAAAATTACATGAACCCAGTGATTTTTAAAAGTAATTTGAAAACAGAGTAGATGCTTAAACATTCAATTTGGACTACTGGCTTGTTCTATGGTTTATGGAATCTCTTAGGATATTTAAATGAGATTCCAATTATAATACAGATTTGTACTTTTGTAATGTCTTTCACCAAAAGCAAGATTTTAGTAGGATTAACTTCAAGTGGCAAAATGTCAATGTATAATCCTTTAGAAGTTAAACACACACACACATGGATATACAGATATATATGTGTATATATAAATATATGCGTATATTTATATGTATAGTATATATAAATACATATGTGTGTACGTATCTATATAATGGGCCAGTAAACATTATCCTATATCTTTTTAGCAAATAGAAAAAAATAAAATAAATTATGTCAGAGTAATTACGGAAAAAGTTGGGTACCTGTTTTAATCAAAATATCTTATGCCAATCCCCTTCTCATTTCTTTTTCTGTTAACTTGCTCTAACTCTTACCTTTCCACTTTGAATAACTATACTTCCTCTCTCAATCTCTACGTATGTATTACAGTTCTCAAGTAAGAAAATATATAAATATATATAATTTATATGTAATCTATATAAACATATTTATAATAAGTATTTAAAGTATACATATAGTATGATAGTATTTAAAGTGTGTATATATACTTTATTTATTTATTTATTTGGAGAGAGAGAGAGAATCTCTATACCTATAACACACACGTGTGTAGGTATGTTTGTCTGTGATCTTGGGGAAATATCTGAATATTTATAATTATATTTTCTCGCCACATGGCTGTTCTGAACTCAGAAGCATATAGTGTCTATCCTCCTATCGAATCATTTTGTTTGCAAAAGCAGATGGATACTAGCTCTTACCTGGTTCTGGGGAAGCTGAGTCAGTCTATAGAACGTGTTTCGTAGGCTTCAGCACAACTGAGCTGTGTCTTCAACCTGACAAGGCTCTATGATGTTGGTTCTTGGAGAAGGGAGCTCAGTGCAGGAGTTAAGGTTCCCTTTTCACATGCATACACCCAAAGCCTAAAGTTGTAAGAAAAAATGCGGGCTTACAGACAGAGAAAAGATCATGTCATCCAAACATTTAGGTCTCACTGTTTTCTCTTCAGCTTCACATGTTCACTTATTCACACTTTTTCTCTTTAAATATCTGCACCTGACCAGAGTCTCTTGCTTTAAAAACAAATACGTCTCTTCTCATTATTCACTGTTCAAAACGTCCCACTTTCCACATACCCACTAATATAGAGAACATGAACATAACATTTCCTGATGCAAAAAACAATTATTCAGACATAAAGAAATTTCAATAAATTTTTATTGTAATATTTAGCAGCAATAAGATAAATAAAACTCAGAAAATTGAATAAATGTGATTATCATTATTTTCAGTAACATTCTTTTATGTGTTAAAAATTATAGTATATAATTATATAACTATTATATATATGTGTATATATATTCATCATCATGGAACTACTGAAAAAAATGCCAAATATATGTAAATGAAAATTAAACTGACCTAACATTTCAGGAGACAGAGGTAACCACTGTTTTCTATTTATTATGTTAATTATAGACATTTTTCCTATGTTTCCATGCAAAATTCTTAGGTTAAATTAGTACACGTGTGTGTGTGTGTGTGTGTGTGTGTGTGCGCGCGTGCGCAAGTGATAGATCTACCTCACCAAGCTATGGGTACAAATGCAACATACAAGTGCCAATAGCAACAATTTTATTAACTTTTCTCATCTGCTACCCCTGTATCTCCAAGTCATCCCAATTATTTCTTTTTCCGTTTATCTTAAGACATCTTCAGGACTGTCTCCCACGTGCTCAGTGATACATGTGGAGGAATTATCTTTTTACACACTACAGAGTGTATCCATATACTGTTTTCTTTTCCTGGTCACCTTGTTGTCATTCACTGCTAGAACTTCTCCCAGTACCAATAATCTTTACAGGCTTTGGCCGCATCTACTTGGCAATGCTATTCCATTTTCCATTCAACTTTTTTTATTGGCATGACTTCTCATTTGAGTGGATACTGAGTTTCTCCAATGCTATTCTCTTTGACACAGAAGTAAGATGAGTGTCCTTCTTATATCGCACACTGTGATGGAACCAGAGGAGTGGAATCTCTTCTCCAGTTTCAGAGTCCCTTCCTCAAGGCAGCTCTTTCTTTTTTTATTTAAATTTTTATTTTATATTGGAGCATAGTTGATTAACAATGTTGTATTAGTTTCAGGTGTACAGCGAAGTGATTAAGTTATACATATACATGCATCTATTCTTTTTCAAATTCTTTTCCCATTTAGGTTATTAGAATAAAGAGGTTATTAGGATATTCATATATACACTGGAATATTAGCCATAAAAAAGAATGAAATAATGGCATGTGCAGCAACATGGATGGACCAGGAGATTATCATACTAAGTGAAGTAAGTCAGACAGAGAAAGACAAATATCATATGATATCGCTTATAAGTGGAATCTAAAAAAAAAATGATACAAATGAACTTATTTACAAAACAGAAACAGACTCACAGATTTAGAGAATGAATTTATGGTTACTGGGGGGTAAGGGGGGAGGAGGGATAGATTGGGAGTTTGGGATTGACATGTACACACTGCAATATTTAAAATAGATAACCAACAAGGACCTACTGAAGGCAGCTCTTTCTGGCCCCCCAACAGCCACCATGAGCTGGTTTTGGAGATCTGTGGCTTGCCATCTTCCCCGTTAATTTGGCCTCAGTATCATGGACACACTCTCCTCTGCTTTCACCAAAACCCCCAATGTATTTCCACCACTGAAATGGGTTTGGAGAGTCCAAGTATCTGTCAATCTGTGAGGATATGCCCAAATCCCATTGGTGGGTCCAGGGGTAGGTCTATCTGGAATATATGCCAGATTATAACATATAAGTCAAACTCTCTTCTCAAGGATCTTTTAGAAAAACTTAACCTTTTGTAATACTTCAACCATTTGTGATTTGGTCTTTAATTTGTTTTAGCACTATTTTTGCCTCACTTTAGCATTACTTTAACTTTGTAAGTAGTAAAATGTATTGATATGTGCTTGTAACTTCTTTATTTTATTTTATATTAAGACAATGCACTCCTAAGTTGAGGTTTATTAAATAGTCACCTTTTCTTTCATCTTTTAGGATTTTGTATTTCATGTTTATCTCTTTTATTCATCTTCCATTAGTTCGATGCCTGCTGAAGTGGAAGTACAGCTTAATATTCTTTCTGCACAATAAAATTGGTAGGGAGAAGTCTTAAAGGTACTGTGATAGCAATGGGGGAGTCAGACATGGGTATAAAAATTGGGGATTCGTACATTCCTCAATGAACTTGAAACCTTTAGGGGAAAACACATGTAAAACACAAATCTATCCAAATATTAAGGGATGCCAAAGGTGACAGTTTTGCTGTTACTATTTTTCATACTTAACATTTACCAAGTGCTTTCTGTGAGCCTCACACTAAGAAGACCTATTATAAATTTTACTAATTAATACAAGGTCTAGAAAAGAGAGGCAAACATGCCATCCAGTTTTTCTGGCTTGGGAAACAGGGTAAATGATGACATAATTAACAAATGCCCTATATGAACTGATTTAGGGAGAAAAATTTAAGTTCGATTTTGGACAGATTGTTTGATATGCTCCTGAGAATTCTAAGAGATGTCTCAGAGAAGTGTCTGAGTGACCTTAGCAAGAACAGTCTCACTGGAATGATGGAATCAGAAGACAAATAAATTGAGTGGAAGAGTGAGGAGGAAATAAGTGATAGAAATGGAAAGTGCTCACAAAACTCCATAAAAAATAAGTTGTAAAATAAATGAGAGATGAGTGTGAACTGGAAAAGAACAGAGTCAAGGGAGTGTCTGTGTTTCTAAGAAGAGAGAGAATTTTAATATGTAATAAACATTGAAAGGTAGAGTCCAGTATAAAAATACAAATGGGTATCCAGAGGCTGTCAGAGAAAATCTATGACCAGAGAGCTGAGAGGAAGAAAGGAATGTGATAAAAGACAGAGTCAAAGGAATTGGCTACAGAGAAAACCAGTCATTCATACATTAGAACCGTAGGGAAGGAGGTCCAGGTAAATACACATTGATTAATTTGTTGCCGTCGACTTGAGACACTTTTGACCAGATCCCTTTAACGTGGATCTGAGGTCATCTGCTAAGGACCTTGAAGGAAAGTC
Source organism: Stenella coeruleoalba (assembly GCF_951394435.1). NCBI lineage: Eukaryota > Metazoa > Chordata > Mammalia > Artiodactyla > Delphinidae > Stenella > Stenella coeruleoalba. Next base: position 146,238,888 of record NC_137149.1, on the reverse strand, counting down.
TAGAAGGTTAAAAGTAGTGATTGGGGAGAATGAGGGAGTAGCATGACGAAGGAAATAGAATGCTGCTGGTCAAAACAGAGGAGCTAATTGTGGGTGGTGACGTGACCCGGAGTTCATGGCAGTGCAGTTCCTCTGGGGAACGTGCTTGCTTCGGGTGTGATTCAATTAAGCAAAAGAAAGACATGGATAAGCGCAAGAAAGACACGGTTTCAACCAAGGTTGAAATTCTACATACAGATGGGATGGAATGTTAGGGAGCTTGAGTGCTTTGTCAGGAGAATCTCAGTAATGGTGTTAAGGGGTGTGAGCGATGGATAGGAGAGTTTAGCCTGGCCCCCGAAATGGCTTTAAACATTCATTTCCTTAAATATACAAATTATAATTTATGCCAAAAATGATTTTTTGAAAAATGACTTGGCAAATTAAAATAATTAAAAACCACAGGAGAAGGGCAAAGATAAGCTTGTTAAGGTTATTTATTTATGAATAAATTCAACCAAATGTCTGAAAACCTTCTCTGGAGAAATTGGGAGACTGTTCCCCTGCTCTTTAAGAAGGCCTAAAGCTAGTTAATATTGGTGTGATGACTGTTCATCTTTTATAGTATGCGCTAACCTTTTCTTTGAGAGACAATTTAAAGAGCGAGCTATGAATATAGTACTTTAATTAAGCCATCTCTTCTTTACAGCTCTGATCTTATGTTCGACTATATTCTGGGGAGAATGAGCTATACTGTAAAAAATGTTTAGAATCTTCTTTTATTCTGCATCTTTTAAATATATTTGTTATACGGAGGAATAATGAATCTGTATACCACAGCAGAAAATTCTGTCTCTAATATTTATCAAATTTGTATCAAACACCTTGAAAACAAGTTGGTGTTGAAAAAGTACCAGTAAAATGATTCAATAAGGTGAAGTCTCTCAGTGTGTGTGTGTGTGTGTGTGTGTGTGTGTGTGTGTGTGTGTGTGTGTGTAGGGATGTGATTATTTATGTGAATTCACACAGATTTTGGACTAGCAATGTACAAGCCCATAGTAAAGTCAGTGTATTTGTTGTGGGTTACATAGCTGGAGACGCCCCAAATTTAAAGTTTGAGATAGCAATAGGGCATAATGGACATGCGAATAAAGAAATAACTAAGGTGGAAGCTTTAAACTTCCAGCTTTGTAAAAATGTTACACACTGTGATTTTTTTATTAAGGGGGCTCTGTAGAAAGAAATGTTACTCTTGCTTTGTCAAGTGTAGTGGCAATAGTCGTGAGGCAAAGAATCTGTCCTGATTAAGTGCTATCCAATTACTGTCAGTAATTTCCACCACTAGCCAGAAAGTGTTATGTTAATAGTGTTCATTTTAACAATGCTAAAAATACATTTCTTATGCTATGAAAATGTAGCCATTTTTTTTCTACCAGTAATTTTGAATAGTAGTGTTTATTGCAAATGATCAAGATAGAAACTTTGCTGAGAAACAGGAAGATTCTACAAAATTTTTTTGACTGGGTAACACTGACCCATATAAATAAACACAGAACAGGTTGCAAAATAATGTTCAAATTAGGTTTTAGCTGAATTGATACATTTTATTTTATAGTGCTTCAAAAGTAAGTAAATTCAGACAGCATGACTATGGAAGGAGGACAGTTTCTTATAAAAATAAACAAAAATGTGTTTGCCTGTTACTTATGGGAAAAAGTCAACTTCCCATATCCTAGTCAACAACAAAATAATTCAAGGTAAAGAAAAAAGCAGTGCCAATAAAAACCAAACAAGGATGTATTGTGAGATGGGAAGTTTGTAGAGCTTTATAAGATATAAAACAGGCTGGATCAAACAAATGAAACACTTCACCAGTCTGGTTCACTATCTAAAGAAAAAAAAAAACTGTCAAAGGTAAGGGAAAATGTCACGAAATGTCAGAGCTAGAAGTCCTACAAAATAAACCAGAATATTTTCCTAGAGATAAAGACTGCTGTTCAAACCTATTGGAACTCTATAAATCAAATTCATGAAAAAGGGACACCTCAATAAGCTAGAATGTCAACATTAATAAACAGAGTCAAATAGAACATTAGAGTAGGAATGAAAAAAGGAAAAAGAAGTGGAATTATTTCCAGTTGCTAGGCTTTGCAACAATATGTTCGTGTGGGTTCTAGAAAGTGTGAGTGGGAAAGAAGAAAGACAGTATTAGGGAAATAAGTGGGTGCATAGAATAGGAAAAGAAGCATTGATCTGTAGATATTGGAATTTTTTTTAAGATGAGCAACTGTGAATAATAGCTACCAGATACTGAGCCTGGTTATATGACAGCAACTCTGCTTGCCACTTATAAGGTTATTTCGTGTTATCCTCAAAATAATTTTTTAAACTGTGTTATTATTCCCTTTTAGAGAGGAGGAGACTAGATCAGAAAACATATATCAATTTACCATTGTCACAAAGTGACTGAGGACCTGGATGGAGTAGGAGTCCAGCCAGAATACAGTATTTTAAATGGTAATATATTCACTCATTCTTTTGTAGTGTCATTCTTCTGCTCATCTAATTTGTTTAGGCAGCAAAATTGTGATTTTGTACTCAGAGTATTCAAAAAAATCATTGCCAATGGTATCACAAAGTATACAATGAAGAAACAGTGATTTTTTAAATATAGAAAGTATATTTCCATATTAAATCCTCAGCAGATGAATCCACCTTGCAGCTGTGAAAATATGAGAGTGATACTGGGATTCTTTTCAGGTAATAAACGATATAAGGTGAAACATTACCGATTGGACACTATGACCTCAGTAGAAACTTATGTTGGTCCCTGTAGAATGACCGATGATTAAGTCACAATAATTTGACCTCTGGGTGAGATTGTGTATTAATCAGTGAAGACTTAGAAAATAGTTATCAAACATTAGGGTTTTGTTTTAGCTCTGCTACTGCTGAGCTATTATTCTCACAATAATTAATCAAAGGTTTAATTGCTTAAGGCTTCTTCATAATGAAACAATGTCGTCTGCACAGAGAGTGATGATTGCCTCCTAATTTACGGTGTTAGAAAGGGCTGCATCCAAATTATCTAAATCAGTAGATACGTTATCCAAATTATTTTCTGCCTCACACGGATCATATTTATAACACAGTCTCATGGGTGACATCACTCATTACACAGAATAATTCTAAAATGTTGGAGGGCGTATTACCCTAAGGTAATGCTTCTCGAATCAGGCTGCTCATTTTGGTCATTTGTGGAATCCATAAAAATACAGTTATCAGATGTACATCCCTACAATTCCGGCTCAGCATAGCTGAGAAGAACCTAGGCATAGAACATGTTTGTAGAACTCGATTTGGAAGCATAAATGGTTTTGAAAACTATTATTTAAGGACAATATAGAATCTTTTGTATATCAACTAGAGTAAGCTATTTAATTCAACAAACAAATAAATAACTATGACCATAAAACTCCAGGGATAATTCTGATATGCTACCTGAACACAGATTTCTAGAATGGGTCTGATCAAAATGCTGGAGGGTGAGTGTATTTGCAGACTTTGAATTCCAGATCTGTGCACGAGCCTGCACATTTATTTTTCCCTCATGCCCAGATCTATTTGAAATAGCAGAAAAATAAAAAATATAAATAATTCTATGAGAGTCTAGAAAGAAAAACTTTGCAACGCCACTAAAGCAAGAGAGAAGACTTCCGAGTGATTGTTCCCAAAAGAATCCTGGAGGGACAAGAAGGGCAAAAATAACTCAGAAATTGGGAACCAGAGAAGCTGTGATTCAGAAGACAGTTCAGGTGAACGAAAATGGCACACGTGCACCAGGCCATCTCTGAGACAGGCTGACGTTCCGCCTCTAAAGACAAGACCTTTTAATAATGTCAAAGCTTGTAACTATTCTGACAAGGTGGAAAATGTGTAATGGTGGCTCTCCATGGAAAGATTTGGGTCTAGAGAGGCCAAAAATCTAGATATCAGCTTTCATCTATCATTTTCCCTCACACACACCAACATCTGATATATCAGACATTCTCGCTGGTTCTAAATGCAAAACTTCTATCCCATTTATTCCACATGTGTCTCCATTTCCACAGCTGCTGTTCTATTCCATGCCAGCATCCTGTCCACCTGCCTGACTGCAAACCTTTCTACCTGGCATCTTCGTTTGCACTCTTCTTCCATTGCTAACTAATCTCCAAACAGCTCCCATGATAAGATTTCAAAAACATTACATCAGGTCATGTTCTCCACTTGTTTAGAGCCCTGCCATTGTTCTCATTGAAAGTTGAAATAAAAAGCCAACTCCTTTCTGTGGCCTGAGAGGTGTTGCACATTGAGGTCTTCACATCTTTATAGGTAGCGGTCCTCCCTCACAGGAGGGTACTCTTGATTTTTATGCTATTTTATTGTCCTAGGGATATGATCCAGGATAGGACGTGTCTTCTTTGATTATACAATAAGTGTGAAATGGTACACAAATCTGTAAGTAAACATAATAATTTATGTAAGCCTGTTGATGTTCCATTGTTTGGAAGAAATGAGCTATCTTTTAAGAAAATATGGATAAAATACTGCAACGTCTTAGACCACAGAGGACCATTACTAAATGCAAAATTTTATTGTTTCTCCTCTTATTTTTTCAGGTTTCATGTTTTACTGAGTATGGTTCACAGCAGAAGAGCAATACTGAAAGGAAAAAGAAAGTTTTCATTCTCAACTTGTTCTAAAATATCCATCACTGAAGTAAAGGTAAGCAAAGAAGAAACAGAAATACTAAGTCCTTAATTATAGACATACGATTAGTAATTCAAAGATTGTCACATACTTTCCCACTGAGTGATATTTATCTGAGATGATAAATTAGCTTCAGCAACAATATTCTTCTCCTACTGAAATAAACATGTCTGGGGAAATTCATATTTCCTATGAATAATATTTTGAGAAGTCAATACAGTCCTTTGTATTTAAGCCTCCCCCAATTTAAAATTCAGGTGATAAATGCTCAGGAAATATCCATCATGGTTCTGGAGACATCAGAGGGATTGCTACATGCGCCAGTGAGAATGATAAATAAGATCTAATAATGATGTAAGGCATACCGACGTCATCCTAAAATTGTAGTACAGAAATGATTTTAAGTAGATAAGAATATGACCTATTAAAAAAGTTTAAAAATTATATAACTTGATTTACCAAATTTACTATAATTGAAATCTGAATAAAGAAGAGCATAAAACATTAAACAAAGGATTCATTTAAAAATAGTCAAGTAGCTATGAGAAAAGGTAAAAATAGTCAGGTAGCTTGAGAAAAGGCAAACGGTCAATAAGGTTTTATTCTTTCACTCAAGCTGCCATATTAAAAGAAGAAATCTCAGATATTTGTAGCAGTACTTGGAAATATCTGTATTGCCAGAAAAGTACCCTTTCATTTGGGGGCTTGGTCATTTATTACTCTATAGAAGCTAAGTGTTAACCCCCCTGAAATGTGACAGGTCTAACTAGTTTAACTTAAACTTTGTAGCGGAAAATCACTTTATCTTTGGTGTGGAATTATAGTATACTCAGTTCGGTATATCACTCAAGAAGAAAGGCGTAATAAGAAGTTAGGCACTAACAAATACCTATATTCTGTTGTTTGTTGGATGTAATTAGGTAAGGGGAAAATGGCACTAAAGAACCAAGGTAGATTATATTTTTATCCAAAGAGTTTCTTATCTGTAAAGTTTTCACCAGTGTGGCAAAATGACCGGTTTTCAAGAAATCAGACAGGTTAAGAAGTTTGTTAGGGAAAAAAAAAAAGTTTGCAAGTAGAGACCACAGGTTCTGATCATGATGGAGTAATCTATAACAGAATCAGCTGCTTACTGAAAAGGACTGTCAAAACTGTGCTAAATATATAAAACCTCTATTTAAAGGCATTGGGGAGATGCCAGTGCAGTCAGGATGGGCAAGGATAAAATTCTGAAGAGAAGGGAGATGAACTCAGAGTAGAGCTACACATTCACTCTATTTTGTTTTTCCCCGAGAACATTTGCAAATTCTCAGGGTGGTGGGGAATAGAATACTGAGAATGAAAACGGAGTAATACTAGGATAAAGACACAGGAGTTGATGTTAAAAGCTTCCAAAGCAAGTGACACTTAAGTAAAATTTCAGAGAAACCCCATGCAGTTGAACCATTGTACTAACTTTGAAGTTCTACAGGGAAGATGAGAATTATAAACTGAAGGATCTGTTTCCTTGAGAGTAATTTTGAGATTTTATGTGAAGAAAGAAGGATAGCACCTGACTAGATATTGCCAAGATAATTCTATGAGATGCTTAGTGCATCTAGAGCTGTGCTGAGAAAGAGTCCATGTGATGGTAGTTAGATTAGGGGAGGATCATGCTTACAGATCTGCTTACAAGCTGACAACATTCTGGCATCTCAAGAACTAAGCACCCTTGGCGTGAATGTTGGACTTCTGAAAGCAGACACCTTCTGGGTGAAGGAGGTGAAGTTTTCTTAAATGGCTTCCATCAGAGGAGCCATGGAACCAGAGTAGGGGATGAAGAAGAGTGGCAGAGAACTCATGCTGACAGATCTCTAAGGACATGCAGGTATATTATTACTTAGAAAAGGTTCTAAGTGATAATCGAGGAATTTTTTAAGAGGATACTTTGTGTGCTATAGGTTTATGTGTTGTATACAAACAGCGAGGCTAAAATACATCCCAGTTGGATTATCATTAAAATTTAATATGATTTCATGGGACTTCCCTGGCGGTCCAGTGGTTAGGACTTGGGACTTTGACTGCCGTGGGCCCAGGTTCGATCCCTTGTTGGGGAACTAAGATCCCGCAAGCTGTGCAGTGCGGCCAGAAAATAATAATAACGATACGATTTCAGTCCTGATCACAATGCTAACACACAGATGTTGTGTCTACATCACAATCACGTAAACTTAAAAACGTCAGACCTCTTCAGAGGTAAATAAATAGTAAAATCAAGGCAGGTAATTCTTATTGCTATTGTTTCCACATAAATCTCAACTAATCTTACAGAAGTACGTGGGTGATAGCAAACCAACCAATAAACCTTCCATCTCCACAAGAGCAGCTTATAGGATAAGAAAACACACTGACCTGGTTTGACATTTCAACACATAATTTAAAAATAAATAAGTCTGCCAATTACAGCAAATCATTTCTAATCGTAGCATTGTAGGGAAAGAGAATTCAGATTCTGAAGTTGTAGAGAGCATTGGGAATGTGAAAACATCCTTCATTTCATCAGCATGTGATCTTTAATTGATCCCCAGCCACCAGAGAGGTAAGAATTATCGGTGAAGATAAAATAACCCTGAACTGGGATTCAGGAAACAAAAACTCTAGTCTGGGCAAATCAATTAACCTATTCACCCTTAGTTCCCTCAGATAAAGAATAAGGAAGTTAAACTAAATGATCAGAATGGAATTTTCCATCTGGGCCAGTCTGTGAATTTATTTATTTATTTTTTTAAGGACCATCAATTATTTTTCAATATCTTCATAAGAACAGGAAAATGACAAAGTCTTTGCTCTACTCAGCAGCATATACTTCTTTGCAGCTGATTCCTGAGCAGAAAGAATAATGGACTAACAGCTAATTTGTGGAGTAAAGGTTTGGCATGTCCTCTAGTTAGTTATTCTTCATCAATCATCCTTTCATTTTTTGTCCCAAGTCTGTGATCTTCCAGGTAATATCTTGAGAATTTTGGAAATACATTAGCTCTTTCAAAGCTTTTAGGGACCATCGTACTATGCCAGGGGACTATTAAGTAGAACAACCCCTGACTTAGTAGGCATTGTTGAGAATTAGCTGGATCCATTTAGGTAAAATTAGTTCAGTGCAAAAGTTTTAAGCTTCACATGTGAGCTTATGGCATTCCTTTTGATGGCTTAGAGCTCTCTCTGACGCCCTGGTTTGGGACTGTCTCTGGGACAGTGAAGTTTGTTAGGAAATGCTCCACGCTAACTGATATCTTTGGTTGGGAAGTTTTACTTCCTTGAAAGAGCATAACAGAATTTCAAAAGTGATTTTGACTAGAGAGAATAGATATAATTTTAGTTAATATTAAAAATGAGAAAAAAAAAGAAAAAAAAAGAGCTTCATGCTTGGAAGGAAGATTTTGCCATTCATCAACCTAGCTGTTTATGATTATTACTTCATCAGAAATACTAGCTATAAGAACCTAGCTCTAAGGACTCTTTTTCCTTAAGGAATTCCTTTTTTTCCTGTTTTTAAAATTTGTATAAAAAGGAAAGCTTAGTGTAGATCCAGAAATTAATGGGGAAATTACCCTTGGGAAGCTGGTAGTGGATAGCATAAATTTACAATCTGGTAACTCTAAATTTCACAAGTAATTGCAGCCATAAGAGTTGGAGCCCACGTTGAAGTTATAATGAAATTACCACAGAAAGCAGCCATCTAACCAACAGAAATCTAGCAAAAAGTTAAAGCTACTTTGTTGCCACCCAAAAGGCATGTAAATAAAGTCTTTGAAAACCATAGGGAATCCATCAATAAATTTTATACAGATGTAAAGGATGACATAAAATAGAATTTGTAGTATTATCCCCTGATGAGAAAAAAAATTCATTTTTTCTTTAATGAAAAAAATATATCTCAACTTGAACACCTTTTAAAATCTATTAAACTATAATCTACTTAGGAAATCTACATGAGTTAGAGTGATTTTAAAACTGAACTACTGAGCTTCCCTGGTGGCACAGTGGTTAAGAATCCACCTGCCAATGCAGGGGACACGGGTTCGAGCCCTGGTCCAGGAAGATCCCACATCCCGTGGAACAACTAAGTCTGTGAGCCACAACTACTGAGCCCAAGCACCACAACTACTGAAGCCTGCGCGCCTAGATCCCACGCTCGGCGACAAGAGAAGCCACCACAGTGAGAAGCCCACGCACAGCAAGGGAGAGTAGTCCCCACTCGCTGCAACTAGAGAAAACCTGCATGCAGCAACGAAGTCTCAATGCAGCCAAAAATAAATAAATTAAAAAAAACTGAACTACTAATCTCATTACGTAGGCGTATATTCAGTTAATAGAAAAGAACCCTTATGAAAAGTTGAATTCATAGCAAATTATGACTGATGTCTTTGAGAACAAGGGCTACATCTATACGTAAAGTATTTATACTAGATACTTTTGTTTTACTTTATTAAAAAGCTGTGACAAATTTCTCAAAAGTTATATCACATATTACAGATGTTAATTCAAATTGTGCTTCAAAACTGATATAAAAATCTATAAATGCTATATTCTTGATATGCAGGGACTCTTGTATTTTCAGACACAAGTCTATCTGATGTATGAGTCCTTTATACCTTCAAACTTTACTTAGAAATGATTAAATTCTAAAAATTATTTTTTGTAAAATCCCATGCCTTCTTCTCTACCAGTGATATGCATACTTTTTCAGTAGATACAATTTAGAATAGAAATAAAACGTAAGTTGATTATAGTGGTTCAAGGTAAAGATAGATTATTATGGATTGGTGTAGTCAGAGAAAATTTAGTGGAGAAAAGAGTTAAGCTCACTTAAAGGAAGGGATTTATCAGAATTGAGCCTCGTGTCTTAAAAAGAAGCAGGATATGCATATAGACAGACATTAGCATGGCATATGTAAGAATGAGGAATTAAGGCAGACAATACAAGGATTTATACAGAAAAGTTCAGCGGCAAAAGGTAAACAGATTCTGTCAGTTTTTAATAGAGAAATAAAATTGTTTAGGCTTAATGTAGAAGAAAGTAGGGAGTCAATGTGTCTGATCTCTACTTTTTAATGCTGGATAGGGGCATGAGGCAGACGTGATTTTAGGAGGATTAATCTTCGAACAATATTCAGGCAGCCTCTGAGAAAGGAAAAACAATCACCAGAAAATACTGAAAGAAAATTTTAGTAATAATTCTAATGTAAAAGTATGAGCATCTGGTTTCTGTACAGATAAAATGTAGATAAAGGAATGGGAAACCAAAAGGGCCAAGTAGTGCTCAGGCCTGGTCAGAGGCAGTAGGGAGATGTATTGTTTCAGAGAATTTCAAAACAATAATAAAACTGAATAAAAGTTTATCTGTTTCTAATGTCAAAGATAAAATACATTTTCCTGACAAATTTTGGTCTAAGTACCAAACAGTTGCCATCGTTACTGATGAGTTTTAATCATACACACACAAGCTTTACCTTAGCCTATTTAAATTACTTTTCCTCAATAAATATTGCAGTTAAAGGATGTTAATTCAAAGAACTTCTGGTTATAAAATCAACTCCCATTACCCATGGCCTCCACTATACCATTTCACGTTCATTTCAAGAGTCAGTTCATGAGAATTCGGAATCCTTTGAGCTCATTTCAGGTAGTTTGTGTTTTAAAGCCCTAAGGTATTAGATATTTCTTCAGTAAAATGCAGTACTTTTGAAATAAGCAGAGGGTATGGTGATTTTTAAAATGAAGAAACAGAATTTGAGGTTTTTGTGCTTCTGTAATATTTACTTATTATTATTAATTTGTGTATTTTCAAATGACATGATTTTATATATATGTATATATACATATGAGATCCAGTAAAACAAAATTGTCACTTCTTTTCTGACTATTATTATTTGCTTCCTTTTAGGATTATTATTGAAAATAATTTTCCTGTATAGAAAAAGTGGGTGTTAGAAAATAATTCACTTCAGCTGTCAAAATGTTAAATATACTGCAGAAATAAAATAATAGTAGAGGCATTTTTAGGCTTATATATAAGATAAATGAAGTGGAATCATCAAAGGAATTTTTGTGCTTCTTGTTTAGGGATTAGGAATATTAAACGTAGTAAAGAACCTGGAACAAGGAATCAGTTAGCTAGTTTGTGAGTAGAAAGAATGGGGAGAAAAGATAGTGAGTTTGGTTTTTTGCATATTTGATTTGATATGATGATGGCTACTGTAAGCTAAGATAGTACATATACATTTATAAATCTATGTATACATATGTGTTATAGTACCTTATATTGCATTATGGTGATTTGGTGAAATGTTTATTTCTTTGGATATATTGTGAATCCCTGATATTTAACCAAGAGCATGGCACGAAACAGCTACTCAAAGTGGTCAAAGATCGAGCACATGAACACATGTGAAAAAGTTTCAGACCTGAGAACAGGTGAGCTATGAACGCCAGAGATGTGTATTTTGCAATTAGATTGCTCTTTTCTTGAGGCTGACCAATAGGGTCTTTAAAATTTTTTAATTTATTTTTTAATAAAAATTGTATGTATTTAAGGTGTACATCATGATGTTTTGATACACATATACATAGTGAACCGATTATTATGTCAAGCTAATTACCATATCCGTCACCTCACATAGTGATCTTATTTGTGTGTGTGTGATGAGAGCACCTGAAATCTACTCTCTTGGCAAATATCCTGCATACAGTATATACTATTAACTGTAGTCACCATGCTGTACATTGTATAGCTAGAACTTATGCAACTTTGTACCTTTTGTCTAACATCTCCACATTTCCCCTCCCTCTCCACCTCTGGTAACCATTATATTCTGTTTCTATGAATGTGAATTTTTGGACTCCACATGTTAACAGATCATGGAGTGTTTTTCTTTCTGTGTCTGACTTATTTCCGTAGCATAAGGTCCTTCTAATTTTGTCCACGTTGCCTCAAAATGGCAATATCACCTTCTTTTTTAGGGCTGGGAAGCCATCTGGTCCTGGGGTTTTCTTCGTTGGGAGGTTTTTGATTACTACTTAAATTTTCGTATTAGATATTGGTCAGTTCGGGCTTTCTATTTCTTCTTGATTCAGTCGTGGTAGGTTGTATGTTTCTAAGAGTTATCCATTTCTTCTATATTATTCAATTTGTGCATACCTGGGGTCACCGCAATACTCATCTTTAGCTTAGATTTTACTTCCTCAAAGATATTCTCTGAGCATCTTACTAAAGAATCCTACTCACCATCTATTGCATCACCTGTGTTTATTTTTATATTTATTTTCTATATAATTTCAGTTAACACTAGTTGAAAGTATGTATTTTCTTACATATTTACTCCCATTAGAATACCAGGTTCTGTTTTTTTTCCTGTCCTGTTCACTTTTGTATTAAAAAAATAGTACAGTGTTTAGCATTTATTATTATTTTTTAGAAAGAATAAGATCATAGATTTTTCTATAAATACTAAACATTAAAATTAAAAATACTTTAAAAATAGTCATTCTTTGGCAATATAAATGCTACAATGTGATTTACCATTCAAATTTTACACTTGCTGTGTGAAAGCTTCAGGTGATCCTTCATAATATTTGCAAAAAATAGGCATTGATTATTGCATTAATGATTTAAAATACGGTGTCTCACACCAGGGCCTCATGATATAGAAATTCTATTGTAGAAGAGCTAGATATAGACAAGATGGAATAAATAAAGCTACCCCTCTTTATTCAGGCTGAGAAACTAGAAGAAGGAGAAGCACACTGCTCTTAGAGGAGTCCAGAAGTAAGGAAGATACACTGCTAGAGACTCATGCAGCAAACCTGTTTTCTGTGCATCGCTGCCCCTACAAAGTAACATAGAACTTCTTTTAGTTTTGATGCTTGGTTACTTGATTCACTTAGATTATCTCTATTATCTGATGACTTTGGTAAAATTACTCATAATAGAAAATCTATGAAAGGCAGACTCATGATCATGACTATATCTCAGAAAGATAATGCCTTTTCTTGACATATACTATATACATACTGGCTCTCTACTATGCATACTCTGCTGTAGAGCATGAGCTTCATATAAGGATTTTTAAAAATTCTAAAGAAAGGAGAATACAAAAGCTTCTCATTAAATCAACATATATGTGTTTTCAACATGACTTCTACCATATACATATTGACTCTCCAAAGATGGTTCTTTGCGGAACAATATCTACTTAAGTTAATATGACTGATCTTAGAAATAATCAAACTCAACGTAAACCCACAGGAGCATAAATCTATGTACGACTGATAGCTAGAATCAGGACCGAGTCTTTCCTGTTTCCTAGGCAGGACCATCATGAGGTAGCATTTTTTTTTTTTTTTTTTTTTTTGCGGTACGCGGGCCTCTCATTGCTGTGGCCTCTCCTGTTGTGGAGCACAGGCTCGGGACGCGCAGGCTCAGCGGTCATGGCTCACGGGCCCAGCCGCTCCGCGGCATGTGAGATCTTCCCAGACCACGGCACGAACCCGCGTCCCCTGCATTGGCAGGCGGACTCTCAACCACTGTGCCACCAGGGAAGCCCAGAACCATCATGAGAATGAGGTTTTGTTACCAGGTAAATATTACCCATTATGCAGTTACTCAACCACCACTCAACCCCTTGATTTCTTTTTTGCTTTTCTATTTTGACAGTAGTTCAAGTAAAAAAAAAAAAAAAAATATATATATATATATATATATATATATCTTTATTCAATTTTCCTTTCAGTCAATTCTGTCAAACTGAGAAGACAAGAAAAAACCAAGAAAAAATGTGCAGCATATTTTGATAGATCTCCTTAGAATGGACATGACACCTGTCTAATCATAAGGGATTAAAATGCAACATAGTCCTTAAACAGACAGCCAGACTGTCTGGCCCTGACAACTCCTTCTGTCTTTTCTATCATGCTGAAAATGAAGGAAAACTTCATGCGTATGACCTCACTGATTTGGAATTTATAAGATTAAGGCATAAAAAGCACAGTTGTTTTAAAAGGTTGCATGACAAAGTGTATAGGGTATTATTTGGAGAGAAAGAAAGATAGTCAATTATTAAAACTTTAAACTAAGGGAAAATTGTATTTTCATATATTGTCAATAATCCTTTTTTCTTAATAGATAATTACTGTTATTTTTAGATTAAAGGAGAGGAATATTTTGGTACCTATCAGCCTATTAGCTCTTTTTTACTAAAATATAGGACTAGTGTTAAAAATATAAACTGTATCTTATTTTTAGAGGATATATTTTATATTTATAATTGCATTTTCTTCGAGGGTAGTTATAGAATTGTAACACTTATGCATATTGTCTTCCTCGCTTGTTAAATATATATGTGTGAATTACTTTTCCTTTTCTTCTTATTTCCCCTTATTGTTTTATTGAAAGATTATTGTTGGTGACTAACTTTACAATGTAGTCATTAGGTTAAGGAATATTCAAACAGAACTGGCATTCAACTTGAGAAGTAACTAACATCACCCAAATTTGAGTAATGCAACTGTTGAAATGTGTATCCCTCTTCTGGGGAAGAGAATGAAAATCTTTTTTATTTGTTAAAAGTGTTTATGTTGTTGGAAGGATGTTCCCATACGTGTAGAGCTTATTTATGGATACTGACTAGGCAAAGGGGTGGACCTGAGGCTGGGGTTTAAATCTACACTTCTTCTTTGCTGATTTCCATTAGGTTCTACCAATAGGTGAGGCAAGAGGAACATTGGAAGGCAGGAGGAAGAGGAAGAGGCATGTTTCCTCCTGTCAGCTTCCTGTTTCTGCCAGCGTCTACTCAGCCACTGTTTTTCACTTCAGCAGAGGCTTCCGTTTCCAGTTTCTTCCAATACCATCCCAGATCCAACCTCATCCTCCTCCTTAGAGACACCACAAATAGCTGGGTAGCAAGCTTCCTCAGAGTTTTGAGTCCCAGGTCTTTAGGGCACTGCATTTTGGACTGGTGACAAAGAATTTGTCTGCAGATTAGACATTGAATGACACTGACTTATGGTACGCGTGAATACATTTGGCTTCATCAGCATTTGTTTCTTGCCCTTAGGCAGCAGAGACAGAATATCTTACTTCTTCCTCTTTTCTTTTTTTTTAATCAGGTTTATGCATACTTAGCTCATGTGCCCATTCACATAAAACCTCTGAGGTAACCAGCCTCTAAAATGACCCCCAATGTTATTGCATTACTGATATTCACAGCCTCCTCTAGGTTTCTCCCACATTGTATCAGAAGTGATCTGTGTGGCTAACAGAATGTGGTTGAAGTGATGGTATGTCACTTCTGAAAAATCATTGAGTTTCTACTTTGCTCTCTTTTAGACATTCACTCTGGAGGAAGAAAGCTGTCACATTATGAGCTGGCCTTTGGAGAGGTCCACATGGCAAAGTCTTAAGGCTTTCAGCCACCACAGAGCAAGAATCTGAGGTCTTCTGCCAACACCCATGGACGCACCATCTTGTAAGGGGATCTCCAGCCCGAGTCCAGCCTTCAGATACTTTCAGCCCTAGCCAGTTGCAGCCCCATAAGAGGCGCTAGGCCAGTCCTAGCCAGCTAAACTGATTCTGGATTCCTGACCTTCAGAAACTGTGAGATATAATAAAGTCCTGCTTATTTTTATGATGCTAAGTATGGGAGTTTATTTGTTACACAGCGAAGAATATATGGTACACCTTCTATCTTGTAAAATTGAATTTTACTTGTCAGAGTATGTCTAGAGAGCTAAATATTGCAACAAAGTATAGAGTTTGGGAATATAAAGTAATTGTCTTTATATGTCTTCATAGCTCTTCCAAGTTAGGAAGAGTTTTTAAGAGTGGTGTATCCAAAGTAAAGGGACCTTCTGAAATTCTTAATTATCAATACTTTGATCATGTTATTAAAAACATTAAGCATGCATTATGCCCTCCTGGAATTTCTAATAGTGACAGTATATTTCTCTTTATTTAAGAAATGAAAATGAGGTTGATTTTTTTTAATCAATAAATTTAGGAAGAAAAATGTCATCTAGTAGTATATGGTGCTATAGGGTTTGATATCTCTTTTCTCTTCGTATCACACTTTTTTCTTTATCTGGTCTATAACTTCCTACAAATCTTATTCTCAGTGTTGGTGTTGTATTGCTTATTTAAACTAAATGATTCTCTCTCCCAGCTCCTCAATTTTGAAATTTCCTTTCAATTTGTTAATTCCATATTTAAAAGCTTCCTGAACTTCATTTGCTCCTTTTTTTTTTTTTTTTTACAAAAAATAAGGTTTTCTTTATTGTGAGAAATCACATCAGATTCTTTTCTTCCAGCTTAAATTTCTTAGTTTACAATCCAAAATTTCAAATTTATGTCTTTGCTCTTCTAGCCTTCTCTGAAACTGTTACCAGCTTCACTGAGCCGTTGTAACTCTTTACTAAAATTTACAACAATAATAAAAATAGTGATTTTGTAACAAGACTAATCAGAATAACTTTAAGGGGAATAAAATTTTACCTTATTTGATCTTTTTACAAGTGTGAAACCTGCTCTATCCCTGCTTTTTCTTTACTGCCTGTACATAGAAGTGTTGTAATTAATTTGTAATTCATAACTATGTTTTGTGAGCCAAGGCTCATTTGTGTAAATATGTTTTTCCCCTTTTACTATGTCTCCATACTTTGAGAATAATTATGACTCAATCCTATAATTAATTAGTAGCTTTACACATTCATTCAACAGATGTGTACTGCAGTAAATCTTCGTATCACATAAGACACAGACAAAATTGTTTTGAATAATGAAAAAGCTATATTAAAGGAGCTTGTATTTCAGTAGAAAGAATAAAGTATACATCCAAATACCTATCGGCAACATGAGGATTTTAGTAATCAATTAATTTAATCTGTTTTGATGAATTATGGCCATAGGTCATTATATGTGTTCAATAAAAGTATACGCTGTTAATAATAAATATGTAAAAATGTCAACAATTTGGTGAGAAATTTAATTTCTCTGAGATGTACTGAGTGTTTTAAGTTTCAACATTATAAATGTGTGGTAATAAATCTGTTCTATCAAGAAAAATATTATATTCTCTTCTAATTCTTCTCTCTCTCATCTCCCCTGCTCCCTGCCTTTCTCTGTTTTTCTCGCCCTGTCTCTCTCCTCTCTTCTTCTGTCTTTGAAGTTTTTCTCTAAGTTCAAATGTCCTGAAATACTGAGGTGGAAGATTCTGTGGTTCTTCGGCAGAGTTTATGAGTTGACTTACAAAGAGAAGAATCTTGAGTTTGGGAAGGAAAGGTTATTTGCAGAATAGGAGGAAATAACTTTAATTATATCTTGGATGTAATTTATGAAAGAAAGGGATCAGGAATGTCAATCCTAGGATGCATAATCAAAGAAGAATCCTTGACTTTGTACCAACTGTTTGGAGAATAACGTATCTATTTATATGAATTACATTAAAATGGAAATATTTTAAAGTATGAAATTATTTTACAGACACTTTAAATTTTGTTTTATGATTCTCTCCTTTAACTGACTTTTAAAAGTGTGTAGCACAGTGACTGTAGTTATTAATACTGTACTGTATACTTGAAATTTGCTAAGAGAGTAGAACTTAAGCATTCTCAAAATGATAATGATAATAATAATAGTAATAATCAATAACTATATGAGGCGATAGATCGGTTAACCAGATTTTTAAATTAACTATATACTTTTATCAAGTAACCTTTATTTTAATTCTCCATCTTGAATAAATTTAAAAAAAGCGATAAAAAGGTAAATAAGAAATCCCAAATACTTGGAAAAAATTGAAATATACCGCTAAGACACTTTATGTTAAGCAAAGGAAGTTGCAGTTTTCAGCACACATCCAGGGGATAACTGAGAAGGTGGAAATTGAGTTTACAGTGATGTGATATCCAGGGCTGGGTTCTAGTCTAAGCATCCCTCGAAGGACTGGTCGGATTGCCACAGGTAAAGCACTCTTTGACATGTGCCAAAGGTTTGAATATTACACGCGTGAGAGAAGAGGCAAAAGGCTGAAATCACTCAAGCCACATTCCAACAGCTTCCCTAGTTGGCTTGTGCATATTCAGAATAGATTTCAAATAAATTGTTTCTCCTTCACAGCATGTGGTAAGGATGATATTTCCTACACAGATGCAAGGCCAGCCCTGTGAAAAGGTGTAAAAGACATTCATTTGGAGTGATTTATGGAATATCAAACACTTTCAACTTGGCCAAATAACTTCTTAAAATGTATATGTGTGTGTGTGTGTGTGTGTGCGTGTGTGTGTGTGTGTGTGTGTGTGTGTGTGTGTGTGTGTTGTGTACAGTTGTCCAAATTCTCACCTTTGACATTGGAAGCTTTTGGATTAAAACAGTACATTTTGACAGGTACATGTAAAAGTATGAGATTAGATCACTCCCTAACACCATACACAAAAATAAGCTCAAAATGGATTAAAGACCTAAATGTAAGGCCAGAAACTATCAAACTCTTAGAGGAAAACATAGGCAGAACACTCTATGACATAAATCAAAGCAAGATCCTTTCTGACCCACCTCCTAGAGTAATGGAAATAAAAACAAAAATAAACAAATGGGACCTAATGAAACTTCAAAGCTTTTGCTCAGCAAAGGAAACCATAAACAAGACCAAAAGACAACCCTCAGAATGGGAGAAAATATTTGCAAATGAAGCAACCGACAAAGGATTAATCTCCAAAATTTACAAGCAGCTCATGCAGCTCAATAACAAGAAAACAAACAACCCAATCCAAAAATGGGCAGAAGACCTAAATAGACATTTCTCCAAAGAAGATATACAGACTGCCAACAAACACATGAAAGAATGCTCAACATCATTAATCATTAGAGAAATGCAAATCAAAACTACAATGAGATATCATCTCACACCAGTCAGAATGGCCATCATCAAAAAATCTAGAAACAATAAATGCTGGAGAGGGTGTGGAGAAAAGGGAACACTCTTGCACTGCTGGTGGGAATGTGAATTGGTTCAGCCACTATGGAGAACAGTATGGAGGTTCCTTAAAAAACTACAAATAGAACTACCATATGACCCAGCAATCCCACTACTGGGCATATACCCTGAGAAAACCAAAATTCAAAAAGAGTCATGTACCAAAATGTTCATTGCAGCTCTATTTACAATAGCCCGGAGATGGAAACAACCTAAGTGCCCGTCATCGGATGAATGGATAAAGAAGATGTGGCACATATATACAATGGAATATTACTCAGCCATAAAAAGAAACGAAATTGAGCTATTTGTAATGAGGTGGATAGACCTAGAGTCTGTCATACAGAGTGAAGTAAGTCAGAAAGAAAAAGACAAATACCGTATGCTAACACATATATATGGAATTTAAGAAAAAAATGTCATGAAGAACCTAGGGGTAAAGCAGGAATAAAGACGCAGACCTCTTAGAGAACGGACTTGAGGTTATGGGGAGGGGGAAGGGTGAGCTGTGACAGGGCGAGAGAGAGTCATGGGCATATACACAGTAACAAACGCAGTAAGGTAGATAGCTAGTGGGAAGCAGCCGCTTGTGGCACAGGGATATTGGCTCGGTGCTTTGTGACAGCCTGGAGGGGTGGGATGGGGAGGGTGGGAGGGAGGGAGACGCAACAGGGAAGACATATGGGAACATATGTTTATGTATGACTGATTCACTTTGTTATAAAGCAGAAACTAACACACCATTGTAAAGCAATTATACCCCAATAAAGATGTTAAAAAAAAAAAAAACAGTACATTTTTCTATTTCAAACAGAAAACTGACAAAATTTAAGAAGTTTGATAACATTTGCATTGCATGGTGTACGTCATGTGCTGGTGCATGTTTTCACAGCTTTTGAGAGGGAAAACCTAGCAATAAGTACTAAAATTTTAAATGAAAATACCATTTTATATAATAAGTTGGCTTTAAAGTTTTCATAATATATACTATAACTAATACAAATTGTGAAATAAAGTATGCACCAAAATTTGTTGCTTACAAGTCCAAGAAAACTGTGAACAGCCTAGATGTTCATTAGTAGAATAAAGATTAAAGAGATTAATTCAAAAATATATAATGCAGAAATTTTTAAAAAATACATCCATACGTGCTTATTGAAGAAAAATTGCCAAGATAAAATATTGAGTGAGATAAAAGAACAGCATACGGAGTGTGATTTTTTCTGTATGAGTATACTTGCAGGCATACATTTAAATATACATGAATTACATGGCTCTTCGTCTAACTTAATATATTTTGTATATGCATAGAAATTCCTGGATGGATACACAAGAAACTGTTCTCAGTGGTTACATATGAGAGGTGAGGATAATTAATTTTATATTTCACCTTGTACCATTTCTATTTAATATGATTTTTAGGAATAGTTGTTTTAATAGTATATATCCCTCCTCCCCTCTCCTCTTATTCACATCCTCACACCTTTTAATTCCTTGTGCTATCAGAAATGATTCTATTATGCCCATTATCCTAGTTTACATTAATAAAAATAAGCCCGAGAGTCCCAGGTCACCTCTCACTCCTTAGATTTTCATTCCCAAATACTTGTTCTATTTCTAACCGGCCCCACCTCTTATTCCTTTCCAAACACTAAACTGTTCTGTGTCCCTGCAATTCACAGTCCATCAACAATAAAACCTTCCTTATCTTCTCCAATTGTTCCTTCCCTTTGTTACTCAACACGAAACCCCCGTTTTTCCTGGGAAGATTCTGCTTTCTCTGTGGCCCTGTCACGCGGTGGCTAGAGGAGCAATCCGTTTCCTCCTCGTTTCTCATTTCCAGTTCCAGATAGTTCTCCTACCACCTTCCTAACGCTCAGATCTAACGCTCTTGTCATTAAATTATACCGATACTGTCTATCCTTGGTACCATCTTCTACTAATGACTCACTCTCGTTCTTTAACATTCCAACACCTCTGTCGCTGCCATTCTTTGTAACATTATGCCTGTCATCATTGGTGATGATATTAACATCATTTTAATAGCCTAGTGGATAATTCCCTCCCTTCTTGTCCTTCAGGGACTTCTCCTCCAATCTATCTCAGCCATTCCCGCCCTTCAGCACTGGAAATAACGGAAACCTCTGCATTACCCTACTTCACTCTTTTACTTCCACTTCTTAACTTTGCAGGTCACTCTCGGTATTCTGACAATTCTTGGACTCCATTGTTATATGTACCTGACTGATCTTGTCTCACTTGACTGTTTCCACCACCTCAAATTGTCATCTTCCTAATTACTCACATTAGATTCCATGATCTTATATTACAGTCACTTCCTTTCTACTCTGAAACTTCTTTGCTCCTTTCTCGGTCCATGGGACTCACTTGCAGAAATGCCAACTCCAGATCACATCCGATGCTCTGACTAACCTGTGCCTGCACTGCCGAATATACCTGGAGAAATGCACACAACCAACAACAGCTTGCTAGCGGGATGCTAAGTTTGCAACCACTTCCCTCAGTGGAACCCTAGTGATGCTGTGTTCTCATGTTATGCTCTAGTCCACTCACTTGCTCACTTAGATAGACTTCTCTTCTTTCATTGAATTTCCAACATCTCTTTCTGTAACCTTACTCTTCTCTAATCATCTTGTTTTTCTTTTCAAGAAAACAATGTTAGCATTTTACTGTGAACAACTCTCAACAAGACTCATTTATATATGAAAGAGTTAAAAATAAGTTTGTTTTACATAAAGTGAAAACAGTGGGCCTGCTACCCAGGCTGCTTGGGTTTCTACATATTTCACAAACCCCCTCAGTGGCTGGAAGACTCTTCCATGGAAACTGAAAGCATCACAGACAGAATTAAGAATCCTCTGATCCAAAGAACAGGATTGATAATACCTAAATTCTTGTAGGAGACAAATTATGAAATTCAGCATTGTTCTCGTTTCCTCCACAACGTACACAAGTAATCCACTCCACTGTGCTGGCACAGACAAGCTGCTTCGTAAATGGGAGTTAGCGTTATTAGTGCTGGTATGTGTAACGCACACTATTGTACATAATGTGCTTGGGCTCAGAAAAAAGAGAGTGGTAGGTGGAAAGATAGAAGTAAGATATTATTTCCTAGAATTCCATCACCTCACAGAAGGTTAATATTTTCCCATTTGTTCTAAGAAACTGGGTAGGTAAGATTTGTGATTCTCTTACTCCCCCAAATAATAAATAGTAAAGCCATATACATTGCTTCTATCATGAGCAGAGCATAAGTCAAATAGAGCACTGGGAGCATCTCTGAGCACTCTGTCTTTTAAGATGTTACAAATAGTTCCCCTGTCTCTATTTTAATTGCGAGGATTATTCTTTACTCTGCAATATACACTGTATCATTGAAGATGCGTATTTCTCTTTTAGGGAGGATGACAAGATGGCGTTTTCATAGCAAGAGAAAAACTTGAATTGGATAAAGGATTTTATAAATCCAGTGTGGGCAGGCTTTATAACAGTATACCAGTGAATGGTATCTATTAACAGAATTTGATTTGCTGATGACACAGAAATGTGATATAACATTAGCAAAGACATGTTGGGGTCATTCTTGTTTTTGATAATTTGGTGAGTTGATAGAGAGGTGCTGAAAGCTGTGGGCTGCACTTTGATATGATATTTGCCATTCCATGTAGGAATAAACTCAGTCATTTCTGACTGCTCTAGCACTGATATGTTCAGTTAAATTTAAGATGTTCTCCAATCAAACAAGCATCTAAACAACAGTAAAATTCAATCATAAAAAATGAATTTCTTGACTGACATAAATGAGCAACTGTGACATCTGAAGGGAATACCTGCCTTAGGTCACTGATGACTTTCACTTCAAAATGCTGATTTTTCAGTGTCAGGATAAATCCACCTGTAGTGATATATCACCTGTACGATGTTTCTATAGCTTTATTCCCTATGTTAATGAGTTTTCTTCCTTTTTCTTTTAGTAAAATGAATCATCAAAGGACCAACTCAAGGAGAAATAAAAAGAAAGCACTTGAATATAATATTTTCATGGATTTTTAAAACAAGCTTAGACTTTGATCATTGCTTATTTGATCAAAGAATATTTGGTACCCTTTGAAGGGAACTGTATTGTTTTAGTATCCATCAGATTTTATTTACAACTTCATCATGACAAAAGTGAAAGGAAAAAAGCTGTTTCTATTGTGAATTGAATGTGTTTATATATAAATCAAGCATGGCAATATATACATATATATAATTTTAATTTAAAATATCACTGCTCTTGGGTAAACAGATGTCATCCATTGTGGGAAAAAATAATTAAAATAAATAGTTGAATTCAAAGTTAAACGTGGTGGTATTCGTTCTCTATGAATATTTTAAAATAAATCATGTTAACGTCTCATCATATGAACGATGAACAATATCTCCTAACGATGATTTATCACAGTATTTTTCTTAAAGAATCACTAAAGTACTGTAATAAATGCATTAAATCTAACAATTGACTTTTTTGTAATTTAAAACTCGGGCACTCATTCGTAAGTCAGGTTTTTGCTTGGATTCTAAGGCACTCCCTGGAATAAAGTTTAATATCCAAGAATACCTAAAAATAAAAAATAATATATTTATATTTCAAATGATTTTTTTTTCTTTTGCGGTACGCAGGCCTCTCACTGTTGTGGCCTCTCCCGTTGCGGAGCACAGGCTCTGGATGCGCAGGCTCAGCGGCCATGGCTCACGGGCCCAGCCGCTCCGCGGCACGTGGGATCTTCCCAGACCAGGACACGAACTCGTGTCCCCTGCATCAGCAGGCAGACTCTCAACCACTGCACCACCAGGGAAGCCCAAATGATTTTTACTTTTGTAAATACTTTAACACTTAACTGACTTGCAATCCCATGGAGGCTTGTATTAATTTTATTGTTTATTTCTAATACTGTGATAAATGTCATGAAGTATTCATATATGGGTACAACTTGAGTTCTTAAAGCTTATAGTATAAGGCAGAATGCATTTTCTTTCTCTGCTGTGTCTAGGATGTATACAGTATAAAACATCTGGGTTAAAACATGAAACAAAGAATCTGGGAGATTTGTTCATACAAGTTCATGAATTCTTCTCACTGGAAATTCGTGGATATCTGTGGCTTTATTGAAACATCCTAAGCTATCTATTAGAAGCATTTTAGATATTAGAGAGAGCCTACTAGCCATTGGATTGCCGGTGATCTATTTTAGGGATTTTGATTCAGTAATGATATCACTGGGATTATTTTGTACTATAATTTTGCTTTACTGCTTTATTTCTTAGAAGGAAAATTATTTTTAGAGATCCACCTAATAGTATTTTTTGTCTTTGCCAAGGGCTGTTAAAGACCAATAGTTGTCTTTTCTCTCCCTTTGGTTCAAGAATATCTATTTTGGGCTTCCCTGGTGGCGCAGTGGTTGAGAGTCTGCCTGCCGATGCAGGGTACGCGGGTTCGTGACCCGGTCCGGGAGGATCCCACGTGCCGCGGAGCAGCTGGGCCCGTGAACCGTGGCCGCTGAGCCTGCGTGTCCGGAGCCTGTGTTCCGCAGCAGGAGAGGCCACGGCAGTGAGAGGCCCGCATATCGCAAAAAAAAAAAAAAAAGAATATCTATTTTGACATCGGTAATTCCGAATGACTTTGATATTAAATGGAAAGTGGCAATAGTGTAGTCTTTCACTTTGCTCACTTAATTTATTAAAAGAGGACTGAGATGTTTCTTCTTATTACTATGATTTTTAACCTGATTTTTTTCTTACTCCCCTTAAAATTTTTTAGTGATTAAAACTTTTGTCCTCTTATTTTGCTAATCACAATACTCTCTAGGTGCATCCACATTGTTACATATGGCAGAATTTTATTCTTTTCATGGATGAGTAATATTCCATTGTGTACATATATATACCATACATATATCTCCCACAGGAAAGGAGGAATGGGTGAGATAGGAATATGGGATTAAGAGACACACACTACTATGTATAAAATAAATAAGCAGTAAGGATATATTGTACAACACAGGGAAATACAGCCATTATTTTGTAATAACCTTAAATGGCATAGAATTTATAAAAATATTGAATCACTATTTTGTACTTCAATAACATATGTGTCCTTAATCTCTTCTTTCTTTATTCTTTCTGCACATCTGGTATTATTTTTGTTGTGGGGTGACTTTTAGGGTCTTCTTACCCTCACCTGCAGCTCTGTGAGTCCCTAACAGAGGGTAACAGACTCTATGTGGCCTTATTAAATGTACAAATACAATTAAGTTATTCT
Source organism: Stenella coeruleoalba (assembly GCF_951394435.1). Lineage (NCBI taxonomy): Eukaryota > Metazoa > Chordata > Mammalia > Artiodactyla > Delphinidae > Stenella > Stenella coeruleoalba. Next base: position 146,213,832 of record NC_137149.1, on the reverse strand, counting down.
TCTGCCTCTTCTACTGCCGCAAGAGATATAAAAACATACATAAACAAATGAAATGTGTTTTAGAGACAGTTTATGAAAAAAAATCTTAGAAGCAAATAGATAAAGCAGTTGTTAAGAACTGAGTTGATCAAAAACACAAGTGTTGGCAAAACTTTGGAGCAATTGGAACCCTCTTATACTGCTGTTTGGAATGTAAAATAATGCAACTAATCTGGAAAATGTGTTGGAAGTTCCTCAAAATATGAAACACAAAGTTACCACATGACTAGAAATTCTACTCTCAAGAGTACTCAAGAGAAATGAAAACATATCTCCACAAATAGGCTTGCAAATGAAGGCTCATCCCATTCCATTATTCACTGAAGCCAAAAACTGGAAAAAGAAAACCCCAAAACTCAAATGTCCATCAACTGATGAGTCCTTAAACAAAATGTTCTATTATTTGGCAATGGAAAAGTGTGAAGTACTGATGCATGCTACGACACAGGTGAACTTCACAAATATTAAGGAAAGTGAGAGAGGTCACAAAGGCCCAAGAATTGCATGATTGCATTGAGATGGATTGTGTAGAACAGGCAGATCTAGGGACAGAGCGTAGATTAGTGCTTGTCTCAGGCTGCAGGGTGGAGAATGGGGAGATGATTAGGAGAGAGCGCTGACTATGGGACTTCTTTGTGAGGTGACAAAAATGTTTCAGAACTAAACTATGCGGTTGCACAATGTTTTTTAGCTTCCCCATGGATGTTGGGACCAATCCCTTACACAAATTAGTATCTTGAGACTGATTATGCCACACATACCAGGAGGATATGAAAAGGTTCATTATTCTCATGATGGGGCTCTCCGGGGAGAGCAGCTGGCACAAGCCGGTCCAGATGACACAAGCGAGAGAGACAAGTGGCTTTGGCTTTTACTGTGGTTGGGAGGTGGGCCAGGGTTTTTGTGGTTTGAACTTTAAACCAGTGCCAAGGGAGGGAAGTGTGGGCTGTCTTATTGCCTTAGACAAAATGTGGGACAGAAGAGAAAGGCAAGGGGGAGGAGGGGTCGTGTTTGACACCTTTCAGGTCAAACATCCAAAATGCAGTCTTTCTCCTTGTTATGCACAACTCTGCAAACATACCAAAAACAGTGGTATTGAACATTTGAAATGGTGAATTTTTTAGTATGTATATTACATCTCAATAAAGCTATTTAAATAAAAACTGACGAGCACACAATCTTGGCTAAGATATGGAACTAACAGAAATATCACATACGGCTGATAGGAATAAAAAAATGATAAAACCACTTTGTAAAAAGTTTTGGAAGTTTTTTTTTAACTTTAAACATCAACTTATCATTTGAGCAAGATGTTCCACCTTTAGGTGTTCTAATCCAAGAGGAATAAAAATATATTTCTATTTAAAAATTCATACAAGAATATTCATAGGATCTTTATTTCTAATAGACCACAACTTCAAGCAATCCATGAACAGGGGAATGGCTGCACAAATTCTCGTATATATATGCGGGTACTGCTACCTGCAAAAACAGGAATGATTCTCATAGACAGCTGGGTGAAAGGAGCTAGAAAAACAAAGAGTTGTGTGATTCAGTTTCTGTTACATTCTTGAACTGGCAAACTGATCCATAGTGAAAATAATCAGACAAGTAGTTGCCTCTGTGGGGAGCGATGGACCAGTTAGGGCCACAAGGGAAATTTCTGGAGTATTAGAAACATTCTATAGCTAGCCAGGACTTTAGGTTAGATAAGTATATAAATTTGTCAAATGTATGCAACCTAGATATGTGAAATTCAATGTGCATTAATTTTATCTTGAAAAATACTATAAACTAGTCATAATTAAGTAGGGGAGCTTTGAATTGGGGTAAGTATTGATGATTCAAGAGTACTGAGTTATTAAAGCTAGGAGATGGGTACATGAGGTCTTATTATACTATGTGGTTTACTTTGTACATGTCTGAAATTTCCCATCACTAGAAGTTTTTTCAGAATTTCACGGGCAAGCATGATGGTGGTGCCTGAGAGAAAATAGAGGTCTCTCTCAAGGAGAATGATACGGCAGACCAGTTCTCTTTGCCTGAGAAGTACAGCTCACTCTAGTGAATCAGAGGTTTTATTATTGTGATAGAAACCTACTAAGTTGAGGCACTTGATGAGGCGAGCTCATTCAGAGAATATCAAGAAAATACATGACTAAAACGATTAACGCACTTGAAACGAGGCACAGAGCTCCCCCAACTCAAGGCATGCTGCCATGCTATGTCTTAATTTATGCTTCTACATACATCTGTACATTTTTTAAGGATCTATTTAACGTGTTTTGCTGTTTCTAATTGCATGACTTGTGAAGTACCTAGAATTTCAGTTTTTAATTCATAAGACTATGTATGAACTGTTGTATATTTAAAATATCAAATGTTTTACTCATGCATATATACATAGAGTCATACCTTCAGGTACTGGCAAAGATGTAACTCATGATATCTGCTTTTGCTCAATTCTTTTTGAAATAGGTTAAGTGCATTATTTAGTATTACAGCATAAGCTTGTTGCATATTTAAGGCTTATTTGGAATTTCTAATTCCCAGGTCAATTCTACACTAATTTTTTTTCATGTTAGAACATGAAAAAACCATATTTTAAAATCCAATATCATGTCTCACAGTAAAATGTAAAGGTATTGCTTTAGATATCTACTTAAGCTTGCCTACTGTAAGTTCAGATAAGTTTTTTAATGTTTGAGTTCATATGTTTTCTTCAAAAATTACACAAATTTGTATTTGACTAGAGTACAGGTATTAATATGTGTTCTATGCCTTAAATCAGGCATTTTGTGCAACTGCATGTATATCATTATTTTTGTTATTATTATCATTTAAGTTTATTTTTGAAGTATCAGTGGTCAAATGAGGAGTGTAAGATGAAAAGACCTCATTATTTAGACTTGCACATAACCTTCAGTTCATGTTCAGATAATTCATTAAACAAAAAAAACCAATGCAAATTTCCATATCTTTTCATTCAAACCAGATAGGTAAGTAGAATGCTAAGCCTCAAAGTCGTTAACACATGGAAGTCAGATAGAAGAGCTGAACCACTAAATGGTGACAGAATTTCGTCAACAGTGCTTGTAAATAGGGTCTTCAAAATTCAGCATTATAAATAATAGAAAATAAGATTGTATTTTTTAAAGGTAAAGAGCAAAGATGAGAGTGCTGATAAGTGTCGAGACACACCCCAGCCGTAATGCAGAAATGAATTCGTTTTAAGAAAACATAGTTCCTTGTTTTTACTTACGCTCAATTCTCCCCTTATTCTTACTCTCCACCCCTAAGTCTCTGAGGTCCTGCTCCACTAGTCTGTCAGTTGTCAATGTATATTGATGAATCAAAATGTACTATTTTTAGACATAAAGACCATTACAATCAGCCTCTAATACTGAACCACAGAATTAGGTAGACAGCCCATCCATATGATTACTACATACACGGGAACACCAAAATTGTGTGTTACTTTTGTGACACTGGGAATATTTGCAAATGTCTTTGCTGGGATAAAAAAATTAGGATACATATTATAACATCAACTATTTTGTGTGTTAAATAAGAAATGTTCATAGGAAAGCTATGAAGAGTCTTTGAATGATCCAATGTCCTCTTGTAATATTATTATATTATTTTTAAAATATTATTAAGGCTTTCTTACTGCAAAGATACTAATCACCTGCTCCTGCACCTGAGTTCCTGTCTTGTGCTCCTACTGGTATTTACACGTGCTTCTTACGTATCTTAGCACATTTTGACTGCACATATTTTTCCTTCATCTTTGTCATGAGTTCCTGGAGGTCAAAGACCACTCGTTACTCACCTCTGGATATCAACAGCTACCAACTATACAATGCTGTAGGAAGGTGAGAGTTAAGTGGGAGTGTATTGTTTCACTGAGTTGGGCTCCGTTTGAGTGACAGCAACTCTGAAGTCTACACCGTGTGAAATGAACTCTCCTCATGCGGGCATCTCCACCCCTGTTTAAAGATCTAACCTTTGACCTATTTCCATGAGTCCTGTTAGAGGAACCACTTATTCTCAATTACTGATATTTTCTCCCATGTAGAAGAACATCTGTTCTCTCTGCTGCCTCCCTCTTCCTCACTCTTCTCTCAGGGAGAGAGGTGATTGTTGGGTTAGAGTTTTTTACAGAGAACCACGTGTCTCAGTTACTCCATTCTGTGAGGCTTCCTGCTTGCAGAGAGCAGGTCCTCTGATTTGCTCCCAACCAGAAGAGGCTCAGAAGACAAGGCTCTGCCTCATTGGGAGATGCCTGGGAGTTCTCAGCACGACTGTGTCTGGGTGGGTCATCTGTGTAATTCTACAGTTCACTGTTAGAAGTCCATAATTGCCTGACACCCAGGTAGCATTCAGTGTGCTCTTTTGATCTCACTTTATTTTGTTCTCTAGAGCTTTAGGTTCTGTAGGGAAAGGTCTTCAGCAGGAGAGGCCTGCAGTTTGAGGAAGATAAGTTCAAATCAGGGGTGACTTGTCAGTAACTTGTGTATTGATCGAGGAACTTTGAGACTTAAAAGGAGCATTGTATCAATCAAAGTGATTTGGCATGATTGAGTCTCTGGTGCTGTCAGGGAAGGGACTTTAAGGGTTGGTGGCACTGAACTAAGGAAGGCAATGAGGATTTGTTGTTATAGAGATAGTGGTGGCTGTTTTGTTGGAAGGTTTATAGGGACCCCTATTGCGTCACTTGACTGTTTTCTCAGTCGTGTGCTTGGCTTTTAACTGTTGCAGGCTTAAACTTTAGACTTTAAGCAAGTGGACCACATGGGATTTTGATGTTAGCAGTTCCCTATACCTCATGACCCTTTTTACATGGGCCAGTATTTACTGTTATAAAGAGAAGGTTTCATTAGGACAGAGTTAAGTGGAAAGGCTCGGGAGCTTATGGTGCAGGCTACTATAGACTTGTCTTAAATGAACAAGCACAGCCTGGACTCTTCTGTAAGGGATGGTGACTTTGAAGTAGTAATATTTTGATTTACACTGGCAAAAAAATCTACTTCTTTCCTTTATTATCAGCCAGATCTACAGGATGGGATATGTGGCCTGAGCCACAGAGCACTGGTGAGCTTCCAGGTTCAAACTGCTTAGATGACATTGACATATTGTGCTCTGCATTCAGGGACAAGTGTGAACATTGTGTGAGACGACCTTGACTTTCTGTGGCTTGTTCATAGGCTCAAGATTCACCCCTTATGACATGGCCTGTAATTAACTGGGTTTTGCGTTGACTATACAATCTATGACCATGTGTTTGGAATTTAAAGACCCAAATTAAACCTTTTCAAAGAGCACATGGCAGGGATGTTGGTTGTCCTTACGACTCTGGGGCATAAGCTTCAGAAGCATCAATAGAAGATTCAGTTCAAGAACCCCCTGAGGATAATTCTTAAGCTAGCACAAACATTGAGATTACACAATGTTTGAGTGCTAGAAACACAGGACTCAAACAGAAAATGCAAGTTAGAATTTTGGATACACAGAAAAGAAAATGAAATACGCCTCAGTTAAGATCCAGTGGCTGGAGTTTGGAGTTGTCTCCATATTAAATTCCTAAACTTTAAAAGAAGGCAGAAATGGCTCTAGTATATATTTTGGGCACTAACCTTCACTTCTACGTACACGGGCATACACACCACACACACACACTCAAATATCATAACGCTGGATTCTGGTTAGGTTGTGTTGACTGTCAGCATACTAACAGAGCTAAAATCACTGAGCAGTGAGCCCTAGTAACACAACACGGCATAACACAATCCTGGTAAAACAACTGCTCTAGGCTCTAGAGATTGTCTTATTGTCTGAATTCAGTGCATGTAGTGCCAGTTCTGTGACAGTCCTGTATCCTTTTATCAGTATATGTTCTTTAATAGTGAGTATCTTAGAGCCTTACCATTGGACTACCATACTACCTTACCATACAACTCCTTAAGCTCTAACTGAACCACCTCCCTATGAGTTAGAGACAGGTTAGGCAGAAGCTGCAGAAAAAGAACAAACAAATCTACTTAAACATTGATAATCTTTCTAGAAAACAAATAACATTAATAAATTAGGTAGGTTACACCTTGAACTTTATATTTTTTAACTTCAAATAAATACGGAAAGAGAATTTGACTTTGCACTCAAATCCATTTGAGCTTCAATTCTCAAGAGATGTTAACTTGTAGCTTTAGTTTCTGCCAGAGAATTTGATAATAAGAGGTAGTTATTTCAAATGTGGGGTAACATTTTTGGTGCATTGTATTAGAGTATCTTTGTGAAGTCATTTGATATCATTGGAGGGCTTTTGAAAGGCTATATTGAAAAATATGGCTAGTATAGAATGGGAATTAAAAGAAGAAATAAAATTTCAGCCTTGAATAGAGACTGGCCTTGTAGCTAACTTAATTAATGCACTATTATAACCCATTTCAGGCTCTTATGTTTCCCAGGAGCGTTTATAAAAGAGCAATCTTTGTTTTGGGGTCCTTTCTTCTTCGTCCCAATAGACTGAATCATCCTCTTTGATCAGAGTGTTAATGGTTGAGCACAGTGGATTAAAAAGACAAAAAGCTGGGGCTTCTGGAAGAGGTACGTCTTTTTTTCATTTCTCGTGATTACTTCCAAGTGGAGGGAGATCCATCAGTCAAAGACTCCTCAACTCTCTCTGTTCTTTCGGGTACTGACTTACCTCATTAGTGAGGATAATATGAGTTTCACAGCAGATATTCTTCAGATCCTCAGACTTATCTGTCTGCAGAGACCATGCGCAAAAGTCTGGAGCTCTAATGTTCAACATCAACACGTCCAGTTTTGCTGCACACCTAAGCACTACCAAAAAGTGAACAGCAAAAACTCAATGGCATTTTAGTCTGCATTTTCCTGATTATCTTTCATTTGTTTCAGAATTTGGTTATGAAAAAAGGATCAATTTTCATCATCTATTAAAATCTCAACAAATTCCAGAGAATTATTACCCTGAATTTAATTCCTTCTGTGTCACTTTTTTCACAGTGGGGTAGAGGTGTAGAAGATAAAGAACATATACAGGTAAGAGAGATACACCGTGGAGGAAGTTAGAACATCATGCTAAAGTGTGTTATTTATGACTTTGCCTAAAGGAGGCATTTTGGACATAAAGTCATTGAAGATTCTGATATTTGCCTCTTACAAAAAAAACTTTGTAAAAACCCAACCAAGTGTTTATTTTAGATAATTGTCTAAAATAACGGTCAAATAGTTTTCAGATTTTTAGACATGTGCTTCCCCACGAGGAAGGAGTGTGTTGATACTCTAACAGAATGACTATGATTCTGGTCTAGCAATAGCTTGCTGGTGGGCTAGCTGAGTCTAGTTGAAGGAAGCACAGATGTCACCACTGCCAGGCTCAGGTTTCATGATATCAGACAAGGAATTATCCTGCTGATTGAGATGTTTGCCTGAAGAGTCTCAAAGTACTTTACTGTAGGGCCCACATCATCACAAAACTATAAACTGATTTTTCCCATCTCATGACTGTTTAGGTTAATTGCTTTTATCCAAACAGCTTTCCTCCTTAGATTTCAGCTACAATAGTGGTGTTCAATTCATTACATAACTTAATCGTAAAACAAAAATTTCCCAAGTGAATGATTCTTAATGTGATACAGGTTATATAATTCCTTAAATACAAAAGTTGATAGCCACTATTCTGTTTACTACTTTACTGAAAAGACAGTACATTTTAAGTTTATTTTTTGAAGGGCAAAAATGCGGTTTAAATATTCATTGATGGCAGAAACGAAATCCAACATATACATTCTGTTCTGTGGAATACAACAAGTTTTCAGTTTGACAAGCCTTTGGTGAATTTGTGAGTTTGACTTTAATACTTGATCTCTAGACTTAAAAGGGGAAAATTTTTTAAATGAATGTGGATTGATGTTCTCTTTAGATACACATTTCTCTGAGAAAACGTTGATTGATTCTACTGAAGTCTACAATTGTAAGAATTATAGATTTGTGTATTATTAAAAATAGAAGGTTACAAGAGAAGCTTCAAATTTATACGCTGCCTGTGTATTTATGTTGTGGGGAAAGTTAGTGAAAAATTATAAAAAATAGAAAATATTTTTATTTCACATTCTGTCTGCAAGTATGAAGAATCATCTTAATACCTGCATGATTATCTTCTACATCTGTGAGGACCATGCTAGTTTGATCTTAAGGAGGGTAAGTATCCACAGATTTCATATAAACTGAATAATCTATACAAAAATGACCATATGGCATTTAAGCATTCACATCAAAACAGATTCCAAAAAGTAACAAATGTAACAAACTGGATTCAACAGGACTCTTAAAGAAGCAAGAAATTTTTGACATTGTTCAATAAAAGAAAATTTAGAATCAGATGCAAGTATGATTGCAGGAATCTTAGCAGAAAATATAGCAGGAATACAGACATTTATTATAAATGATCAGAGAAACCAAGGTACAGGACAGGGAAAATATGTCAGAAATAATTTTACCTGGAGAATTCTTATATTATTTAGCATGTCCAAATACAACATTTGGACATAATTTAATTTTTTTTAAAAACCTGCTGCAAAATATATCCTATTTAACGTTCTAAACAAAAGCAAACATTTTGCTGATTCAATTTTATTACCAATGGATTGCAATTAGGAATTCAATGACTTGTTGGAAGAAGAACCAAATGCTGATATTTGATTATATAAAATATACAGGAAATTTTATTGAGTGTAATTTTATTCTAAAACTTATTGAATAAATGAGGTATGGAATCCTTGCTTACATTCTAACAAATTTTAAATAACTAATGTGAGAATTAAATAGCATTATGCGATATGTCTTACGGAAAACATAGAATCTTCTCAGTCGCCCTTGTACCGTGGATTATTAGAAAATTAACACACTAACATTGACAACAAATACAACTATTAAAAGAAAGACAATGTAATGATGCATTTTAATTCAGTATTATTCCCTGTATCAGCACTGTCCAATAGAAATGGTATGTGAGCCATGAATATGAGCTACATACGTAATTTTAAACTTCACAGTAACCATATTAAAAGGGTAAAGTGACTCAGATTATGTTACTATTAATGATATATTTTAATATATCCAAAATATTTTCCTTTTAGAGTGTAGTCAATATAAAATATTAGAGATTTCACATTTATTTTGTTAGGCCTTCTAAACATACAGTGTGTTTTACATTTTCAGCACATCTCAATTCAGACTAGACATATTTAAACCCAATAGCATCAAGTGCCTAGTGTCTGCTATTTTAGTCAGAGTAGCTTTTGCTGAGGAAGGCAACACCTTCATTAATTGTACACCTATGTCCCTACTTATATGTGTGAATTATTTAGTTATCAAATTACTGGAGCAAAGGGAAATGTTTCTGGAGTAAAAAAATATATATGAAAGGGTTTAAGGAGAATAGAGAATAAATTACCTCTGTTCCCCACAGAATCACCTGGTTTTACCTTGAGCCCACACTAATAGAGTGTTAGCTGCAGAAGCTGTTGGAAAATTTTGGTGAAAATCAGGACTCAGCAAGCAGGCCTAACCAAGAATTATGAGGGAGCGATTCTCTCCAGTTCTGCACAGGACTCATTTACTCTCCAGGGCTCTGAGTAAACGAAGCTATAGAGTATGAAGGAATTCCATCATAACTGTGGACAAAGCTTTCTCTTCAGGAGAGCCAGAGAGACTTTTTGAGATATTTTACAAACAAAGCAGATAACAAAATATGGGAGGAGGCGTAGAAAAGGAAGAATAGGACAGACATCGAATGAGGACTCTGCCATATTTGTCGAGGAGATATTGGTAAGGAATTCTTTGGGGCTGCCCTCCAAAATGAGGCATTTGGTGTGGGAGTCTAGAAGGTAGAAATCTTGCTACTAGGAATGTGAGGAATATTAAGCACATAGATAATCACAGCTGATGTATTTGAAATTAAATACTAAGTTTTTATATTACTCAGGAACAATAAATGCAGTATTTGGGGATAATTCATTTTCAAATACCAAAACTCATGTATCTACATTTCTGTCATTAATGTGACTAAAAACATGGTAATTCTAGGTTCTAGAAGATAGCTTGCTGTTGCTGGAGCAGTGCTCATTTTAAAAAGTGTATGCAAATAAATAAATAACCCTGAACTAAAAAAACACATCGGAAGCAAAGTTGGAGAAATGCAAATAATGCATAACCAAGAGTTACCGTTTGAAAACATGAAGTAGTGTGGCCACAAGTAGAAGAAATTAAAGCAAATGAAATCCTTAGGTTAGTAAAAAAGCCAAGCTCTGGTTTGTTGCCAGAAATCAGTGGTAGAAGTTACAACCTGACAGTATTCAATAATGAGGATTTATATTTTAAGCAAGGCTTTGAGAAAACATGAGTGATAGGAAAATATGAAGGACAGCATTAATTAATAAAAAAATAAGGTCGCAGTCAGGTTCAGAATTATTATTAGCCCGTGGACAATATTCTCTAGAAATAGTAGCTACCACAAATTCTGTGAGGAGAAGATTCAGTGTAAACTCTGCCCCCCAGGTATTCAAAAGATGGATTACAATGTAGTACAATACTCTTAATGTGCTGAGGAATCACGTAATAGAAACAAATGTAGACACTCCCTGAATGTAGTATGTTGTATCCTGAGCAACCAGTGGCAAATTAAAATGGCATCATTTTAATATTATTCTCTTATCAATAGAATACCAGAAAGCCGTTCCTGTCTTTTCCCAAAACTTCATGAAAGTCCAAGCACATGATATTGAATAATAGAAAAAAAGGTGCGTGCAATGTACAGTATCTCTTGTTGTAAGTCCATAATTAAATAGGTAAATCAAGTGACTAATTATATGTTTTCTTAATTTAATGGTAATCCAGTGAGCATTTCTTACCTATGTGGCTCTGAGCTAAGTTATGTGGGGTAAACAAAGATGAATCAATGCATAGTTCTAGCTACAAGATCATATAATATACAACTAAATATAGCTGATCAATATTTTTGTAAAATAAAGTGTACAAAAATGAAAGTATACAAAATGAAGCATTTCTATGAATCGTAACAGAGCAAATCACAGCATGGCTTCCTTATTACCAGCCTGGCTAGACAGGACATAGGTAAGCTGTGAAAGTGATGGTCCCAGGGAGACGATAAAGGTGCTGCCTTCCGTCAATGGTTTGGAGCTGCAGAGCTGGGAGAGAGACAACCAAAGCTGGGATAGCAAATGCTGGTGCTGTGCTGCTCAGCAGCACATACAATAGACTATTCCTGACTTTCTGGATCGCCATTACAGAGATAATAGTAGGCATAGCCAAGATTAATAGCCACTTGTCTCTGACTCCAGAGCTGGCTCTGAAATAACGTGCTACTCTGCCTCTCCTATCGTGTAGCTTTATGAACATGTACATGTTACTACTGAGAGGAACATACGTAGGAAATAAGTGGAGACTTTCAGAATTGTAGTACAAGAAACAGGACAGGGCTGCTACATTCATAAAGGGATAATATTTTATCCATATAATACAATACTATGATGCTCTATAGGGTCTCAAGTTTACATTTTGTGCAATTTGTCCTTATTTTTTCATCTAAATATTAGAAAGTAAAAGGATACCTTCAACAAATTTATGGAATTTAGAATAGCTTCCTTGAGGACACTTTGCCAAGCATCTCTGGGGATACTCTTGGGAAAACATTCACTTAATAGTTTTTTTGAGAAAATGAAGCAGAGAACCTTTTCTGTTCTCCTTTTGATCTCATTTTAAATATCCCTCCAGCAACTGAAAGTATTAGTGATTTGACAGCTGGTCTTTCTTTTTCTAAATTCAACGTTGTAATACTTTCTTGCATATGTTTTTGGGCAAGGCCACGTTAAGTTATATTCCTGCTTACATATGTGGTTTTAGAAAAGTCCATAGGCATAATTGGATGAGCACTGTGTGGATCTAATTAGAATTTTCAGCAAGTTGAGCCGGAAGTGCTTCTACTCTGATATGCATGTGTAACTTCCACTAAAGTGAGCAAGCATAACTAAGGACAGTATTTTCCCCTTTGAGCACTTTGAATTTTGTGCACTCCAGATGCTACAGAGACTCCCTATGACTATTCCCTTATTCAAACTGTTGATTTGTTATGGCAATAGAATTCCTTATGAAATCACTTTTGCTGGCTTTAATGAAGTTTTAGACCCCTCCAAAGTAATATAAGTTCTGGTATGGAGGCGTTAACTTTTGAGGGATGGAAGAAATATTTGCTAAGTGAAATGAAAACAATATTTGTCAAGGCCATCATGCTTCTAGTTTGATGATTCTGGACAAGGTGCTGATACAAGCTGGCAGAAAGATAGGAACATCCCTGCAGATTAAAATGCAAATTTTATTGCAGAAAACAGCAATACACAGGAAGGCCATAAAGCCTTGCAGCTTCTGACAGCAGCTTGCAGAATCGGTGCACTGAATCACTCAATATCTTTAAGTGTCTATCCTGTTCTGGAACTCTCATAAACATCTGCTCACACTGTACCCGTGCCAAGTTCCAGTTTTAAGAATATACAGACTTCAGGATTAAATAACTGTTGGACTAAGCACTTTTCTCCAGAGTAGATTGTGATTGAACATACTCTTAATTAAAAAGAAGAGTGTGGGGTAAAGGGTGAGAGTGTAACATCATATAGAGATATAGGTCCTAGATATGTAATTCCTATTCTAAAAAAATAATATGAACTTGATTTTGCTGAATTATAATGTTATATCACATGCAACAAATGAAGTACTTTAATTCTGCAGTGGAAAGAAGAGACACTGGGATTTATTCAAGAAACACTAAGTGATTCTTAGAGACCAGAGCCTCTCCTAGGCTGAACCGATACAGAGGGAACAATAAAATAGTCTGTCCTTCAAACACTTAGAGTTCGTCAGGGCCTTAGCCTCATAAACAACTAAGTCCAGTAGCCTTGCTTAAACAGCAAGTTCTATGCTCAAGATTGATTTTGTTGTAATCTCTCAATTATATGTAGAGAAGCCACCCTTTTCCGTATGGCAGAAAATCTGATTTTAAGTTGCTAACATACATTCAGAAAAAGTGGCAGTTAGTAGATGATCATGAATGCCAACGTTGACAGTAGTTAGTAGTTACCTTGTAATAACCAGTTGTCCTTGGGATTAGGGCTACTAAAAGCACCAAACTGGATCTTGGCCAATGTTGAAACCATAGTGATGAACGTGGGGCTCCTTTTTCTACACTTCATGTTGACTTAATGCGTTAGAGTATACACTGGGATTACTTAGAGGTTTATTTTGTTTTACTCAGATATTACTTCTAAAGATCACTGATCTCATTCTTTTCATCTCCCCAAATTAAATTCTTAGAAGAGGGTTTAAATTTTGTATATGTGAAACACTTTATTGTTGCCCTGTGTTCTTCAAGTAAAGTCAAATTTTGCTTTTGCCTGAACTATGCACTCTACAGTCAAGACTGAGTCATCTGTAGACATTTAATATGTAGCATAGTTTATATTCAGTTTTCTTCTATCAACCAATATAATTTTAGGTTACTGTAAACCATCTGCATATTAATTTAATATGCCTGGGAAATGGATAATCCTGCATGTACATATGTAAAAAAAAAAACTTTGTACGTATTGTGAATTTAAATTAAACAGATTAAGGAAGGTTTTGTTTTATTATTTACTTTTAAAATTTATTCATGCCTCTGTTTTCCTTTTATCACTTTGAATAACCTAAAGTTAATTGTATTTGCCTTATCTTTAGTTCCATTTAAGTGTGTTTTAATCTTATTCTTTTCTCTTCTGCTATCTCTAACTTTGATATACAATTTTAACAGTATTTTGCACAACATAAATAATAGCTCTTAAAGCACAGGTCTGACATTTTCTCACGGTATTCTTTGCTGCTAATATTTTCGTATTATATTGCTACTTACTCTGAATATTACAAAACCTGCATCAGATTTTACATGTAGTATAAATCATTCTAGGTAGTGAATAGCCCAAATAGCGACTAGAAAACAAATTTGCATTCACATATTGTTGTTTATTACCTAAGGATATATATCTCCTCCTTAGAGGGGGAAGTATATATTATGAAACATGAGAGGGCTGGGTATTGACCTGTGATCTGAGGGCAGATAATGACATGAAAGAATCATTGCAAACCAGTGTTGATTTAATTTCTCATTGTGAGAGAGTTCAAGTATTAAAAATGAACAAATGACATTCTTAGACATTTTAGAATATAGAAAGACAAATTATGCATGGATATATTCGATGGTTTCAGGGTAGTCCTGCTGTTTTAATAGTTTTGACAAATACAGTTGTTGAATAAGGGAAGTGACTTTCAGCAAATGGCCCTGCAAGTCTATGAGAGCTATGCTTACTGATAGGGAGAAAAGGTCTCAAAAGGATAGTCTCTCTTCCCACAGATCTTTCTATGAAGAGAAACTGTCTCATCTTCAAGGATTAAAAATGAGAAATTGAAACCAATTTAGGGATTCACATATGTTTTGTATTTAAAAATGGTAATGTATGGAAGAACTGTCTTCTCTCAGCTAATTACTTTTTCATAGGAAGCCAAATTTTATGTGTCTATTCTAATCTGTGAGTTGGAGCACACACACACACACCCATGCACAACACATCTACTTAAATTCTGATAGTAAGGGCTTCATTTAATATTTTTCCTTCCCCAATTTTTATTGATGATTTTAAACTCAGTATAATCTTCTCTTTTATCCAGCTGATCAGCTTGAAAAGAGGACAGAAGCCAAGCCCACCATTACTGAAGTCTTCCTGCTTCCCAGGCCACCAGAATAAGATAAGAATGGTCATATTCCAGCAACTGTAATTCTCATCACACTGTTGTTACAAGTCATTGACGGGGAGTAGTGAGCACATGGCTGACAGGTTTTGAATGATAATTCTTCCATTTTTCTTTTAGGGATCCAAAGGCAGTTTATTCCCTCTGGCAAAGCTTCCCTTACAAAATTGTGTGTGGCTTTAATATTTTATTTGAAACCCTATGTTATTATATTTGAATTCAGTGGGTAGAGGTACCATTACAACATTTTACCATAGTTTTGACATATTTGATACATTTTGAAGACAGAATAATATTCATCTGATCAAAATAATCTGCAGTTGAGTTGAGAACACAAGATGAACATGGGTGTGAAAGATACATACTTATATATATTTTTAAATGGAAAGCAGAAAGAGCAATTTGTCAAAAGATAATGCATGAGTCAATTGTTATGCATCATTAATAAATAATGATACTATTTATCGTATTTATATATATATGTATTGTATTTGACATTTATTGAATATTTAATGTTTACCAGGCATAGGACTAAACTCTTCATATTATTTTATCCTCTCACAAATGTCATAAATTAAGTAATAAGTCCTATGAGTCCCGAATGTGGAGAGATTTCCCTGTGATGAAAGACCCTAAAATTACCTTTGAAAGATGGAACATTTAAACTGTGTCCCTAAGTGTCTAGTTACTAGTATTTAAAAGTTTCTCATTCTAAAGTATATAAGAAGACATTATAAATAAAGAACATCATTTTGGGAAAAAGTGTGGCAGCAGATTTATGATGACATCATGTGAAAAATAAAGAGATCAGTCTGACAACTTGGAAATTGTGACTACAATGAATGGGATTTAGTACAATCTTGGAATGAGGTTTTAGAGAATTTTGTGCACTTGGCTAAGATTGCTAATCTTATTAATTGCTTAATATATGTCAGATATTGTACGAAAAGCTGTACATATAAGAAATAAAAACACATTTTATACTTACAAGAGCCATATGAGATAGTACTTTTATTATCTAGATTTTGCCTTTTACGAAACTGAAGCACAGAGTCTGACTTGCCCAAACTCACACAAGGAATGAGTAGTAAAGTGATTGTCTTGAATAGGAAATGGGGAGTCATGGCATCTAAGTTGAACAGGAGAGAAATGAAAGATTATTGGGTTTTCGGGACTAGTAAAATGGGAGAATAATATTGCCATGGTCAAAATAGGAAATCAAAAAGGGAATCCAACAGGGAGGACTTAAGTAAAATAACATGCTGTCTTCTGCATTTTCAAGACATGAAGGAATGAGGATAAATTTCTCAAGGACACTATTATAAGTATACTTACACTAAGAGCAGTAGTGCCAATGACAGGTCATGTGTGTGTTATTTTTCAGTTGTTTAAAGGATCATGGGCTAGGGGGTCAGGGAAGGATCCCTGCATTCAGGGATCAAGGTTATGATCTGTGGAGAGAGAAACTCTAACTTCAAGCCTGGTTCTAAGACTTACTAACTGGACACCAGACACATCTGTTTTATAATCTCAATATTGTCATTTAAAACATGATTGAACAGTTTTCAAGATTGTCAGATTATAGACTCAACGAGATAGTATGTGTAAAAGTACTTTGTAAATTATTGCTTAAATGTGAAGGTTTTGTCTTACTTACAAGCCCAGTTACCATGGGTGACCAGTATAGGTGGCAGACAGAGCCTTTTAACAGCAGAGGAGAACACAGCAACATTGAGTTCTCTCTGCTGCATGAAGGAAACTGGTCTCATTATGCCCCGGGGTCTGTTGGATTGCCTGGGCTTTGAGTTACACATTATAGAGAGTAGATGGTATTTTTTTTGTTTTTGTTTTTTGTTTTTGCGGTACGCGGGCCTCTCACTGTTGCGGCCTCTCCCATTGCGGAGCACAGGATCCGGACGCGCAGGCTCAGTGGCCATGGCTCACAGGCCCAGCCGCTCCGCGGCATGTGGGATCTTCCCAGACCGGGGCACGAACCCGTGTCCCCTGCATCGACAGGCGGACTCTCAACCACTGCGCCACCAGGGAAGCCCAGATGGTATTTTTTGAATCAACAGCCAGATTTAATTTTCATTTTGAGAAAGTTTCCTAGATCATTCCATGTTTTATTTTAAAGAAAAACGATTAGAAACAATTTATCTTCTACACTGCCCTAGCTATCAAAGGGGAAACCAAAACCAAAAGCGTTTGTGTGAAGTTCCTGAGAGTCTACTGAATTTGTAGGCTAATTAATCTAAAGGAATAATAAATTAGCTCTGTAATCTCATTCTTTCAGTCTGGCCACCCATTTACTTAATATTTAATTTTCTGCTATTTTTAATCTTTTACTGCAGCACACTTATTCTGGATTAGACTTTGAAATAGTCATTTGGCTATTTTAGTAATTTCTGTCTGATTTAAAATGTTTCATTATTTATCTAATATTACTGGCCATTCAGAGCTCTTCAATTTGGAATCTCCATAATTCAGAATTAATTATAAAGCAGATATTGTAATGTTAGAACTTCAGCTTTAAAAACTCAATGCCTAGCCAGACAAGAATGCCACTGGAGAAATATCCTTGACAACTACATTATCAAGAAACATCAGTTGGGTTGGTAAAGGTTAAGACAGACAATTACCTCTGGTTGCTGCTCAGATGGTCACTGTGCATTCTGGCATTTTATTCATCTTATTTCAATGGAATGAGAGTTTAAGTATACAAAGTAATTACCTGAAGGCTGAACAGATTGGATTGGACATGGCCTCCTCATCAGAATTCAGCAGAAGTGTAAAATAATGAAAATGAGCATAAAGTGGAGAGGAAATCAAAGACGGGCAGAGAGAAAAATCTATGTTGTTCCTTAATCGATATGACAAATAAAGGGTATTCTTCTGACCTTAAATTTTGTTTTTCCACCACTTTTTAGGTTGGCATATGACTATAAACTTAACTGCATTGAAGATTTCCAGTTATCAGTCATGCAAACTTAAAGAACTAAGTCTGATCATAAAAGAAACAGATGGAGAGGTCACTGCCGTATATGCTTCTATGAGCTTTGTCACACCATTGCCATTCAAAGCATAGTCCACAGAATTAAAATAGCATCACAAATGGATACACCACCCATAATAACTTAGCAATATAAATTTGTGTCATAAAATATAGCTATATTTTAAAAAAGATCCTCAACATATTCTGTTAGGTGACTTTTCATTAAATGTAAAAGATCTCTGGAATAAATCCAGTTTATATTAAAAGAAAACAGATGTTTTATTTAATATTTACTCAGACTTGGATTGACACCTAATTATTTTACATGTCAGTCTTGAAATAAATATGCACTGCCGTTAATTTCACAGAATAAAAAAAAAATTGACAAGTAAAACAAGTAATAGACATGACAATTTCTCCTTATAAGAAATGTTTTGGAGTGGTCATGAATTTCAGTTATGAGATGCTGTCACTAATTTAGAAGACTAGAAATAGTTTGGATAGATAACATTACATGTAGCCGACTATTGGGGGAGAACTTCATGATTGAGCTAAATTAAATGTATTTTTAGAGTGTGAAATTGCTCTCTGAATATACACATAGCAGTGGGAAAAAATCAACTTGAGACATATGGTGAGTATGGGATTAACAGAAGAGAAGCAGTGTGAAATAGAATAATAAAGTTATACTTCCTAAGGATACAGTTGCTTAAAAAATGATAGAAAGATATACATGTACAATTTTTTGAGGGATTCTTGGTATTAGAATGAAAATAAAACTAAAAATGAATAAATATCCATTAATACAAAATTCCTAAATAAACTCTCAGACTCATATAAGTTGAAGTAATATATATATATATATTCTAAAATGAATGAAGGCAATTCACATGCAGTTAACATAAA
The DNA here is from genome assembly GCF_951394435.1 of Stenella coeruleoalba. NCBI lineage: Eukaryota > Metazoa > Chordata > Mammalia > Artiodactyla > Delphinidae > Stenella > Stenella coeruleoalba. Next base: position 146,195,018 of record NC_137149.1, on the reverse strand, counting down.
AAGCTTTTTATGATATTAACTATTTTAGAATAGGTACTTAATAAAATCTTATTTTTATGTAAATAATAAAAGTAAATTACTAAATTTAATGATTGCAAATTTAAATATTATTTTTAGAAGAAAAATCCAGAAACTGCAATTACATCTAGGAACAAATAAGTGAGAATAAAGAAGAACAAGTACCTTCAAAGAAGAACAAATACCAATCCTTCTCCAAATCTTTAAAAAATTAGAAGATGAGTGAGCACATCTGAACTTATGAGGCCAGGTTTACCCTGACACCAAAACTAGATAAGGGCATCACAAGAAAAGAAAATTGTAGATCACCACCCCTGATAAACATTGCAAAATTCCTCAACAAAATAGTAGAAAGCTGAATTCAACAATATATTAAAAGGGTCATACACCATGATCAAGTGGGATTTGCTCCAGGGATGCAAGGATGGTTCAACATCTGTAGATCAATCAACACAATGCACCATAATAATAATAAAAAATTAAGAATAAAAAAATTATATGATCACCTCAATAGCTGCAGAAAAAACGTTTGACAAAATTAATCATCAATCTATGATCAAAAAAAAAAAAAACTCTCAAGAAAGTTGGTGTAGAGGGAATGCCTCAAGATACTAAAGGTCATATATGATAAGTCCACAGCTAACATCACACTCAGTGGTGAAAAGCTGAACTTTTCCTCAAAAATCATGAACAAGACAAGGATGCCCACTCTTGCCATTTTTATTCAACAAAGTATGGGAAATCTGAGTCAGAGTAATTAGGCAAGAAAAAGACATAAAGGCATCCAAATTGGAAGTGAAGTAAACTTGTCACTATTTGCAGATGACATGATACTATATATAGAAAATCCTAAAGACACCACCAAAAACCTGTCAGAACTAATAAATGAATTCAGTAAAGTTGCAGGACCCAAAATCAATATACAGGAATCTGTGTATTTCTACACACTAATAACAAATTATCAGAAAGATAAATTAAGAAAGCAGTTCATTTACAATTGCATCAAAAAGAATAAAATACATGTGATAAAATTTAACCAAGTAGATGAAAGACCTATACAATAAAAACTATAATGCATTTATGAAAAAATTGAAGAAGATAGAAATAAAGTGAAAGATATTCCATACTCATGGATTAGAGGAGTTAATATTGTTAAGATGTCCACACTACTCAAAGCAATCTATAGATGCAATGCAATTCCTATTAAAATTCCAGTTGCATTTTTTTACGTCAATAGAACAAATAATTCTAAATTGTGTAGGGAATCACAAAAGACCCTGAATATTCAAAGCAATCTAGAGAAAGAAGAACAAAGCTGGAGGCATCATGATGTCTGATTTTAAACATTACAAAGCTATAGTAATTAAAACAGTACATTACTGGCTTAAAAACAGACTCATAGACCAATGAAACAAAATAGAGAGCCCAGAAATAAGTCCACACATATATTGTCAATTAGTTTATGGCAAAGGAGCCAATACAATGGAGAAAGAACAGTTTCTTCAATAAATTGTATTGGGAAAACTGGGCAGTCACATGCAAAAGAATGAAACTGGGCCACTATCTTATACCATACATGAAAACTAACTCAGAATGAGATTAAAGACTTGAATTTAAGACCTAAAACCATAAAATTCCTAGAAGAAAACATAGTCAGGAAGCTTCTTGACATTGATCTGTCTTGGTGATGATTTTTTTGGATTTGATACCAAAAGCAAAGCCAACAAGAGCAAACATAAATAAGTGGAACTACATCATACTAAAGTCTTTGTACAACAGAGAAAACCATCAACAACAAAAAAGGCAATCTACTGAATGGGAGAAAATGCTTGCAAATCATATATTTGAAGGTAAGGGTTTATTATGCAAAGAACTCAAATATCTCAATAGCAAAAGCAAACACTCCAATTAAAACATAGAGGATCTGAATAGACATCTTTCCAAAGAAGACATGCAGATGGCAACAGGTACATGAAAAGATGCTCAACATCATTAATCATCTGGAAAATTCAAGTCAAAACCACAATGAGATATCATCTCACACCCATTAGAAGGGCAATTATCATAAAGGCAAGATGTAACATGTTGGCAAGAATGTGGAGAAAAAGGAACTCTTGTGCACTTTTGGTGGCAATGTAAATTGGTGCAACCACTGTGAAAAGTAATATGGAGGTTTCTCAGAAAAGTAAAAGTAGAATTACCATGTGGTCTAGCATTCCCACTTCTGGGTATGTTTCCAAAGAACATGAAAACATTAACTCAAAAAGATATGTGCCCCCCCTATTCATTGCAGCATTATTTTCAACAGCCAAGATATGGAAACAACGTAAAAATTCACTGGCAGTGAGTGGATAAAGACAATGAGGTGTATATACATACAATGTAATATTATTCAGCAATGAAAAGAAAGAAATATTGCCATTTGCAACAATGTGGTTGGACCTTGACAGTATTATGTTATGTGAAATAAGTGATAACAGGGAAAGAAAAAAACTGTATGATATCACTTATATGTGGAATCTAAGAAAGCAAAAAGAAAAACAAAAAACTAAGCTCATAAATACAGAGAACAGGTTGGTGGTTGCCAAAGGTGCGGGTTGGATATGGACAAATGGGTGGAGGGAATCAAAAGTTCCAAACTTCCAGTTATAAAATGAATAAGTCCTGGGGAGGTAATGTTAATACATGCTGGTGACTATAGTTAATATGATTGTATTGAATACTTGAAAGTTGCTAAGAGACTAGATCTTAAAACTTCTGTATCACAAGAAAAAAAATTCTGTAACTATGTATGGGAACAAATGTTAACTAGACATATTGTGGTGATCATTTTGCAGTATTACAAATATCAAACTATTATGTTGTACACCTGAAACAAATATAATGTTGTATGTTATTTATAACTTAATTTAAAAAAAAGATTAGCATCAACCATCCTAAGACAATTTGTACATTGATTAAAAATTACACAGACATGAAATTAAGAATGAATACTATGTATTAAATGTAGAAAGGACAATAAGTTGGTGATCCTTTCAAAATCTGAAATGGGTTTAAGACACAGATGATGGAAAATAGTGGATAATGTGGAAGATATTAAGAGAGAGATGAAAGCATTAATTTTTATATACATTTTACTCCATATTTATTAGAAGAGAGAGTTGTGAAATGAAACTAGTATTTTTTTGAATCTAATGTGCATTTTTTTAATTTTAGAAATATGTGTCTTATGGTGAAATAAAATAGATATTAAGCTAAAATACCTAAAGCACAGTTTTGAACTAAACATATACTTTATGCTAAACTCCAAGTGGATCAATAACCTCTTAAAAGGTAGAGACTTCTTTCAAACTAACCCTTTTATATACTTTTCACTCAGGGACACAATGACTTCAGTAAGTAGAAAATAATCTAAACAAATTGGGAGCCATTGTCCATTTCTTATTTGCTGAGCTTGCTTGACCTAATTTATACTTTATCTGTCATTCCACTGCCGTCAACTTTCTGATTTTTACATTCATAGGATAACAAACAAAAAGTGTATGATCCAGGAGAAGGTAGGTCAAGGGGAAATGTGAAAAACATCTAAATTTCCTTGGACACTGAGTAGAAAATATTGAAACTCTTTGAGCAGAATTAGGAATAACAGCAATATGGATACATGATAAGGGATATAACCTTTGAGGCAATCCAGATTCCAAAGCACCCAAGCTGCATGGAGAGCATATGTGATGACAGAAGAATGGGAACTCTGATCTCGGTTCCTAGGTCAGCAGTGAAAGACGTGCGTGTTAAGCATCACAAATTAAGCCAGGTTGCTCTCCATCAATCTAATCTGATTTTAAACCCTAAGCAAATATGAAAACATTAAGCAAATATTTTATGATATTAATTTTATCATCTCAAAATGGTGTCCACAGAGAATAAAAGTTACCTGCACACATGCTTTTAAAAATACCTTAACCATAGTATAGAAGGTGAATAAAATGAATGTAATTATGTATAATAAAATGTATTTAACATGCAAGCTGAAGCAGAGTCCACCAGAGCAAAGGTCTGTAAACTGGAGTAGACATACCCCTGAAGATTCACAGAGACTTTCTAAAGATTTTAGTGTTTAAAACAGTTTAGAAAAAGTTAATCATGGTCCAAAATAAAATTAATAAAATTATATCTAAATGTTTAATTATGCTCTCTAAAAGATAGTCTCAAATCTAAGCATCTGACCATTGTATGTATTCACTCAAAATTACTGTAAAATAATGTGCATTTTGGGACTTCCCTGGTGGTCCAGGGGTTAAGACTCTGCGCTTCCACTGCAGGGGGCGCGGATTCAATCCCTGGTTAAATAAAATGTATTTTGACATTATTCTTATTAAAAATACATTGTTTTAGCTACTCTGCATTATCACAAATTAATTAATGAAAAATAACAGTTTAATTGTTCTTATATAATGCTAAATAAGTAACTTATACAAGGTCTATATCATGTTAACATGACAGATATCTTTGTTAGTCCATTTTATGCAATGCATTCAATAAAGGTTTCCTTCCCCTTATGTAACATGAGTGGTTATATTACATGCTTAAGAATACTTCATTATCTTCATTTCTGCAGAAAACTACAGTAAGGTTTATATTTTAACAGAAAGTAAGTTGTATTGGTTATTTGGTTCGAAAATGCAGACTGCCTTTTCTTTTACGTCATGTGATGGGTATTTTCTGTATGCGATGTGAGCTGAATCATCAGGTCCAAGCAAAAATACTGATAAAAGCATTTTATCAAAAATATTTTTATTGGCAGAAGAAGTACATTAATAAAGAATAATTAAGTTCTCCAGGTTTTCTGAATTAGTCTAAGTGAAAGAGTAACAGGCAAAATTAATTGTTATAATTCTTGATAAAGCCTTTGGTTATATTTCTGAGAAACAACAAAAGTAGCTCTGATACTATTAAAAAATCCTTTGAAGTCCTGTGGTTTACAATCTTTGGTTTCAAAAGTTGAAGGAGAACATATTGAAAATGTCAGCTTAAAGATCATTAAAAATCACCAGTGATTCTAGCTCACTTTTTGATTTTGGTGAATTCTAGGGAGTTCAAAAAATTGAGTGACATTGCTATGAGAAAGCAAAGTTTCTCAAAATAATCATCCATAAAAATTCAACATAAAAAAAGAACTTATGCTAGTCTTCTTTATCAAAAGAATAATTGATAATCTTCCAAGAAAACAGCTAAAATCATCTATTGAAGATATATAATTTCTACAATTTTTTTCTTTTAGTTTAATATAATAGTTATCCAAATCCAAAATATATTTAAGGTAAATAGCTATCTTTAAGAATAAATAAACATAAGAAAGAGCAAGTGAAAAAATACACACTACAGAGGTTATAAAATGTTAATATGGCATAAGGAAAAAGCAACATTGCTTGAAAATTCAAGGAAGATCATCTCTAAATTGAGATTATTTTTGTAATAAAAAAAATTAGGTAAAAGCCATGCGATTGGTATATTCAAAGAGATGTGTTCTTATTTTTTAATTGTTTAATTGAAGTATAGTTGACTTATAATGTTGTATTAGTTTCAGGTGTACAGCAAAGTGATTCAGTTTTATATATACATATATATAACTGAATTATATATAGGATTTTCAGATTCTTTTCCATTATAGGTTATTACTAGATATTGAATATAGTTCCCTGTGCTATACAGTAGGTCCTTGTTGTTTATTTTATATATAGTAGTATCTGTTAATCCCAAACTCCTAATTTATCCCTCCTCACTCCTTTCCCCTTTGGTAGCCATAAGGTTGTTTTTTATGTCTATGAGTCTGTTTCTGTTTTGTAAATAAGTTCATTGGTACAAAGAGATGCATTATTGAACGACTTTCATGAAACATGAGAAAGTTTACATAATGAGGAAAAAACCTGACAGATACATTTTTACTTTCAAGCCAAAACAGAACATTAAAATGAGTACATTTTTAGAGCAAAAAGAGAACAAACTATAAAGTACTACTATTACATATTTTTATTTATATATTAACTTATATATTTAATAAATATGTGAAAAGATGTGAAAAAAACATGAATTAAACTTTAAAGATATTATAATGAATAAAAACAGAGAGGATTCCTGAATCTAAAGGAAGAGGACTCTTTTACTCAATTAATGATGGAATTAGTGTAAATTACAACTCATTAGTTTTGGACAGTAGCAGCACATGGTGATCTAATGGAATGAAATAATGGGATTTTACTGGATTTAGAAAAGTTTCCCTGGAGTGATGATAGAGCTGAGAGCTGAAAGTTTAAAGCAGAAAACATAATGGGAAGAAGAACCAAGCTAGGAGAAATAGCATTTGCAGAAGTCCTATGGTGGTAACTAGATGACATGTACACAGGAATAAAACAATGGAACATCAAAAGTATGATACAAAATTACTAAAAATAAACAACTGAAAATCGGAATTATTAACAGATAAATATATATATTTAAATAGATATGATGTATATATCATACACACACTATCTCTATCAATCTACCTACCTATCAATAACCTGGGTATTATAATTTGAGAAACCCAGCCTTAATTTCAATCTTTCTGTTTTATGAATATACCACAGATTACACTGTGACCGGACATTTAGCTTGAAACATATAACTTGCCCCCCAACACACCATTTTGATTGTAAGCTGTAGTAATAGTAAACTGTGAAGCACTCAGTTCTGGGTAAAACTCCTGGTCCTGAAATTTGTAAGTATTTTTAAAATTTTTATTGGAGTATAGTTGATTTACAATGTTGTGTTAGTTTCTGCTGTAAAGTGAATCAGTTACACATATACATATATCCACTCTTTTTTAGATTCTATTCTCATATAGGTCATTACAGAGCAGAGTAGAGTTCCCTGTGCTATACAGCAGGCCCTTATTAGTTATCTATTTTATATATAGTAGTGTGTATATGTCAATCCCGATTTCCCAATTTATCCCACCCCCTCCTTTTTCTCTGGTAACCAAAGATTGTTTTTTACCTCTGTGACTCTATTTCTCTTTTGTAAATAAGTTCATTTGTACCATATTTTAGATTCCACATATAAGTGGTATCATATGATATTTGTTTCTCTGATTTCACTCAGTATTACAATCTCTAGGTATATCCATGTTGCTATTTCATTCTTTTTTATGGCTGAGTAATAAACAAAATCCAACAACACATTAAAAGGTTCATACACCATGATCAAGTGGGATTTATTCCAGGGATTCAAGGATTCTTCAGTATACATAAATCAATAAATGTGATATACCACATTAACAGATTGAAGAATAAAAACCATATGATCATCTCAAGAGATGCAGAAAAAGTTTTTGACAAAATTCAACACCCATTTATGATAAGAACTCTCCAGAAAGTGGGCATATAGGGAATCTACCTCAACATAATAAAGACCATCTATGACAAACCCACAGCAAACACCATTCTCAATGGTGAAAAACTGAAAGCATTTCCTCTGAGATCAGGAACGAGACAAGCATGTCCACTCTCACCACTTTTATTTGACATAGTTTTGGAGGTCCTAGCCACAGAAATCAGAGAAGGAAAAGAAATACAAGGAATCCAAATTGGAAAAGAAAAAGTAAAACTGTCACTGTTTGCAGATGACATGATACTATACATAGAAAATCCTGAAGATGCTACCAGAAAACTACTAGAGCTCATCAATTAATTTGGTAAAGTTGCAGGGTACAAAATTAATACGCAGAAATCTGTTACATTTCTTTCTTTTTCTTTTTTTTTTGGCTGCACTGCACAGCATGCAGGATCTTAGTTCCCCAACCAGGGATCGAACCCAAGCTCCCTGCAATGGAAGCACAGAGACTTAACCACTGGACTGCTAGGGAAGTCCCTGTTGCATTTCTATACACTAACAATGAAAAATCAGAGAGAGAAATTAAGGAAATAACCCCATTTACCATTGCATCAAAAAGAGTAAAATACCTAGAAATAAACCTATCTAAGGAGACACAAGACCTGTACTCAGAAAACTATATGATACTGATGAAAGAAATCAAAAATGACACAAACAGGTGGAAAGATATACCATGTTCTTGGATTGGAAGAATCAATATTGTCAAAATGTCTATACTATCCAAGTCATCTATAATTCAATGCAATCCATATCAAATTACCAATAGCATTTTTCACAGAATTAGAATAAAAATATTTACAATTTGTATGGAAACACAAAAGACCCCAAATAGCCAAAACAATCTTGAGAAAGAAAAATGGAGCTGGAAGGATCAGGTTCCCTGACTTCAGACTGTACTACAAAGATGCATCATCAAAACAGTATGGTGCTGGCACAGGAACAGAAATATAGACCAATGGAACAGGATAGAAAGTCTAGAAATAATCCCACGAACCTATGGTCAATTAATCTATGACAAAGGTGGCAAGACTATACAATGGAGGAAAGACAGTCTCTTCAATTAGTGGTGCTAGGAAAACTGGACAACTATATGTAAAAGAGTGTAATTATTTTAACTTATTTTGAGCATTTTACTTTTTCTGTTACATTTATTTGTGTTGGTTTGGATTCCTTTTCTTCCCTATTCAAATTTTTACTATTCAGTGGTCAGCAACATCCACAAATCCAATTAATATATTATTTTATGTCTCCATTCTGGTTTTAGGTGTTAGAATAGTGACCAGCATATTAATAGATCTAAAACCTCCAAGTGTATCACTAGAGTTTTACTTCATATACACCCAAAGGTCAGTGTTCTTAAAGCTTACCATATTTTAAAAAATATAGTACTAAATAAAAGCTGGGATAATCAAAAGTTTTCAAGAGAAAGTAGAATTTGAGTTGTGTTTCCACGTCTTGCAAAAAATTGGAATGGATTTTCATGTTAGGCATGAAAATTATCTTCAAAATATCCAGCCTATGGTGCTGAAGACAATTCTCTCTTTCTTTCTCTCTGTCTCTCTCCAGCTATGGAAAATTAAACTTGGAAACTAATAAAAGTGAGAACACCACAGTTAAAAATGGTCAAAGACTTGGTTTATGTGTATATGTGATATTCGAGGAAAAATTTAAGTTATTTATTAAATGAAGTCTAATAGAGAAAGATATATTTAGAGCTTGGATGAAATTATTTTTACCTTTTTTTTTTTTTTTTTTTTTTTTTGCTTTTGACCTCAGCTAGGAAGCAATGAAAAAGAAGCACAGATGATCAAATGTACATAAAGATAGAAATGCAGGCCTCCTCATCTCTCCAGGGGATGCTTCTGAAATTCCATGATCTCAGCAGCTAAGATGCAGAGAGACACCTGCTGAGAGAGATGAGCCCAGAAATGTCACCACTTGCTGTTTTCTTTTCCATTTATGTCCAGATTAGGGTGGGACCCATGTCAGACTATCTAACTCAGTCTTAACATCTGAGGTTTATAATTGTTTACTGGTCCAGTCCCGTGACCCAGTTTGATAATGCTTACAAAGTATCACATATCACCCATCCACTGAGAACTCTGAGGTTGAAAAAGACTACAGAATTGATCCAGAGCTAACAGTTGTTTGAGTCTATTCTAGACCAAAGGTCCAAACCAGTAATCTCATTATAATTCCTGTTGTAGCTCATGTAATTCTAATACTTTATGTAATGCTAATTATTTCATTAGAAAACTCCTTTCAGAAAGACTTTTTTGACAGCGCTGAATGTGTTCTAAGAATACCAATGATTACTTTATAATCTTATAGCTCCCATGAGCTGCTTTTAAGCCTGCATCTGATTTAATAAGGATAAAAAACTGTTTATAAAATCTCAGAGAAATCTTTTTACAATTAAAAGAGTGAGTAGGTTTGTACTATTCTTATTAACTAATTAAAATCAAGTGAAAAAGCATGTATTAACATAATTGGAGAAAATGTTAAGCTAAAATAATTTGATTTCATTTTAAATAATCTAGATTTACCCTGCTTATGTGATATGGCTTGGATTTAGTAAATCTCCCATCTCTTACAAAATGTAGAAAACTAGTTGAGAAATAAAATATTCTTTTCTTTCAAATCAGGGAGAGTCTAAGTTATTACATAAAAAATATGCTCATATAGATTCATATTGAGAAAATGATCTTTCTCAGTCCTTTTCGTTTAGATCTCCTGTGGTAAACTGACAATTTTTGCTTGAGTATCTGTTTATAGAGCTGCTTTTCCAATTCCAGAAGTTCTCTATTGCTGGAGTCAGCATGCATAAAATGAAACATAGTTGACAAAAAGAAGAGCATGTCCAAAGCACCGACTACACACTCAGAAAAAGCAGCCTGTGGAAGAGATAAGGCAAGGGGAAGAGAAATGTATATCTATACAGAGTTCCCTGAGCTGCATAATGAATTCCTATGAGCCCTGAGCATATTAAAGGTAGTCCAGGTTTTCAGCTCGCATAAAAGGGAACACAGTGATGCTGTCCTCCAGAAAGAAGAGTAGGCTTACTTTCCCATTGTTTTTCTTTAGACCCTACTGAAGAGGTTTTGCATCTTCTAATCTCCCTTAAGTGGTTGAAACTACCAGTGGAAAAGATGACAATAGCTGATAGACAAGTTGAAACCCCTGACTGTGGTTTGAACAATTCCTGGCTTCTCCACACCCGTTCATTGGAGTAGACATTCAATCTTATGTAGAAGAGGCCTCATATTGCAGGAGAAAAGTTACATAGAAAATCTGAAATTTTGTTTTTGCTCTAAACCTTTTCTCCCTCTGAAGTATATGACTTATAAGCTAATGGCTGTGTGTTAATCATATAGACAGAGTCCCAGGGTGGTTATTTCATAGCCTATATATAACAAAGACAAACGTGAACCTATACCTCTTAAATTATTGGCTTATATTTCCACACACTTTTACTGGGCTCTTTCCCCATATTCAAAAAAAAATGCCTAGAATTCTATTTATCTCTTTCCCACATAATACTTATCCCTCTATACTCTCTTTCATTATCTTCTGAAAACTTTCCCCTGCCTCAATCCATAAAGGACTGCTCAGAGAAGAACTGACAGCTTTCCTGACCCATCCAGGGAAACCCCTTTTGTTTACTCCTCTAGCTGGCCCTCTTGTAAGGCACATATTCTATATCCATATATTGTATGCATGATGTTACAAAAGCAATATTCTAAGACTCCTATGAATGGGAAATAACAGGGACAGGAACACAGTCTGCTGTTCGCTCCATTAGCCTATTGTTAAAAACAAAAATAAAAACTCAACACAGTGTTCAATTCTGTAAGCATACACACATGGTAGAAATCTGGCCTCACCACTGTCACATGCTAGGTGAGAAAATTACTTTTAAGATAGCCAAAAATATTGACAGGATGGTGGTGAAATAAGCTTAAATTTTGTTCTTGCCTAGTGACTTTTCATTCAAAATTGTTCTTACTTTCACTATTGGAAATTTGTACAAATAAGAACAATGTGTGGGAAACATGCAAAATCCTTATGGTAAGTGGGATGATAGTATATACGTTTACCTGCTTTCATTTAATTACATACTGCCTTTCCAGTGCAATAGTATCAAAAGGGGGCTCGGCTAACTTATAGAATAAAAAGAGAGAAGAAACATTGCATTTCATGTGAGCAATAACTTATTATCCCTTTAGACCCCATGCATAATGTTTATTCTTTTCTGTAGTGTAGCAGAATTTTAGAAGGTACAATACAAGCATTGCTAAGCTGTTGTTAATTTTTCTTCTATTCTCCTGAACATTGTGGAAGGCAGTTCACTACTGTCAGGATGTTAAACACATACCTAAGTGCCTTCATCACTCTGAGGTGACAAAGTGCCTTTTAGATTCCGGAAGTGTTAGCTATGAGATTCCAAAGCAAGATTTATACTCAAACCTCAGTCTATTATCATAAATGAGAACCACATATATCTTTGTTACTCTGAGAGTTACTGATCCCTTCTTGACAATATTAAAATCAATGAATAGGTCACAAATTATTCTTTCAACAAATGTTTATTAAGACCCTACAATGTGTCAAGCCCTATTCTGGGAACTGGGATTGTAACACTGAAAAGAGAAGTTACATGCCATCGAGGGAGACAGCTTATAATTCAATAACTACATAAATGTCTACACAAGAAATTAGACCAGATGTTCAAGTGCTATATAGAAAGAAAATCAGGGTGATATGGTACAATGGCAATGTGGACCCACTAGGCTGAACGGTTAAAAAATGCCCACCCGAAAGGGTGACACACATACTCCAAATTAGAACTATTCATGGGAAGATCAAATAGAACAATATTCCAAGCAAAAACTCTAAAATAAGAATGTGCCCCATACATTCAAGAAACCAGAAGAAGGGTGGTGTAACTAAACCACAGAAGCAAGAGAAAGAGAATTACAGGGTGAGATCATCTTTCAAGCCTTGTGAAGGCAGATAATGTAGAGCTGCTTTAGCTAGAAGAAAGTTTAGAGCTTATGTCAAGTGCCGGTGGAAGACACTGAAGAATTTTATGCAACTGTATACAGAATAGTACTTAAGGGCAAAATGTGAGTCTGTAGAGACATGTCACAGGCTAATTAATTAGTCCAAGAAGGAATTATGGTGATTAGCACAATAATAGTAGAGCCAGTGCAAAGCGGAGACACTGGACATTAAGACAGATTTTGAAGACAGAGAAGGCTAAGGGTTACTGAGTTACTTGGGTGAGGGGAAAGTGGTAGTCAAAGACAGTGCTTCAACTTTTGACTTGAGCAACTGATGGGAAGTTATGATCTGTATTTAGCTGTGGAAGTTTACGAGAGAATGAGATGGGAGTGCCAAGAGCAGGAATGAAGATATTTTTGACATGTTACATTTGAGACCACTGTAAGGAAGTCTACACAGCCTTGTTGAGTAAGAAGTTGGAGGTTCAGAGAATTCAGATATAAATTAGGGATCAACAACTTATAGTCCGTCTTGATGAGCCAGCTGAAATAGAGAAACTGATAGTGTAAGAGAGAGTAGGAATAACTTTTTGAAAAAAAAGAAGGGAAAGATTTCTAGCAAGGATATTTCAACCATGAGAGCAAGACGGCAGGGAGACAATTGTATTTGCTCTTGAAAAGAGGAAGTTAGTCCCTTCAGATTCTTTCTGTTTTCTCAGTGAAGCATGTGTCAAGATAATTAGCTGAGAATGAAGAAAGAATAGGGAAAATGAAAAGTAAAAGGGATAGAGAAAATGAGCAATAGAGATTTGAGATAGGAGGAAATGAAAGAAAGTGTAAAACTATAGTCAGCTTTTTGAGTAGTATAAAGTGTTTATTTGAAATTTGAAGCCTTGAATTTTAGGTGAGATAAATCAGTTCTGATGTGTGCAGTCATGGAGAAGACAGAAAACTGAGTTTAATTAGGTATCAGGTAAAACAGATGGAGAAGGGGAAAGGGAGTTAAAAATCTCGCAAGGGTGTTGCTATAATTATGGAGCACTGAATCTAAGTTGAGTAGGAAATGAAGTGAAGACATGGGCTGGAGAAAGAGCAGTTCTAGAAAAAAATCAATTGGAGTTTTCAATAAGGTCAAAATATTGGTAGAAAAGAAACTGAACTAGAATGATAGGGAACATGTTGAGAGAGTAGTGTTTTGTTTTGTTTCATTTTGTTTTCACCTACCTCTGAGTCCTAAATTAAGTGGTAATTAAACAAAAACATGCTCATTTGAGAGGGCTTTAGAGATAGCAGTGTTGTCAGGATATCACTGAGTTTCTATTATAAAGAGGTAGATGACATGCAGAAATAGTTTGAAAATTTGCTGATTATAGATGTTGTCAGTAAAATATATCATATGATGTTTTTTGAGGTTGTGTAAGTATAGGGAATTATGGCAGATTAATGGATGTGTATGATGTGAAGTGGACTTGGAGGCTTGGGTCTCTAATTGTGTGCAAGGTAAGTGATGAGGCATCTATGGTGCATGGTTTTCTAATGGTGTAAGGGGTGTAAGAGGCTCATGAAGTCCATCATGGTGGTCTCTTGAGAAAAGGCAGGAAACCAGTGCAATATGGATGGTGTGGGGTCTCTGAGCAGTTTCCATTCTAGTCCTAGGAGAGTGGTAGCCAGTGAGTGTTCCTAAGGACCTGCTTAAGGGATGACTTCTTTAGGTGACAGGCTCTCTGAGGACCTTTTTACTTTTCTTTTAAATTTTTATTGGAGTATAGCTGCTTTATGATGTGTTAGTTTCTGCTGTACAGCAAAGTGAATCAGCTATACGTATACATATATCCCATCTCCTTTGGATTTCCTTCCCATTTAGGTCACCACAGAGAATTGAGTAGAGTTCCCTGTGCTACACAGTAGGTTCTCATTAGTTGTCTATTTTATACATAGTATCAATACTGTAAAATGTCAATCCCAATCTCCCAATTCACCCCACCACTCCCTTTCCCCCTTGGTATCCATATGTTTTTTCTCTATGTCTGTGTCTCTATTTCTGCTTTGTAAATAAGATCATCTATATCAATTTTTTCAGACTCCACATATATGCATTAATATACAATATTTGTTTTTCTCTTTCTGACTTACTTCACTCTGTATGACAATCTCTAGGACCTTTTAATCCAACAATCTTAGTCTGTGCACACAACTTCTCCTTCAGTAGGAGATAAGGAACTTCCTCTTCTTTAAAGTGGCACAGTATTGTTGTGGCCGGACTGGGAGGGGCTTTTAGACACTTTCTCCTCTGTACAACAATGCCGTAAAGAGAAATGAGTATATATATATATACACACATACATATGTATGAGTTAACATAGTTTAATGTTTGTCTGTGGGTATCTTCAGGCATGGTTAGCTCATCACTTAGAACTAAAAGTGGACCCCAGCTCTTTTTCATTGTGCAAAAAAGAATTAAGTTGTAATGTGTATACATACTTACACAAACAAATGTATATATATTTATTATACATAAATATATTTATTTATAAATCATATGTGTGCTCATGGACCTATATATATATATTTTTAAATATATACAAAAATAAATATTAGAAAAAGCAAATTAAGAATATATATAGGTAGAAATTCTTATAGTTTCCTTCCCACAAACAGCGTGCCTGTCTAAGATTTTGGAGCACGGCTGTTTCATTTTGCAGAGCACTCAGAATATATAGTTTACAAAACCCACTATCAAACTTGAAACTAATTCAGAATTACAGTCATACATTCTAAATATATATAATAAAGATATATTTCATTTTCTGAAAAGTCATAGAAAGATTCCCTAATTCACAAATAGAGTGTAAGAATGAGCCTATACAATAAAATATATATTTTTCGTGAGATTCTGCTTGTTTGCAGCCTTGTGAAACCTGATTTCTGGATTTACTGTTTACTACAAGATATTTTTGTTTGTTTGCTTCTGACTGTTTTTAGAGTTAGCATGTAGGCAAATTTAAGTGTTTTCTAGTGTTCTAATTTTTACGTGTAAACATAAATCTAACATGTGTCTTAGTATGGCACCCAATCTGATTCTCCTAAGTCTTCAAATTCACTTCCTCTTTATCCCCATTGTCCCTACTTGATCTGAAATCCAACCACCCAATATTTGGTTTGCTTCAATAGTCTTCTTTTCTGTCTAATCCTACTCCCTTTCACCTTGGACACAATCTGTGACCCATCCCCACATTTCTATTCTAAATTTACTTCTTGTATTTTGTAGGTGTCATGCTTGCTAAGGTGTGTTGATGTTTATCACACTGGATTTTAATCTTTCAGCAAAATATTTATAGTACTCAAATTTTTTTAAAGAATTACCTGTTTTCTATTATCAACTTAAATTGTTCTTCCTTTATATACCAACATAAGAACTTTATTCCAAAAGTTCAACTTCTTATTTTACCCTACATAGTTTATTTCTATTTCTTATTCTGCATTTTGTTTGATCTTGTTCGTTCAGTCATCTCCTTTTATGACTCAATCTGTATATTATGGTAAAAGTACATTGCCACAAATTCCTCTTTGAGAGAGCAATGTAACTGTAAGAAATTAGCTTAAGTAGAACCATGAGTATTCTCAAAGACACAAAGGCACACTTTAAAACTGTACCCATTGGAGGATGGATCCAGGAAAATGGAAGCACTTTTGTTTGAAGTGGGATAAGAACACTTAAAAGTAAGACATGGGCTCAGGCTGAGATATTCTGCATCATAAAGAGAAGAATATGAATGTCTCTGGAAAGATCCGGGGGAAAGAAAAAAAATTTCTAGCAAGGTTGCAACTGTATAGGAAATATGTGAGAAGAAATCTGAGTAGGGTTGTTGGATATTGGAAAATAAATATGTCTAAGGAGATTGTGTATTAATTTATTTTGTAGAAATATATATATTTTCCCTCTGTACACACACTAGCCACTGTCACTATTTTCTTCTTGTTTTTTAATTCACTGAACAATGATAAAGAGGATCATAGAGGTATCAGTCAGATTCTAAAAATACCACACAGAACCTAAATATTTTCTACTGAATCAATACCTATGGATTGCTACATTCCATCACTTGGTTTTACTCTCTTCCTTTCTCACAAGTTGCTCTATAATTATAAGTCCCAGGAATGAGTTTAGAATGGATTAACATTCTTCTTAAATAATTGCTGATATGAATTGGTAGCCTTTTTTCACTTTTGCATTTAGAAGACATCTTTTAAAACAAAACATCAACAATTTTATACTAAAACTAAATTAAGCAGTAGTTATTTGAAAGTCACAATTTGGTTTAGAAGAGAAATTGATCACATTCCTAGAGACTGGTGACATATCCTGCAACTAATAATTGTCAGATAAATGAATAATGAATCGTACACAGATACAGCTACTGATGAAAATATTCACCAGTATATATTTACTAACTATAAAAATACCTATATTATTTTCAAGTCTTCTATATCTAATAAGAGAACATAATCAATATAAAGCTCTTGAATTCCTGACTGATGACTTTTTGATGGAAATGTTATGATTTTGATTAAAAAAGTTATTTATCCCTTCTGTCAAACATTTATAAATTGCATACATATATGTGAAACGCTATGTATATGTGTGTGAATGTGTGTGTTCTTGTCTATCTATCTATATCCATCCATAAAATCAGCAATGACTGATTTAGAAAGTGAGAGGTATTGAGTTGAATACGATAGTTTCATTACTGGCATAATTATTCCATCATTATAGAAAACAATCAGAGTCTTTTAGAAAGACAAACAAATATTTTGAAATGCTTACTATTTACTGACATTGAAATAAAATACATTGAAAAAATATGAAATTGCTCTACGTATCAACATAAAACAAAAGTCCTCAAGGCAACTGACATAAAACACTGCTGATTTTGACTGTCCTATTTTTATAAACAGGCTGAAACAACCTCTAGATACCCAAGATTGATCTTGGCAGCAGGTAGCAACACTGCCACAGATCAGACACACCATCCAACGCTGCGCAGTGGAAAGTCTGCCTGAGCCACATATTTTAAAAACTGCAGCACTACTTAATGCTTTGAAATGTTAATGGTTCTATAGGCTTTGCCACCATTGCATACTTCCTTCTAATTAATGCTTTTTAAAATTTGTTTTAATTTTATTTTTTAATTTTATTGGAATATAGTTGATTTACAATGTTGTGTTAATTTCTGCTGTACAGTAAAGTGAATCAGTTATAAATATATATACATATATCCACCCTTTTTAGATTCTATTTCCATATAGGTCATTACAGGTTATTGAGTAGAGTTCCCTGTGCTATACAGTAGGTCCTTATTAGTTACCTATTTTACATATAGTAGTGTGTATATATATGTCAATCCCAAACTCAAAATTTATCCCCCCCCCTTTTCCCTCTTGGTAACCATAAGTTTGTTACAGCCACTATGTAGAACAGTATGGAGGTTCCTTAAAAAACTAAAAATAGAGCTACCATATGATCCAGCAGTCCCACTACTGGGCATATACCCAGAGAAAACCATAATTCAAAAAGATACATGTACCCGAATGTTCATTGCACACTATTTACAATAGTCAGGACATGAAGCCACCTAAATTTCCATCTACAGAAGAATGGATAAAGAAGATATGCTACATATATACAATGGAATATTACTCAGCCATAAAAAGGAATGAAATTGTGCCATTTGCAGAGGTGTGGATGGACCTAGAGACTGTCACAGTGGGTGAAGTAAGTCAGAGAGGGAAAGACAAATATCATATGGTATTGCTTATATGTGGAATCTAGAAAAATGGTACAAATTAACTTATTTACAAAACAGAAATAGGGTCACAGATGTAATCAATGCTTTTAATATTAGATGATTATACTGTTTTCAGCACTGCATGCTTTATGGCCATATACTGCTATATGATACACTAAAATCATTAACATTTGGAAATATTCATGTTGACTGTATTTTAAGTTTATGGTGAGAAATTATCTCAGGTCAGTGTATTCTTACTGCTTTGTGACCTAATTAAATAGACAGTGTCAACTTTTCCTCAATAAATAACCAGTCTGTTGTGACTGCACATCCAACCTCCTTAACAAAAGCTGCTGCCCATGATCATTTAATTTTTTGGTAATATGCGAAGTGTCTTCTACAAAAATTGTACCCTACAAGCACTCTCTCAGCACCTTCTGATGAGTTTATGGATTCAGTCTTCTAAGTCTATCCTGTAAGTCTTTCTAAGTATCTAGGGTTGCCTCTCCTTTTTACTCACTATGGGAAATATTAAAGTCTTCTCCAAACACTGGTGCACAAATCATATTTATTAATTAAATTAAAACTTTTTTGGCTAAAAAAAATTCTAAGTATCTAGCACAGTTGATGCATTTAGAAAGATAATAAATACATTTAAAATCACTCCCAAATCTAAATTTACAATACTGACCTCATGAGGTTAGCCCTACCATGTATTTTCTTGATATTTCTAACTTCTTGTCAGTGCTTTGAGCTGTTTACATACATGCGCTAGCACACATCTTCTTTCTCTACAATTTTTTTTCTTTTCCTGATATTTTAAAATTTCAAATCTAATATGAATTATTCCTCACTCTTATTCAGTAGGGGTGGGAAAATTCTATTCTACTCTAATAAAGCCTTTTACTTATTTGTTTATTTTTAAATTGTTTGGCCGCAAGGCATGTGGGATCTTCGTTTCTTGACCAGGGGTGGAAACCGTGCCCCCTGCATTGGAAGCACAGAGCCCTAACCACTGGACTACCATGGAAGTCCCTAACAAAGCCTTTCAGAGCCACCCTCTTGCTGACTGTGCCAGTGGACAAATTCGGGCCCTCTTCTTCTCTCACCACTGGACATAATTAGACGCCCCCTCAAGAGTTTCCTTGCCCTCATGCTTTTCTTGGTATAATCCATTCTAAAAACCCACCTAGAGTGCACCTGGAGTTCAAGTCACTACCTAGCGCCTAGACAAGCTTATGGCAAAAGTAAATGTTTAATAAATATCTTTGATATGGTTAAACAGACTTTAACTGTTAACTTGACCACAGGGTCAATTTGCACCAGCTTCATCACTGGCAGGCATAGTGCTATGTACATTAATTAACACAACAGCCTGTGTACCCCCATTGCCTACACTGTCCCTAGCCTAGACTGTCTGCATTGGCTTTTATGAGCTCACTCATATTCTCCTGCCCTTTTTCTCTCTTGCCTTCTGGGACTCTAAATATACATGCTAGACCATATCATGTTATTCCACAGGCTAATCAGGACTTGTTCATTTTTTTCACTCTCTTTTCTTTCGCTACTTCTATTTGGATAATTTCTATTGTTATGTTCTAATTTTCACTAATCTTTTCTTCTGCATTGAATCTGCTAAGTCAATTCAGTGAATACACACACACACACACACACACATATATATATATATACACGCAATATCTTTCGTATCTATCTATCTATCTATCTATCTATCTATCTATCTATCTCTATCATCTCCAAGTTCTAAAGGCTCTCTTTGTTTCTTTTTAAAAATGTCTTCCATGTCATCCCTTATCTTCTTCCCAGTTTACTTTAAATCTTTATGAATATTATAACAGCTGTTTTAGCATCCTCACTTACTAATTCTACCACCTCTGACTGTTTTCTCCTTTGGATGTTTACTGTACGGCTCTGACTCAAGCGATCTGGCCTGGCTCTGGAGGCTGTGGCGGGTGTGCTGGGAGATGTAGTCCCCGATTTATGTAGAAATTGAGATTGTATGTTAACCCTGCAGCCAGAGTTCACTTTCTAGAACACAGATGTTACTCCTTCACTTAAAATTCCTTAATGAGTCCCTATTACATTCAAGGAAATTTCCAGAATGCTCGACACACCTCATGGTTGCCTCTCCAACCTTACCTATTCTGCAAAATCTTTGCTGTATTTTCTTACCCTCTATTTACTAAAACCCAAATCAAACAATCTGAGACTCATAAAATGAGTTTTTGGGAAACATACAATGGGTTTAATATACATCATCAATGATCATCATCATAAACACATATTTCTTTGGTGTTCTTAGAACTATTTTAATTACATTTGCCCCACGTGAGTAGTACAGACAAGGTTAGGTTTTCAAAAGTAACTTGTTCACTTGGATCAATGAGTTTTAATAGAATTCATTAGAACCTGTCTTAGAAGTTCTGAATTTTAGTTTCTGAAAGTGGGAGTTAGTTGTCTTTATTTTAATAACTCCATTAAGTAATAAGGAAACAGAGCCAGGGTGCAAATCACTGCACTGGGAGGTAGGGGGTTCTATCCTTACGTTCCTACCATCTGGCATGATGCCTGAACTTCAGGAGGCAGTCAGGAATTCTCTATTGAAGAAATTTACAAAAAAACCCAGTCTTTTTGCATTTTACATATATACAATTTACATAGCTAACATTTGCTTAAATTATATTGGCATATAAATATATTTGTTGTGACTCACTACCATTTTAAAAGGGGATCAAATCTAAAGTGGAACAATCAAGATGCCTATGCATTTGTGATGCCCAGTTTGGTGCCAATTAATTTATTTTTTCAGTAGTTTACTTGCACACAAGATACCCAATTGCATAATCTCTTACCTCAAATTCTTTGATTTTGTATAAGGGATGATGAAAACATGTTTATATGTCTTCTTGTAAGTAATCATTTAGTCTGAAATATTTTTGCGAATATAAGACATTATAAAAAAATTGTGAGAATTTTGTTTGACTTTGTTAAATGCACATTAGCTAAGTCAACATGACCAAGTTGTTGCTAGAGAATAAACCAAGAATTATAGAACAAAATAAATATTCTCATATTTAAAAGAATACCACCATCATTACTCAAATTAAATGGTAGATATAAACCTCACTGTACTTTTGTCATCTCTTTTTATTTCAGTCTGGTGATTTGTGATGCAGACATATTATTCTAGCTGATATTTTTTATTTTTATTTTATTTTGTCAGACTTGCCAGCCCTTCAGCCAAGGATTTAACCTCAAAGAAAACAGAGTTTAAGAACCAGTCATCCAACATCAAAGTACTAGGCAAGCTGTGCTATGTCTGCTTTGATAATAATGCATTTTCAGAAATTCAAAAGCTTCAAGAATAATATATTTTAGAGGTAACCATGTGTTATACACTGGGTTTGGGTGACCTTATTTTAGAAAGCCGCCCTTGCTTTACTTTCAAATGAGAAAGTCCTGCTGTATTATTTTGCATTCTTTGCCTTAGCACAGATAAATTTAATAATTTGAATGAGGGTTTTCTTGCCTTTCAGTGTTGGTTATGTTAGATCATCATCTTATAGGCTGAATTATTTCCTTCTCAATCATTCATGTTTTCCATCACCTGCTGGGTGCCTTCAATGTGAAATATTATTAGAGGTTATTTGAAATATTCGTAATGTGGACCATGACCCTTGCCCTCCAGGAGATTTAGGGTGGTGGTAGGGAGCAATGCCACAAAAACAACCTCAGAAAGTTAACAGACAATGAATTCATCATACATTTATTCTAGTCTCTTCAAAACTATTAATTGGATATTAAGCAAAGGTGAGTAATTTAATCCTTCTGCCTCTCAACTTTCTCACCTAACGTATGAAAATAAGTTAGATTTAGTTTTCAGCCACCCCATTGGCGCAGCTTCAAGGCATGTTCTCAGTGGCTTCATGAATTTTGCTCCCAGGTATGGATCACTTGATCACAATTTCCTCATCTATAAAATGAGAAGGCAGGACTGACTTTTCTCGCCCTAAGTAGCCACAATCCTAACACATGCTGTGACCACAGCAGAATAAATTGTTGTGAAAGAGAAAACACAGTGTAAGTCTTTTCTCCAAGGACAGCATTTAAGACATCTAGACATGCCTAGCTTCTATTTCAGATGTAATATGAAGAGAGACCCTGAATTTTATTCTGTAGTCATCACATAAAACCTTTAGTTGGAAAATTATTCTCAAAATTAGTTTTTTCTTCTATAATCGTGTCTATTCTATTCAGGAATAAAGAATTCAAAAGCTAGTTAATGAAAATTACCAGCGTATGGGGTCTTTGTTAAGATAATTTGGGAATCAATTTTTGATACACTGATTGATAACATACCCAGCTATCAACCATCATTTAAAACATTGTAAAAGAAGAATTTCTCAACCTTGGTATTACATTTATTCCAATATTTAATCTTTATATTTCAAACCTTTATCCTTTTCACTAGATACTTTCCTGGGAGTCTTCAGCCCAAATAACTGTAAACCCCTTAGACTGGTCATATGTGCCCACCAATTCTTACTGGTTAGTAATTCTTATTGGTGATGGAGTGAAAAATAAAATATCCCTTTTGAGGGTGGTTTCTACAGTCCCTCCCAGAAGGTTTGCTCTCTGGAGCCACCCAAATCTTCTGGCCTCCACGAAAAGCTCCTTCATTTTGTTCATGTGACAATGGCCTTACTAGTGAGATAAATAGAAGTTCATCTCTCCATCTGATACTAATTCACAGATGACTTGAACAAAGTACTTTGGTCCCCAAAATTGTAAAAATGCTTACAGGAAGTGGTATTTCATTTTGCACATACATACTGATACATGTGCACACACGCACATGCACACACACACATTTATTGCCCCAAGTCAATTAGAGTACTTGGGGCTTTTCTATCTGGATGCATTCTGATGTAACTCATCAATGCTACTCCCAGAAATATCAGTCTTCTCCCCAACTCCATACTCTCAGTTTTCAGGAAATTTCCAAATGGAAGTGTATCAAACACACTCTGAGGTGTTCTTCAGTGAGTTACACTCTTGTATAATTCCCTCCACTTGTATGCCAGTGGAATCTGCGATTTGCTTTTAGCCTGTAGAATATGGAAAAAGGTGAAGATGTTTTTCAAATGTAATGAAGGTACTAAATCAGTTGATTCTAAGTTATGCAAAAGGGAGAATACTCTGCCCGTGTGGGCCTCATTTCATCAGATTTAATCTCTTAAAAGAGGGATTGGTCCCTCCCAACAATAGTGTATTATAGACTTCAAAGTTGCTAAGACACTGTATCTTAATTGTTCTCACACAATAAAGAAATGATAAACGTGTGACAGGATAGAGGTTTTATCTGTGCTATAGTGGTCATCGTATGGCAATATATATGTGTGTCAAATCAATGCATCGTACATCTTAAAGTTATGTAATATTATATTATGTATGTTATGTAAAGTTATGTAATATTATATGTCAATTATAGCTCAATAAAACTGAAAAAAAACCACAAAACAAAAAAACCAAAATCCTCCCCTCAGCAGACATAAGTGACTCATACTTGTGGAAAGAGACAAAAGGATGGAGGGAATGAAGATGTCTGTCTCTTCTGACCAGAAGCACCTGAACCAAGATTCCTGCTCAGACAAGAGGCTGAAGAATCCTTATTTTATCTAGGAGAATTATTCAAAGAAAAATCATTATCAGTACAAGGAAATCTAATTTTCTCTTTGTCATGCTCAGTGGAATATTTATTATTTACCTAATTAACTTTTAAATGTACATGCAAAGTCCTTTACCTTTTACATATTACATTGTTATGGTAAATTAATAATTATTTACATATGATACTGTTATACTTATAATAACTACATTATTATATACTTGTGTTATAAAATTGAATTCAAGAGCAGACATCTCTCGCTTTAGATATATTAGTTGCTCTCGGAAAGAAATGAAAAGGGCCATATCTAAGTTAAAAATTAATACAAAAGTATCATGAAAGACTTCTTGATTCATGAATTTGACACTTTGGTGGTGTTACCTCTAAATTAAATGTAGATCTAGGTATATGTTATACATATGTGATACTAATAGTCTTGTTATGTCATGCAGATATAATCTGAGAAACCCAGATAAACCACAAATACATTCTCACATTATGTTCAGATGACGTTTATACTTGCTTTTATGCAAATATTGTTTATATATTAATAGATTTATTCGATTTTATCCTTGGGAGGTGACCTTTTGTTACTGCACCTTTTAACAGGGAAGCAAGCAAAGGTATTTGGAAATTCAATGACTGCAGCTCATTTACACAGCTAGTAAGTAATGGAGTCAGGGTGGTTTTTCTTGATATAGCCACTATATGTCACACTGCACCTGGACTTACAAGGCTTATCGCTATTATTAAATGTGTCTTATAATCTGTACAAGAACTTTATACAAAATAAAAATGTATTTTCCAAGTGTTACATATAATTATCAGTCATCTATCCATGTATCTGTCTCTTTTATAAGACTATTTATCAATCTATCCATGAGCAATCTATTGATATTTCCTATCTATATTACCACTTAAGAAGATAGAGGTCTACTTTCATAACTATTAATTATAAATAATTTGTT
The DNA here is from genome assembly GCF_951394435.1 of Stenella coeruleoalba. Lineage (NCBI taxonomy): Eukaryota > Metazoa > Chordata > Mammalia > Artiodactyla > Delphinidae > Stenella > Stenella coeruleoalba. The sequence continues at coordinate 146,170,120 of NC_137149.1, read as the reverse complement.
TTTCATAGCTCATGCTAAAAGTGGAAAAATCAAATTCTCCGAATCAATCTAGTCATTCTTGTTTTGGCCTTGGTGACTTGTGATGTATCTCATTATTACTTCAATTTTAAATGTATTGGCTCTTTTCCCAGTACTTTAAACAATAAAGAAAATAATGAAATATCCTGAATATGTTTATATCTTGAACATGTGATTTTTTTCATATTGATTTTTAAGGAATGACATTGTGTATGGTATATATTTACAAGACAGAATTGACAGGTTAGGAGAGAAAGTGTAGTGTGAAAAACTAATTGTGGTCAATATAATTCTGTAAAAATGGATGTATGTTCTTTTAAGTTTACCAAAGAAATTCCAATATAAGTGAACTATAATACAATAAGTAAGATTAAGTTTTAGGTTGCTTAAAATAAATATATTATTTTCTCCTTAGAATATTTATAAAAATAATGTAGCTTGACAATATATAAAAAGGCACAGATAGGATAATTATAACAAAAAGCCTTCTCTCTTATAAATCTATTGTTTAATCTTCTGTTTAAATTGCCAGATTTTTCTTTTTGGCTGTGTTCTAACTTTAAATTTTGTGTCACCAGTTGACATTATAATTGATATAGCAAAGGAAGATATTTAGATTGAAATTTTTATTACTTAAGTTTAAGTGATCTCCTTTAAATAGCTTTATGTCAGATCATTCTCTTCAGAATGTAAGGCACTCATTGTAAGTAAAATATGTGGGGATTTTATTTAACATTTTGCAAGACAATCTAATCAGTGCCTCTGTGATATTTTTTAAAAATCAGCAAAACTAGGAATAAAATAAGTACAACTTAATTCAATATATTCATCAGGTCAGCACTTTTCATCATGTTTTCTCATTTGTACATGGGTTTTACATGAATTTCTTGTTAATACTCAGGATCTTGTTGACTTCCTGAATTGTACAGAATAATTTTTCTTCTATTATGGGCATTTCCACCACCAATTTGAAATAAAAGTAGTTGTCATATATATCAAACAGCATGTTTTCCACCATCATCCCTAACCCCAGTCAAAATTAGTAGTTGGAAGTTTTAAATTTACTTCAAATATAGTAACATAAAGTGATAGAATTGTCTTGACAGCATTGATGATTTCTGTGTATCTTTAGGCACATCTAAGATGTGTGTTAATTATTCTCTGAAAAAGAATATACTATTTTAAAATAATATATTTAAGACTACAGCCAAAAAAATAAAAGTGTCCTGGCAGAAAGAGCTCAAGGATGAAAGTGTGGATATGAATTCTTCTTCTGATTCTGAGTTTTAATTTCTTAGAAAATAAATTTCTTACTTACCAAACAAAATTTGATCAAATAAAGAAAACCAAAATATGTGCTTTTCAAAATTTAATGTGCACACCAATTACCTGGGGGTAATATTAAAATGCAAATTCTGATTCCATAGGGTTGGGTGGAGTAAGATGCTGCATTTCTAGGAAGTACCCAGGTGACACATAGACACATATATATGTATATATAATTTATATACATTCCTTTTTTAATATTCTTTTCCATTATGGTTTATCACAGGGTATTGAATATAGTTCTCTGTGCTCTACAGTAGGACCTTGTTGTTTATCCATTCTATACATAAAAGTTTACGTCTGCTGACCCCAACCTCCCGCTCCATCCCTCCCCTTGGCAACCACCAGTCTGTTGTCTATGTCCGTAATTCTGTTTCTGTCTCATAGATAGGCTCATTTGTGTCTTACTTTAGATTCCACATATAAGTGATGTCATATGGATTGTCTATTGATAACTTTCATAAATGGCACCATGGGTAAGCCATGAAAAACCTGAGGCTACCAGAAGCCTGGAGAGAGGGCTAGTACAGATCCTTCCTTAGTGCTTTTAGAGGGAGCATGACCCTCTGATACCTTGACTTTGACCTTATATCCTCCAAAACCATGAGATAATAAATTCTGCTGTTCTGTGATACCTTGTTATAGCAGCCCTAGGACACTAATAGACCATGGTATGGCCATCCATCACCCACATCTACATACCCTTGACCTTGTCAAACTTAGAATCCTGGAATCATATGAAATCTGAAATTTGATCTTTGAACTTGCTGACCACGACTTCTTGTGTTTCCAGCATTTTGCTTGGTTATTCCCCCTGAACCTTTCCTTTGACCAGACTTGACTCCTCTACATTTGCCAATTGATTTCCTTCCAAGGTTCACTTCCTTCTCTCTATAGTCAATTGCCCATAACCCTTCCTTTTTAACTATTCCCTTTCTAATAATTGCAATTTCTTTCTCTTGATGTTCTCTTGCTCTTTTTGACACACTCTAATCCTGAATTAACAGCAGGGTTTTTTTGTTTGTGTTTTAATGCTCTTTTACTTAACTGCTAAGTAGAGCAAGGAGATAAACTGCATAAGCCTGGATAATTTTTGTTTCCAGCATTTTATTTTGGATAAAGTGTATATACAGTGAGAAGCATAAATCCTACACATATAATCTGCTAAGTTTTGACAAGTGTGTTCATATTCCTATCACAACATAAATATATTTAAAAACTCAAAATGTTTCCCTTGTCATAATTCCTTTTCAACAACCACAACCTGGTCACTCTGAGGCCACCAGATATTGTTTTGCATCCAGGATTTTCTTTTCCCACAAAGAAAAAGAAATGAAAGCCATCCATTTATGTGTATCAGTAGCTCAATCCTTTCTATGCAGAATAGTAGGGCTTTGTATAAATAGGAAATAGTTTGATGCACATTCGTGTTGTTTCCAGGTTTGACTATGATGAACAAAGTTTCCATGAACATTCTGAGCATACAAGCCTTTGTGTGGACATATGTTTTTATCAGTTGGATAAATAACTAGGAGTACAATTTCTGTGTGGTATGGTGTTTCTTGACTTTATAAGAAATTTCTACATCTTTTCCAAAGAGATTGTAGCATTTTACATTACCACTAACAATAGACAAGAGTCAGAGTTGCTAAGCATTCGTGAAAATATTTGGTGCTTTCAGTGTTTATAGTTTTAGGTATCTTAGTGGATGTACAAAATGTATCTCATTGTGATTATAATTCATAAATCTGAATATTGTGCTCAGTAACTGGGTCCTCAACCCTGCCTGGAAAACACTGTGATTTTTGTTAATGTGACATTTTGTTAATGTCAAAGTAGCACACGTTGCTGGCCGCCTCCCACAGAATCCATCCAACAGACATAGGCTATGAAGTACTGGAAGACATGGGGAGAGGCAGCAAGAATCTAACAAACTGATAAAACTAGTGGGAACCCCTCCACCAAATGCCCTGTCACTGCAGCTAAAAAGTTAATTACCTGCACACAATCTTTCTTCATCTATACGATTTTAATTGAAGAGGTGTTCCTCTTCAGGCAAACTCTTAGACCACGCAGTATGTCTTGGTGGCTCCCTTAGAGGGGAACTCTTTAGATTTTTGTATTAATATATGTAGTAAAATATCTACACATACATGTATTTATTGCTTTAAGCAAAATTTGTGTTTTTATGGGAAACAAATATTCATTGCTATTATGGAAAATGGCAAAAGGAAATGACAAATATAAAACAACCATTGAGGCAAAGAGACTGTTCATGTGTGAGACTGTATTTAAATAATTAATCAGTGAGTCCACTCTTTTTTTCTTTTTAATTTTTATAGGAGTATAGTTGCTTTCCAATGTTGTGTTAATTTCTACTGTACAGCAAAGTGAATCAGCTCTATGTATACATATATCCCCTCTTTTTTGGATTTCCTTCCCATCTAGGTCACTGCAGAGCATTGAGTAGGGTTCCCTGAGCTATAGGTTAGGTTAGTGAGCCCAATCTTGATCAGGTAACTGGAGAAAAAAGATCTTATATTATTTCTATACAATAAAAAGATGTCCTATGAATTTTGTAAATAGTCCAAACATTTTCAATAACATTTGCTTGGAAATATGTTACTGGCAGTCAAGACATATTATTTAAACATATTTCAAAATATTTATGCATCCCTACAATACTTTGGTGGTGTCTATATAGCAAGGCTGAACTGATGACTTTGCTAATCTTTACCTTTTGTGTGATTTCCCCAGGTGTCTGAGATTTTTACAGGCATTGTGATTTGTGTTATTTATATAGTGTCTGAGATTATAAAACCATCCCAGGAAAAAAATAAAATAAAGTAACCAAACAAAAACAAAATTGTCTTGCTGTGAAAATTGAGATTTTTGACAATGGTATTATGTGTTGCCTCCTTCTATGTTTGCTTCCAAATTATATACTGTCACTTTGATTAAATAGGTAAAATATATCCGTCAGGTATCTATGATTTTATTTAATCACATGATCAAATCAACTCTGTAATTCTACCGATGTTGTCTTTTATAATCAGCTTTTACAGCAGAATAAGTAAATAATGAGTAAATGATTTGGAATCTCTTACACCTGAAACTGTGGTTCAGATTTGCTACAGGGCCTGCCTCAAATTATGTTTTTCAGCCTCAGGTCATTGCTCTTGGAATCTCTGAGCCCTTCAGGCACCCCTATGGGTGATTTTAAGTTACTGCAGGGAGTTGAGGGGCTTGGCTAGGAAGGGAATGTCTTAGGACAGGGGTTAATATAGGATGAAGGAGGTTCAGGTTTTGAACTTGGGAAGACTGAAAGACTCGAGAGCTGAAGGAAGACAGAAGGTAGTCAAAAGGAGTAACAAGGAACAGGGGATGGGAGAGGTCTCAGATGAGCTGGTTTGGGGAGATTTCATGTTTCCCAAAGAGGCCATGAAGTTGCAAATTACCCTTTGTCAAATTATTCTATTTTGGAGATATTGGCCCAAAGTAGTGCCATAGTGGTGGAACATAGAGTCAGCAAAGAAAGAGTGTGTGTAAGGGGGGCTGCACTGTGGGATGAGAATTACCCATGGGATTAGACCAGAGAAAGGAACAGAACAGGCTTCGCAAAAGAGCTGGGAAGATTCCTGCTCAATAGAAAAAAGTCAGGAGGTGTCCTACTCAATGGAAAGACTCAAGTACTTAAGCCAAGGAAACATCCATCCAGGAAGATGCTTTCTGACACAGAAATGAGCAGGGAGGAGTTTCACTCAAAAGAAAGTCAGAGATTAAACCCCACTCAAGAAGACCCAAGAACTCTTCCATCCAGGAAATTCTCCCTCACACAGAAGTTCTAAATCTGTCTTCTAAAGTGAGACCCAAATCTCCTCTATTCCATCATTGCTGCTGATTTTCAAACTTTTGTTGTAATTGCACACTTCACGAAAACCAACTTAAAATAATATATTTAGGAATGAAATGGAAATAAATGCAGTTTATCTCAAAAGAAGTGTGTATAGAAGTTTTAAATGTATCTAAAACATTGTATTAGTACCGTGATTAAACCATGCTGTAGCTCAACTAACTCTTCCTGAGTTCTGGCTATCAATTCCTATATCTGCTCCAAATGCATCAGTCTCCCAAATCTGATCATGTAAATTCAGACAAATCTTTTAATCTACTAATTACATAATTTAATAGTATCAAAATAGCAACATATTTTAAAATCAGTAACTTTAAAACTTTCCTTTTCTAAAAACTTAAAGGGTGGAAACTAAAAACCCTTGAAGAACAAGGAAAATTTTAAAATTAAGGTAATTGATAAATTCTATAATAAATATCTTCATTTAAAAAGATTAGTTTTATTTCCTCTTAGCATAAAATACTCATTTAACTTTATATGTATACATAAAATATGATATAAAATTTAACAATGTTTTCCTTCGAATGTTGAGTTTTTTGTTGTTGTTGTTTTTTGCGGTATGCGGGCCTCTCACTGTTGTGGCCTCTCCCGTCAGGCTCCGGACGCGCAGGCCCAGCGGCCATGGCTCACGGGCCCAGCCGCTCCGTGGCACGTGGGATCCTCCCGGACCGGGGCACGAACCCGTGTCCCCTGCATCGGCAGGTGGACTCTCAACCACTGCGCCACCAGAGAAGCCCTGTTGAGTTTTTTAATGAATGAATAAAAAGATTCTACATTTTTTTTCAGAATGATGATTTTTAAACAATTCTTTGAAATCCATACTGCTTCTAATTGTAGGCTAAAATACTAGTACATCTTTTAATCTTGTTTCACACCCTAAGAGAAAATTGATTTGAGAAATTACTTTTCATATATTAGTGGCATTGATCATTTCTGATTTGTGTTTTTAAAATTTTTCTCTATGATTCTTAGAGTCTAAATATTGCTGATAAATAGCATAATGAATTGTTAAAAACACTGGCATATTTTTATGATGAGTAGCATCCATGCTACTGACCACCATAACTGGTATTTCTTCTAATTCCCAATCAATGACTAGAAAAATAAATATATTTCCAATAAATAGCATGTAAAGATTTCACGAATTGAAAAGTCATATTGAGTAACTCTCATAAGTGTTAGAATTATCTTTTTCTCCAGAACTTTTCCTTTCTTAGAAATATTACAGATGCAAGGAGTCAATCTTCATTATCATGCAGTGTGATTTCACCTACTTTTAATGAAAATTTGTTTCACTGTAGTTCATTACAAAGCTGATTTTCAACATTTTTGCAATTCTATTGATTCTTCGTGAAACCATGTCATTGTCTAATGGAATAGAATAAATTATTTCATTTAGATTTCTTTCCATCACCACACTAATAATGTATTGCACAGCAAGTAAGATTAATTATTCTCTAATATTATGTGACTTACAATATTTTCTTATCATTAATCTTATTCAACAAACAATAACACCATAAAATCGGAACACTATCACAATTAGAAGACTTTTAATCATAGTGGAGTGAATAACATGGCTTCAATATTTCTAATAAATATGAGAAATAATATATATAGATAAAATGTTGTGTTAGCATGTTTATTTGTAAAGCGTCCACTTAATTTTCATGCATTTGTTGCAATAGTAGTAAAGAATATATGTTAGCAGAGTAGGGCATTAGTACCTTCAATTTCATGTGGATATTAAAATTAAATTCCAAGCCCTTAAATGAAGATTTTTACCGCTTTTACTGCAGCTACTCAAACTATTACTCTGTGACAAAATGTAAACCTGAAATAAATAATAGACACGATGTGAATGCTACAGCTACAAATATATATGAAACGCAGTATGTACACTTTTTTCCTGCGGTATCTAATCTGTTATCAATCTTACCCATTATCATTTTCACCTGAATCATTGCATAGTATCATCCATATCTATACTTAGCATGTTTTATGTTTCTTCTAGGTTCTCGAACATATGGAATACAGCTAAATAACTTTTAATGCCTTTGTCTACTAATTATATCATCTCCGTCATTTCTAGATTCATTTTGATTGATTTTTCTCCCTGTTACGAGTTTTATTTCCTTGTTTCTTTGAATGCCTGCTAAGTTATGATTGAAAGCTAACCATTTTGAATTCTAACGTATGCTGGATATTCACGTTCCTACAACTATCTCTCAGGTTTAATCTAGTATTTTGTTAAATTACTTAGAGTTTGATCCTTTGGGGTTTTCTGCGTTTGTTAGTTGATACAAGATCAATGTTTTGGGCGAGTTTCCCTCACTACTGTCGTAAAACCCTGTGTATATACTATCAAATATCCCATGGTCATGAGGTGGGCCACACAGCTATGTTTTGAGCATTGGGTATTGTTTATATCTGTTTAAATGGAGTTCTCTCCAGTCTCAGTTTCCTCACATAGTTTCTCCTGGCCTGTGCTATACTAGTTTCCTCAGCATGTGCTGACATGATTGAGCCCCTCTGCAGATTTCTTGTGTCTCCTCTGTGCTGCTCTTTCTTTGGTACTCAGTCCTGTGAACTCTGACCACCTTGGACTCCTCAAACGCCCATTTCTCTCTCCTCAACTCAGGGTCAATATTCCTGCACCAGGGCTTGGAAACTCTCTTGAATCAATTAGCTAAGGCAAATGTAGGGCGCACCTTCTTTGTTTCCTGTGTTCCTTTACTCCAAGCTTGATTTTAAAAAATTAATAATGTGCCTTGAAGATCTTTTCACATCAGCAGAGATGAATCACTATCATTCTTTTAAATAACGCTGTTGTAGTGCATCCTGTTGTTTTCCTTATTGAAAATGCTTCATTGAATATCTTTAATATATGGCTTGCTGAAGGTTTTCAATATACACAGTACAAGGAATATTTAGTTCAGTTTATCCGGTGGTGGATATTTTCAAATTGACGTGCGTAGGATTTCCACCAGTTTACAGTGTATATTAACAAACTGTGAGGAATAAGTATTTTCAGTTACCATTGTTTGTTACTTAAGTGGTAGTTTAATGCTATCAGGCACAAGTGTATCTGTACCCTGCTTCTGCCAGTTACTAGCTAACTTGGCAAAAGCTTTAACCTCACTGAATCTTAGTTTCTTTTCTCTTTAATCAATGTGAAAAGAGTATTCTATTCACTGGTTGAAAGACAATGTATAAAGAGTTTATTTAAAACAATCCTTGGAACATTGTAAACCCCGATTCAATGAGAGTTTATATAATTATCATTATTATCATTATATAGTAATATTATTATGTATTGCTATTATTAAAATGGTTTTAGGTTAATGCCAGTAACTTTTGGCTTTTGGAGATCTACACGGATGTGTAACATTGGCATCTGTAGCTGTCATCCGCTGATGCCTTTTCTTATAAATCTACTTTTCCCTCTTTTCTGAGGAACAAAAAAAACTCTTTTGTCTTAGTAAATTTAAGAACAGTTCAAATTGAGTATGACATCCCTGAGACTTTACAAAATTTCATCTTGTGCAGGAGTTACTAAGTCACCAACTGATGTGAAAAATTTGAACTGGTGAGTTCTGTTCTTTCAGGTGGAGAATTTCTTACACTGAAGCAGTTGCGTGTGAACTGTAAGTGATGTCTCGAGACAGATGCAGGTGACAAAATGTGTCCCATGACTCACGGCACACCTGGACTGACACAATAAGGGTAATGAGAAGGATACAGTAAACTTTTCTATCCTTTCTGAACGCTGAAGAGAGTATTAGAAAAGCTACACTCTGGTTTTTCCATGTGTTTAAGTCAAAGTGTTTCAATTTAGTCTTGTTCAGAAGCTCAAAGCTAATTATACTATTACACACTGGACACACAAGCACAAATCTTGATCAGAAAAGGGTTTCACTCATCAATATGCATGACGGTATTGAGGTGATACGGCAGGCGCTAAGGAGCCTCTATTAGCCTTGTCTTATTATCCTCAAGAAAAATACAAATAGCTCGGAGGAGAATAGGGAAACCCGGTTAGAAGTGTCAGAGTGGAATATATGACTGAATTTGGAAGATTAAATTCTGCCAAATTACCAGTAATTTGAAAGAAACAGATTTACTGAGATTCAGATATTCTGGTTCTGGTTCGCTCTCTTGTGACAAATGATGCCTTTTTATTTTGACTATAACTCAGAAAAGGTTCAAGTTGCTCCAGGGAAAGTGAGTATAAGATCATCTATTTAAGTTAATAGCATATGGGAGAGTAATAAGATATAACAGAGCAGATCAATTAATTGTTTTCAACTCAACATAGAATACAGTTTATTTCACTTTTGATTTAGCTAAAATGCCTGGAACAAATTAGCTTTGCCATGGTTCGTTCTTCTCTTTTAATACAAAACATAGCCAAGGCAATTGAAAAATTAGGAACTTGTAATTAATTCTATAAATTTAAAATGTAATAAGACTCAACATTGCTCAGTGTCCTGTTGATAACTAACCCTCAATTGAAAATCAAATCAAAATTGGAGACTGTCTATGTTGTTTGCATTATTATACATATTTTGGAGATATATTATTTAAACATGTAGCAGAAGAGAATTTTGCTGGTAATGGGACTTCTTTACTTATCTGAATTAATATTTTGAAAACATTAATCATTAAGGAAGAATTTACGTCTCATAGGAAGAATCTCACAATAGATTCTAAACTGCAAATTATTTTGAGTTTAGAATCATTTTACTTTTGTTTGCATCATTTACAATACACGTTTTTCCTATATTTACAAATTCTTGGGGTCATTTTGAAGTTGGCAAAAAACATTTTAGCAGTATTTTTTACTCAAAACAATAAAATAAATATCCCTAAGGACTCTTTCCACAGTTAAATTATCAAAATGCATATGGGAATTTATCAGGGCATCAGGGTGGAACAATCCAGGGGAAATGAGTTACATTCCCAACTACACTGGGTCCAATTTTTTATAGGGTTCATTGCAATATCTGGTTTTGTTCCAGGAAAAAAAGAGGTATTAAAATTGCTTGGAATGAGTAACCCCACATTGCCCAAGTATGTTTAAGAACATACTAAGTTGTGAAGCACTTGATTTACTTGCAGAAAAACTTGGTTGGGTATTCTATGTGTGCTCTAAGCAGAAGTGCAGCCCCCCTGACAGAAGGTAAAAGCCCACCGGTGGCACTGGTGAGCAGATGGCAGTCATCACACTCGGCTCTGGTTCACTCACTCAGGGGTGCTACCGTCCTTCCTGCTTTGTGTGCAAGTTATGTTTCATTTAGCAAACCCCAAAAAGGTAGTTCAATCAGCAGGCCAGAATAAAGAGATGGGGGTTCTTCTTCATTACTTTTGCTTCAAATATCATGTTATTAATTTTTTCTCTAAGTGAAGAAAGATAACGTGCTCATTTCCTTTCCTTTTATCAATAACACTAACACTAGGGCAGGAGATTTAGTGACTTCTTTCTTTCCTAAGTGTGCAAATGTCACAAACTATAAGTAAGTTAAGACAATAGAAGAAGGAAGAAGGAAAGAGAATATTTTCTCATGTTTTATCCTTTCATTTCTATATTGAGCTAGTCCTTTAAAATGCTTTATATATACTAAACAAACAAAAATATAATATTAATTCATGAATATTTTCTATGATATATAATTTCTATTTAATATATTATGAAGACTGATTTTATTCTGTGGTATTACTGAAAATAGCAAGCAGAGTGTGTTTTCTTTGCTTTGGACATGTACCAAAATTAAATCCTTCCATTACAAGAAACTTAGTGAATTCCTGCCAACCCCCAAAGAAATCAATGATGTGTAAACTTGTAGTCATGGCTGTTAACACAAAAGACAGAGATTTAGAGAACACATGCGGTATTGCAGTAATTCATTGTTTTGAAAAGAAAATTGTTAAAAACTTTGTACTAAGGGAAAATGGATTGGCAGGGGATTTATGTTCTTCATAGACAAAGAGTTTTCAGTGATTATATAGACATTAATGCCTCTCTACCTTGTGATGGGCATCTTGAAGTCCCACTCAAAAGAACAATTAATTTACATTCCCACCAACAGTGCAGGAAGGTTGTTTTTCCAGCACACCCTCTCCAGCATTTATTGTTTGTAGATTTTTTGATGATGAGAATTCTGACTGGCGCTATCTGGTACCTCATTGTAGTTTTAATTTGCATTTCTCTAATAATTAGTGATGTTGAGCATCTTTTCATGTGCCTCTTGGCCATCTGTATGTCTTCTTTCGTGAAATGTCTATTTAGGTCTTCCACCAAGACTTAGACATAGAGAATGGACTTGAGGACATGGTGGGGCAGGGAGGGGGAAGGTGGGGTGAAGTGAGAGTAGCAGAGACATATATACACTACTGAATGTAAAATAGCTAGTGGGAAGCAGCTGCATAGCACAGGGAGATCAGTTGGGTGCTTTGTGACCACCTAGAGGGGCAGGATAGGGAGGGTGGGAGGGAGGCTCAAGAGGGAGACGGTATGTGGATATATGTATGCATATGACTGATTCACTTTGTTGTACAACAGAAACTAACACAGTATTGTGAGGAAAATTGTACTCCAGTAAAGATCTATTAAACAAAAATAAAACAAGGTTTCATGTGGACACATTAAAAAAAAAAATTAAATAGTGTGATAAAGATTAACTCACTCTCAGAGTGTTGGAAACTTTATCCTTTTAAAATTTAAATTTATGACTTTTTAAAAGACTATTAAAACAAAGTTTTTGAAGAAAAATATTTTGCAAGTTACTTTCTACAAAACCAAAGGAGTGTTGTCATATTTGACTCTATCCTAAAATGTATTTTTTCCATAATGCGTCATAATTGAAAAAGTGAGACAAATATTTTCTTATGGGATATGCAACAATATTAAAAATTAGCCCTTAAGTGGTTTTGTATCATTGTTTGCATGCACGGATATATAAATTGCAAAGGTAAATAAGTAGAAAACAATTACTATAATCATTTGTCTTTGTTCAAACAACAGACTGAATCGGGGGACTATGTTGGTAGTTTATCTGTTGTCAGTATAATAGAGAGAGGCACGTGGGTGATACACGTGCCATATGATAAAATAAAGAATAATGGGTGAGGATTCAGAGCAATGCTTTGGAGACTGATTGCTTGGGATCAGATTTTAACATTTCTTGACTACATGACAGTAGGCAAATTACATTCTTTACATTTCTTAGTTTCTTCAACAGTAAATGGGGCTTCAAAGGGCCCCTTTATAGAGGAACACTGTATGGAGTAATGTATGGTGCATAGCGACCTCTCAATAAGTTGTAGATATTTATAATATCGATGTGGTATATATTTTTGGCATCAAATAGTCCTATTCCAGTCTTATGCTACTGAGGATATTCTATAATTAGGTGCAATGGTGTATAGAGATTTAGATACACAGTGGGTCACACATATAATAGGAATTCAGATGACATGGAAATAATACCTTGCCCTTTCTGGTGTCTTTTCAACCCATTAACAATGAATGTTATCATTAAAGACTCGAAATAATGATAAGACAAAAGCTGAAACAGAAAGGCAAAAATTGTAAGGACGGATCAAGGAGAAAATAATCATTTGGCCCATTAAGCGTTGTGCCTTCCCCAGAGTGTAACTGAACCCAGGTTTTGCTTCTCTCTGCTCATTAGCCAATAATTCAAGAGGCAAGTTTCAGTAGAAAGGAAAGGTGCTTTAATCAGAGAAGCTGGCAAGCTGGGGAGAAGGTGGACTTGTGTAACCAAACCAACTCTGAAGATCCTGCTCAGCCATGACAGTTGTTTTTTGTGTGTGTTTGTTTTTTTTTGCGGTACGCGGGCCTCTCACTGTTGTGGCCTCTCCCGTTACGGAGCACAGGCTCCGGACGCGCAGGCTCAGCGGCCATGGCTCACGGGCCCAGCTGCTCCGCGGCATGTGGGATCCTCCCGGACCGGGGCACAAACCCGTGTCCCCTGCATCGGCAGGCGGACTCTCAACCACTGCGCCACCAGGGAAGCCCCATGACAGTTTTTAAAGGGAAAAAAAGGGGGAAAATCTCAGTGAATCATAGAGAGAGGAAGTTGGGTTCTGCATCATTCTCCATCGCATACAAGCTGGCTGACTCTCTCTTCAGATGTTATCTTGCCCAAGTGATCTGCCGGCAGGATTCCTCAGGGGGCTGCTGAGGGTAGAGAGCTAGTCATTTGTTAACTAATTAATTCTTCATTCTTCTTTTTATCTTGGAAAAGAATCAGCAGGTTAGGCAAGGTAAGGCATGGTGTGCATTCAGGAGAGCATAAATCCGGGGTTAGTTTCAATTGCTTAGTCGTCTCATTCCTATAATTAGGTTTTTAAGGTGAGAGGGGGACAGAAATGGGTAGACAGGGAAAGGGCAAAAGAGCTGTGTTCAAGAAGACTTGAAATAGGGAAAGGGAGGTTATGATAAGAAAATGTAGCCTTTATTTTTTAAATTATTTTTTATTTGATATAGTTGCTTTACAATGTTGTGTTAGTTTCTACTGTACAGCAAAATGAATCAGCTACACATGTACATATATGCCCTCTTTTTTGGATTTCCTTCCCATTTAGGTCACCTCAGTGGATCAAGTAGAGTTCCCTGTGCTCTACAGTACGTTCTCACTAGCTGTCTGCTTTATACATAGTATCAATAGTGTATATATTTCAATCCTAATCTCCTAATTCTTCCTACCCCCTTTCCCTCTTGGTATCCATAAATTTGTTCTCTACATCTGTGTCTCTATTTGTGCTTTGCAAATAAGATCATCTATAACATTTTTCTAGATTCCACATATATGTGTTAATATATGGTATTTGTTTTTCTCTTTCTGACTTACTTCACTCTGTATGACAGACTCTAGGTCCATCCACATCTACACAAATGACCGAATTTCATTCTTTTTATGGCTGAGTAATATTCCACTGTATATATGTGCCACATCTTCTTTATCCATTCATCTGTCGATGGACATTTAGGTTGCTTCCATGTCCTGGCTATTGTAAATAGAGCTGCAATGAATATTGTGGTACATGACTCTTTTTGAATTATGGTTTTCTCAGGGTATATGCCCCATAGTGGGATTGCTGGGTCATATGGTAGTTCTATTTTTAGTTTGTTAAGGAACCTCCATACTGTTCTCCATAATGGCTGTATCAATTTACATTCAAGTTATGACTTTAACCTTGATTTCTGCAGTTCCACATGTATTTACTTGAGTGTGTGTGTACACACAGGTGTGTGTGTGTTTGTATCTAGTTCTAGGCAATTTATCACATCTATTTGTTTGTGTATCCACTGCCACAGAAAATACAGAGAACAACTTCATCTTTACAAGGATCCCTAACATTACCTTTTCCTAATTGTATCTTCTTTCTCCCCACTCCTAACTCCATCCCTAATAATTGACAACAACTAATCATATCTGCATTTCTATATATTTTTTTCATTTCAAAAATGTTACCTAGGGCTTCCCTGGTGGCGCAGTGGTTGAGAGTACGCCTGCCGATGCAGGGGACACGGGTTCGTGCCCCGGTCCGGGAAGATCCCACATGCCGCGGAGCGGCTGGGCCCGTGAGCCATGGCCGCTGAGCCTGTGCGTCCGGAGCCTGTGCTCCGCAACGGGAGAGGCCACAGCAGTGAGAGGCCCGCGTACCGCAAAAAAAAAAAAAAAAAAAAAAAAAGCATTTATTCTTGAAATAATGTCAGCCCAAAAGAAGAATGTATTTACTTAGATGGAGTTAAGAGTACTGGCCCTGGTAATATTTTCAGCTGTGTTTGTTGTCATTTTTGCCCTAGATTTGTATGCAGTCTTTTATCTTTTCTTCGAGGCATGCACTCAGTTTTATTGTGCTGGATATATTCTTTATTTCATTCAATTTCACTTTTTAATGTTTTCTTGCAGACTTCATGGAAACTAGTAAATAAGTGCAACAGAAAAACACACTCCTTTGACTTACCTAAATCTTCTGAAGGACAGTGCAAATTTCTACTTAAAGAGTATGAAAACAAAATAAATAAACACATAAAATCAAGTAAAACTTTCATCAACTAAATTCAATGAAAAGTCTTGTTCATAATGTGCATTGAATTAACCCAACTAACATGTGATTCCCTCTGACTAGTTTAAAAGCTAGTAGCTATGGGTAAGCTCTATAATGTATAATTTGAAATAAATATACTGTCCCCATTTTTCAAATAGAAGGGTACTTTCTTTTCTGTAAATGTGAATATATAATTTTTATGTTTCTCTTTTTTAAGTAATTGTATTACTTTATGAATATACTAGGTAAGTAATTAATAGCATTAAGAACTAATTTTGGACATTTAAAAAAATCAACCTAATATTATCTCAAACCTCTTAAGTTCTTCATTTTTAACAATGCTACATATTGTGTAGCATTTATAACAAAATATAGTATATATCTAAAGAAATGATTGACATATTGTCTCATCTAAGTCCTCTACATGGCCAAGGCCCTCTGAGCTTCTCTTCCACACTGCTGTGCCCTGGGGTTCTGTGGACACACCAACTGCAGAAGTTACAGAAATCCTCTCATTCTTCCCATCCAGAGCTAACATGGTCTCACAAAATCTGAGACCATTCACCTCTCCCAAAGTCAACAACCTCTCCCTTTCCAGTTGATAAACTACCTGACTCAAATCACTCTAGATTTTTAACAAAAGCAGCTTTTGCTGCTAAAGATGGGCAAAGATGTAGGCAGAGCTACACACACCCCATTATAAGCCTAAACCTCAAAAAGCTGATCATTACACAAGAACATAATGTCCTGATTGACATAATATAATCGTCGCCCAAAATAAACCTTCAGTGCTCACACCTGCTCATTTCCCTAATATAGTCCGACTCATTTTGATCTGGGTGTAAGCTCTCTCTATCAGTTGGTGCTTACATTCTGTGAATCTTCTATGTTTTGAACAGCTTGCAGCTAGCTACTGGAGTAAATTAGAACATAATAAAACTGGAGTGCTTATATCCTTGCTTACAGTATCAAGACTGAGTTTTTGCTTTGTTTCTTATATGAATTAGCTAAGTGCCAATAAACTGTATTGCTATACAGTTTCAGATGCATTAATACCATGTTTATGCAAACATCAGTTATCAAACGAAATTACTTTTGTTTTGAACTTGATTTTCAAAACAACAGAATATCAAGGTGTAGATCATAAAGCCATTATTATCTTTTGATTTTAGATACTTATATTTATGATCATTAAGTTTATAATACCTCAGTGATATTAAAACAGACTTGTTGAAAAACATAATTAAGATAAATGTCCTGTAAGAACAGGAATTTACCAATTATGTATGAAGCAATTTGGATTTGTGAATGAAATGTATAATCCCAGAAATTGTCACAGCATCTTCACAATGAAAATAAGCAAGTTCATAGCCAAAATGTAATTCTTTAATTCTTGACCAAGGGACTAGTAAAAATAAATGGAAGTGGGAGGGAATATTTCATTCTTCCTTGTAAGCAAACCCTTTTGACATTGTTTACAAAATCCAAGCTGGGATATAGTCCATTGTAGTAGGTTATTACAAATAGTTGTAAACCAATCAAATAATATTATGGTTGGGCCTTGAACAATACTGGGGTTAGGAGCAACAACGCTTGCACTGTTGAAAATCTGCATACAATTTAGATTCCCCTCCTTATGTGTGGTTCTGCATCCATGGACTGAACCAACAACAGATCATGTAGTACTGTAGTATGCATTTAGTGATAAAAATATCTCCGTATAAGTGGAGCAGTGCAGTTCAAACCCTGATTCTTCAAGGGTCCACTGTATTTCAAGATTTGGGGCATCAAATATAAATTTAACAAACATAGAAATGGCTAAAAATTAATATCAAAAATAGAATGAATTAAATTTTAGTGCATATTTTATAATTATGAATTATCTATTGCCTCATAACAAATTACTCTAAAACTTTGTGGCTTAAAAAAGCATACATTTATTATCTCACAGATTCTGTGGTCAGTAAACTGCGCACAATTTAGTTGGATGCCTCTAATTTGGAGTATCTCCTATTCACTCAAAACAAGAACTGAGATTGAAAGAGAGCAAGCAAGATGAAAGTCAAAGTCTCTCTGTAATCAAATTTCAAAGGAGAGCTTCAATCACTTTTGCCATATTCTCTTCCTTACAAGACAGACCACAAGGTCCAGCTCAGAGTCAAAGGGAGAAGAGGACACAAGGATGTGAACACCATGAAGCACAGGTCATCAGGGTCCATTTTAGAGGCTGTCTGCCAAAATTCATTTGTATATTTATGTACACATAATTGTCTATTATTAAAAAATTTAAAAATCTCTCCCTAAAGCCACATGCATTTATTACTTTACATATGAATGTATATACTTCCATTTCACAGTAAAAAAATGATGTGGGCTAAATGACCACCTAATAAATATTAGCTAAAGTTAAATCAATGCCATTTCCACTCATATCTAAGCTGAACCAAATCTATTTTAGAAATACACCTTAGTGGAAAAATGGTGTTCCATTTTTCTACATGCTAGGGACTTCCCTGGTGGCATGGTGGTTTAGAATCCGCCTGCCAATACAGGGGACACGGGTTCAATCCCTGCTCTGGGAAGATCCCACATGCGGCGGAGCAACTAAACCCATGCGCCACAACTCCTAAGCCTGCACTCTAGAGCCCGCGAGCCACAACTACTGAGTCCATGCGCCACAACTACTGAAGCCCGTGCGCCTAGAGCTCGTGCTCTGCAGCAAGAGAAGCCACCGCAATGAGAAGCCTGTGCACCACAAGGAAGAGTAACCCCCGCTCACCGCAACTAGAGAAAGCCCACGCACAGCAACGAAGGCCCAAAGCAGCCGAAATAAATAAATAAAAATATTTTTCTGCATGCTAGACCAGCTGATTTGATTTCATAGTCAACAAGGGAAAAGCTAACATCACAAGTAATCTCTGCACATGGTTTAGTTTCTAATAAAAGGATCCTATACAAACTTGAAAACTTTTTTGGTTTCTAATTACGTTATTTTGCCACTTTTGTTTCCACTTCTGTTTTCTTATGAACAAGAAGAAAGCATATGTAAATGCTCCTGTTAACTCCTGAAGAGGAGAAGGGTCCACAGTGATGCACTAAACGTTGGGATTTGAATCGGCCTCGCATCAGTCATGCTGCAGAGGACTTTCCTGAATATTCTACGTGGTTGTCCTGAGTACTGCTGACATTCAAACAACAAACAGCCACCACTACACTAAAAGGAGATACTAACTAAGTAGAATTAGATACCGTCCAAAAGATCAATGCATATCTTTTGAATAATACAAAACTCCACAGAACCTGAAACATAAAAATAAAGAAGTAATGAATATTCTCCTTTGAATAGTGGGACCTGGATAGACAGTCTGTGAAGATGACAGGCTGAGCACACGTCCATGCCTCTTCCCTTTCCTAAGTTCCTCTCTTGAATGATAACTGCAAAAGGAAGCTGGCAGACCCTGAACTTCACATTTAATCTGGATCTTCATATGTGAGAGCAGTCGACTAACCCAAGAGCCCTACACAAGCTCCCATTCCTCGGTAGTGTGAACTATTTTCAGACTTCTAAGGATTGCCATTGGTAACAATCATTAAGTATATTTATGGAAACGCTTAGAGTTCATTTAACAATGTGTCAAGTGAATTAGGAAAAAGAACCCACAATTAAAGTAAAAAAAGACGACACAAAAGAGTAAACCCTCAACCTTGAAATATATAAATGAGGTGATGATACTGTAACTGAAAATTGATAATATATTTTGTAAAACTATTACAATAGTTTTCTTGTTTATGAGATATGAGGTGTGATTTTGGGGGAATCATCCTGGAAATTTGCTTTCTTTAGCAAGCCCAAATGATTTTGTAAATCATCTCTAACTCTGAAATGATTCCCCTTAAATTTACACTACTTATAGTAGATTCACTTTTTCTGGAACTGAGTATTGTTCCAAATATAAAAGTGATTGCTTCATGATATGTATATTTATGGCTGTGTGTGTGTGTGTGTGTGTGTGTGCACATGTGTGATGAGTGTTGAATGCATGATTGTTCTGGTGATGTGATGGACTTTTGACTGGAAGTGAAATGCTTTAATAAGTTAAGGAAATTCTCTCTAAGTTGTACATTCAAACTATTTTTCTCTTTAAAAGTATAGGTAATGATCATAGTGATCACCCATAAGACCCAATCAATCATCATAACATCCAAACATTCTATGAATTAAAATTATTTCTATGTGTGCTCCTAAGGACATCATAATAAGAGAAAAAATACTTTGCCAGAAAAGAATTTATAAGAATCAATTCTTTAAAAAATTATACCTCTTATAACAACTTATTACTTTAAAAGTTAAATACCAATTTTATCAGATTGGGTTTTATCTTAAATTATTCTTATATAAATAGTGTCTTAGTGATATTAACGTTATCGCGTCAGCCAAGTGTGCAATTTCAACCTTTAAAATTCAAACATGTGCACAAATATGATATTGCTGGTAATGCAGCGACATTAAGTCTCTGCAGTCTTTAGAAGTAAAAGCGTGGTATTTTTTAGAATTTCATTAAGCAAACTTTGGGTAAGAGAAACATTTTATTTTTCATAAATAATTTCAGGAAAGTTGAGTGTCTTCATTTTAAAGTGTCTCTCTCCCACAACAGATTGATGAGATAATTGATTGATAGATTGTGGAGGTCAGATAGAGATGAGTAAAATATTAAAATCGGAGTTAATACTGAATTTAGACTCATACACATTGTTTTACTGTTTAGTTTTGTTTATAGGTTTGTTTCTTTTTCGCAGTATTGGTGATAGAATTAGTGTCAAAAAGAGAGGAAAATTAATTGTTTCATAGAGTGTTCATTTAATATGAAAAAAACAATGGACACACTCCACTAACAACTATAAAATAAAGATTTTAAAGATAATCATATCTAATTTCTACCTGTACACTCTTGAACATATCCTTGTTAAATATTCTTAAAGAATAATTAAGAAATAATATACAACTTGAGTCTACTTTTATAGAATATGTAACCCTTGATGCAATTTGAAATGACTAACAGTGATCTATATATTTACAATTTACCATGTTTTCTCATTGTCAGATAGAAAAACTTCCATTACCAATAAAAACACAGTTTTCATGAGACTCAATGAAACCCTGAGTCACTGACCTGCCACTGCCTTTAGGAAAGGTTGGAGTGAGGCAAACAAGGGATGGACTTAATGGACTAATTAGTGCCACGTCCTGCAGGAGTGACCCTCAACAACAGCTCCTCATTTCCCCAAATAAGTCCTGGGAAGAAAGGACTGGGGCACATTTGTGCAACTAATTCTTCATCTTTCTTTGTTCTGTAGATTCACTAAATAGGCCTCTTTGCTGTACATCCATTTCTGCAAGTGATCTCATGATTTCATTTTGGAACTCTCATGTTTTCTTCATGTCTTAATCCTGACATTTTAAACTTTAATATACAATCAATATACCTTAAAATTCTTAGTGGTCCTTGCTGAAATATGGGCCTAGGAGAAGAGTGGCTTATTTTGGATAATTTTGCATTTTCAAATTTATTTATATTAAATTAAGCTAATAATGAGCATGTGCTTTTTTATTATTAAAATAAAACCTTAAACTATTTAAAGTTCAAAATTGATATAAATGTTTTTATATACATAAAATTTGTTATATTTTAACATTAAACATGGATCTGCCTCTCAGTTTGTAATTATTCACAGGATGACTTTTGATTAAAGAAAACAATTAGAATCAATTTCTAAATCTCCTATAAAATTGTTTTCTTCAATATATCTGGACTTGTCAAGTTTTAAACATAACTATGTGATATGAATAAACTACCAGTGGACATATCACAATCACTGGCAGAGCAATTGACCAAACCCACCATTCTATGATCCTGTTTATTTTTCCCAGACAGTTAAGAAAAAAAATCTCCTTTTATAATCTTTGAGTCATTTTATCATATTACATATTGCATCAGCTAGGTAGTAAGCATTAGTCAACAAAAGAGAAATGATTCTAGATATTTCGAAAAGAGGACATTTAGTACGAGAAACCAGTAGAAAAAGTGTGGAGATGACTGACTGGGAAAAAAGAAAATGAAGTAATCGAAAGTTTATTAATAGCAGGAAATATCTACTCCCCTTTATTCTGGGGGAGTCTCTCATTTGCTGCTGCCCTTCTAGTACCATGTGGGACACTACAAGTATTAGGTAGGGTCACCTGAACAAGGCTGGAACTTCTAAGAATGAGATGCCTAGGACTGGCTGCTATCACAGAAGAAACATCCTAGGAGTGAGAATGGGACCAGCAGGGATACATTAACACCTGGCTCTGGGCAGATGCTCTGAGCTGGGGATGCTACAAAGGACCGGAATCTCCTGGATTCGGCTGTATCTGCTGCTGCTGGACGGGCACTACCAAAACTAAGTTGAAACAGAAAGAGTACTCTCCCTCTTCCTAATCTCCAGCACTCTGAGACTTACCTTCCTTTGGCAGGGTCACCCAGAAGCCAAATGCCAAGAACTTGTGAATAGAACATTGTGAGGGTCCTAGTTTCCAAATAATATGTAGCATTAAATAGAAGAGTGGAAATGGGGCCCCTGAGTTCCCGAACGTAAGAAATATCTGTTCAATCATTAAACAAAACTTTTGGAGACCATGGTGCTTTCATAAGAGCTTCACAAAACTAGAATTCTAACTGTGTACCTTTTCATTTGTCACTGTTATAGAAACTCAACACACTTAATACCATTACTTTTAAAAAAGATATAATTCAATTGCTGGCTTGTCATTAGATTATTTTTTGAGAAATGATGTACTTCTGAAAGCATTGCAAAGTAATTTTCTTTGAAAATTATTTATATATTGATGGAAAATTAGGAGAATGCGTTTAAAAACATACTATGAAATGCTGCTTCATAATCTAAATTATTCTGCTTTATATGTTACTGCGTGACAAGATCTATGCAAAATGATTTTAAGGTTAATGCTTCAGACTATTATTACCCCGAAAAATGTTGTGACATTAACAGTAAAACAAATTTGATTATTCTTTACTCATGAAAAAATAAAATGTGTGTTATTTTTTGAATTATTGATAAAAATAATATCAGATATCGAGTATTAATTCATTTATTTCCGCACTCAAAATGGAAGTACCAAACTATCAGTTGAAATTGATCAATATAAATAGAAAAAATAAACTATTAATTCACTGTAATATACATATTGAAATGGAAGAGATATTCATGTACTATATCTTACAGGAACATTGTTTCCAATGAATGCTGGTTACATATGGAATGCGGATACTTGAACAGCAATGTCTCAGCAGTATGTTTGCTTAGAGGAAGTTTAATGATACTGCATAATAGGAGACCCTTTTTTCAAATATGACTACATGCAGGAGGTGACTTCCCACCCATTGAGTTTTAAATGATTTTCTTATTGTTCAACATGCAGAACAAAGCACAGTGTGCCTTAGGAGAGCCAGAGGCTGTAGCATCAGAAGACCATAGTTGTTAGCCCGTAACATGGGCAGCCAGAATTTCAGAGCATGCACTGGAGAGAAGAAAATTTCCTATGGAAGTCAATGTGCAGACACCTTGAACACGAAGATTCTTTTTGGGATCATAAGGAAATATCACCAATTTCAAGTCATTAGTAAAAAGGGCCAGAAAAAGAGGTACCAAATAAGTATCACCCAAATAGAATCCCGAGGTTTCACTGTAAGGGGTACTCTTCTCTTGGATCAGTAGTTAAACACTATTTCGTGTTCCTTAATGAGCAGAAAATACTGATGTTTATGAGAGCCACTGTGTTTTCTTTATATGTAATAAACTTATTCACAGTTCTCACAAACGCTATTTTAAACTATAATCCCAAATAAAATAATCATCTATGCAGTATGCTTATACCTGCAGATCTGCATTGGCTCTGAGATTTGTCTTAACCTGAGCTTATTTCTATGTAGATATGTCCAATATATGAATAAAGTGTTTAATTTTTTACAGGCTTCTATATTTTATATGGCTTCAGCAAATTATGAAAACAAAAATAGTTTTAATTACAAAAGTTTTATCAATAAGGATTAAATCATTCAAGTGTCTGCTGAGTTTTGTATCAACAGTGTATTCTTACTATAAAGATTACAGGGTAAAAATTCAACATGTGCTAATAAAAGAGAGTGATCACAGGTGACTTTAAATTAATATCACTATGAAATACAACTGCTCTAACCATACCCGAGGCCTTGAGTGAATTCAGGACGGTGTGTATCCAGACCCAACCAGAACTAGGTGTAAAATAGTGAAAAACTCACTTTTATTGTTCTAAGCTACTGAGAGTCCAGGGTGGTTTGTTACCTCTGCTTAACCTTACCTAATCAGAAGGTTAAATCCAGTAATATATTCTTTGCAAAAAATAGACTAATATACAAATCTTTGTATTAATTTCATTAGGAAGATGGGGCAAGAAAGTAAGAATGGAGATAATAATAATGTCAAGCAAATGTAAGTTCAAGTAAAAAACAATAATGAAAATAGAAAGAATATATAAGTATATTATATGTATAATGATGATGAGATGTATGATGAACATATAATGATAATAAACCTCAATGTGCATAAGATGTGAAACAAACACCTAAATCAAAAATAATTAGACATTTAAGGTTATCTTAATAAAATATGTTTTTATGTGAAGTAGGAGATCTCATTATCCTTGAGACCTAATAATAATAATAATAAATTAAAATTAAAAATTGTTATACAGAGCATTTAATAAAGTGATCAAATAGACACACAAAAATCTTCACAATATTTCAATCCAGTATAAATTGAATATCAAAATGAAGCAAATTTTTCACATGGAAAGGAAGTTTTCTGGTTTTAATATTCAATGTATACTGGATTAAAATATCTTGAGGGCTTCCCTGGTGGCGCAGTGGTTGAGAGTCCGCCTGCCAATGCAGGGGACGCGGGTTCGAGCCCTGGTCCGGGAAGATCCCACATGCTGCGGAGCAGCTGGGCCCTTGAGCCATGGCCGCTGGGCCTGCGCATCTGGAGCCTGTGCTCCGCAACGGGAGAGGCCACAGCAGTGAGAGGCCCGCGTACCAGGGAAAAAAAAAAAAAAAAAAAAAATCTTGATTGGGTTCTGCTGGCTAAACTTTAGATTATTTGCCTTTTTATTCATGGATGCGATTTATTTTTATGTACTAATTTTATGTGAAAATAGTTGCCTGACTATGTACTGAATGTATACCAGATATGGTTTCAAATATTGTAACATTCTCTGTACGTATATTTGATTACTCTCTTAAATGCTTTTTCTTTGGTTGGAAAGACAATATTATAAAAATATAAATTCTCAGAAAATGTCTATCCATTAAATTAAACTACACTGTATATCCCCTAAGAGTTACACTGTTATTTTTGTTTTTCTGAATTCTGTTAACTATTCCTGAATTTCATCTGAAAGAACAAATTTTTTAGTGTAGCCAAGAAAAGGATACTGAAGTATAACAATGACTGGAGAATATCTCATTAGAGGAGCACACTATGGGCTCACTGTAATTAAATCAATATTTTACTAGACTAGGAAGAAATTAATAACCCACTAGACCTCATTATACAGGAGAATAATTAAAATGTGATAAGTTGATGTGAAATATATTATTTAATTAATGGTTCAGGTATATCTTGCCATCATCTGATTTTTTTAAAAAGATAAGTACTCATCTCACAGTATTTTAAAAATAAAATTCATATGGAAATAGTCTTAAAAAACATCAATATGTGTACCTTAAAAATGAATAAAAACACATTCCAGAAGTAGAAGATACATACTTAATCAAGACTTTAAAATCAGGAACTCAAAAACAAATTTCATTTACGTATGAATGGGTACCCAAAATTGCATACATAAATATAATATAAAAGTTAATAAAATATTATTTGGCAGTTATTATTAAAATGTATTTCTAAAGGGCAAAGATCTCTGATAACAAGCAAACATGGAAAGAAAGTACGTGCACTCCAACAGAAAAATGACTGAAAATTATAGTGTATACAAAGCAGGTAGAGTTTAGTAGACATTAAAAAGTATGACTAAGTGGATTGATACATAGCACGTATGGATTTCCATCTCATGCTATTGCACGAGAATAAAAAGTTCCAAGAGAGCCAAAAGTATGCAATGATATGTTATGTTTGAACACAAAAACAGAAATTTCTCTCCTATACGCTTATGACTGTTTACCTATTTACAAATATACATGCCTCTACAGGGTTATCTGATCATAAAAATACAATTCCAAAGTATAAACATCAAGGTGTTAAGAATGAGGACAGATGTTGAGATACAGAGTGGAAGTTAAGAGAGGAAAGAAAGTGGGAGTGGAGAAATAAGAAAGAAAGAAGTCATTAAAAATAAAAATAACTGCTTAAAGGTAAGAATACAGTTGCATTTATGCATTTAGAAAAAGTCATGCATGGATGTGTCTTTATGCAAAACAAATGAAGCAATTGAAAGGTAAAAGGAAACTTAGCTTTAAGAAATATATGCACATACACACTGAAATTTATCTGTTTAACTTTGAAAGAAATCAAGGTTTTAGATGGAAAAGGCATTGTCATGATGCCACCAAAATCACCCTTCCACGGTCCGTTTTGGGCATTTCTCTTCCACTATAATGCTCTTGCTTGCTGAATGCAGAAACAGCCCCAAATCTTTCTTTATGTAGTGCTTCAGGTAACTAATAACAATGGACAGGTTTAATCCCTCTCAGCCCTTCTGGATTAACGCAACTCTGACTCAAATGTCTCAGTTCTCTGGAGCAAGCTGACATGATGAGCATCAAAAGATAAACTGGGGAAAAACTTAATTTCACATCTAAAGTATTTTATTTTTAATTCAGCTTTAATGAAAAATGTTGTATCTAACCTTGGAGGAGATATTCCTCTTCTCTAAACTTTGTTATTCATAAATTCTTTTAGGTCTCTGCTATCACACTCTGCCTTCATGATATAAAAGTTAAATATTCTGCATAGAATATATGCTTATTTATGGCCATTAGCTAAAAGCATATTGCAAATACTCAGTGGGATTCTCATAGTTAAGTCGAGATCTGCAGCATTTTTTCTCCCTTGATCATTTTATTTACGTGACTTGGCACATTATCTTTTTCCGTCCTAATAGGCCATTCTACAAAATTCAGTGTATGTCCATTATAGCACTTGATTAAAAGTACACTGACCCCCATTAGTCCCACCAAACCCTAGAGAATCATGCAGTGTTCTACATCATTAAAGTTTAGGTCACAATCTCAAATTTTTATGACTCAAGGTAAACTCCAAGCTGTGAGAACCTGATGAGAGCAAGATACTAAAAATTGAAGCAGCAATATAACAAGGAACATTAAATGCATTAATGAACAAACATAACCGTAGAAACTTTTAGGAACCAGGAATAGATCTCCATAAAATAAAATGAAGAACCATTACAGGTAAAGACAAAGGGTTTTCAGTGGAGCCAGAATAATATAAGTACCAGTAAACTACCCAAGATTATTTGAGATTATTTTTTTTAGGCCTAGTAATAAACTCAGGAGAAAAAAGAAAACTATCTCATTTGGTACCTTGTAAATTCTGTTGTTGTTTGCTTGTTTAAATTTCAATGTGTTACATTTTGAATCTGCATATCTAGGTATGTGAAATACTTAATTTAATACATTTTAATATTTGAAAGAATGAGTTAATGGATAAAAACAAAACTACAGGGCCTTCTTGGTGGCGCAGTGGTTGAGAGTCCGCCTGCCAATGCAAGGGACCCGGGTTCGTGCCCCGGTCCGGGAAGATCCCACATGCTGCGGAGCGGCTGGGCCCGTGAGCCACGGCCGCTGAGCCTGCGCGTCTGGAGCCTGTGCTCCGCAACGGGAGAGGCCACAGCGGTGAGAGGCCCGCGTACCGCAAAAAATAAAAAATAAAAAACTACATATTTTGACTTCTAATTTGACATTTTGCCATCTATACTGCAAATTATTTAAACAGGAGACAAAGCAAGCAAACAGCCAACTATAATCTTACAGCACTAATTTATTGTAGAATCGTAATTTTCTAAGCCCTAAGTTGAAACTCAAATATAATTCGGAAGTCTCAGAGAATTTAACAGCTATAAAACTTTTGTTTTGAATAATTGTTGTCTGTTAAATAAACACATTAAAATCTGAAGTTTTTGATACTCCATTTGTTGAATACTCTGATTAACACCTTTCAATTGATTTTTTGTAATGCAACAAATATTAGCTTATTTAAAAAAATAATTTTAAAACTTTTAGGATACATAGATTTGTTTTAAAAACTGAGAATTTTAAGAATCAATGATTCTAACATTTCTTAATTCAGTTGATACCAGGTAAGGAACAGCATGTACTAAATTCTGCTAAAATACATATATAAATATATCTTTATTCAACATTGGCTTTATTGCAAGAAAAATTTGATCCTGATATCTTATAGTGTATATATGTAAAAATATTGATAATCTTTGACCATAAGATCTTGTATTTGATTGTCAGATATCATAGTTTCGATGTATTTCAAATATTTATGTACCACAACCAATTTCAAGAATAGGTATTTTTCATTTGGTTAGAATATTGTTTATATCATGATGCTGTGCTCCACCATAATTTGTATTTGTATTATCATTACAAACAAAAATAATTCATCTTTTTTAAAATTTAGAATTTATACTACAGTCATTTGATCTATTAGGAAAGTCATGATGGTGTTTCTTCAGGTTTGCATCTTCTGGTTTCCATATTGTCAGTAAAATGATTGTGTCATTTTTTTGATTTTTTTGTTTTTAGATTCCAATTCTAATAAAACATCAAAATATCTTATGATCACTCTCATTAAAATTGTATTAGTCCATGTATAAAATCTTGCATCAGTTCTGCTATATCACTAATGGAATATTATCTCTATTTGCTTGTCTTGTTTTGGAATATTTTTGAAATTGGCAAAAAACATATCCCAGGTGTCACCGTTCTCCATCAGTTCTTCTGATATTAAACTTCAGTACAGTGGTTATGAAGAATGATGCATATTGCAATTGTCTAAAGGCTTAAAAAAAAAGCCTACTAGTGGTACTGAATTCTTTATTCCAGAGAGAGCCAAGTTCAACAATATGAATCAGTGAAGGTAAAGTAAACCAGCAGAAATCCCTTGAACTGAAGCACGTACAAACAGAAAAAAGGCTAAAAAAGAAAAGAAAAAAAAAAAAACCAACAGAGAACATAGCATCTAAGGTCTGTGGGACCATATCAAATGGTGTAACAGACACATAATTGGAATGCATAAGTAGATTCCACATATACAAATATAGAATGGACAGAATAATAAATATTGAAATAAATAACAAATAAAATTCCCAGAACTGAAGACAAACACCAAACCACAGGTCTAAGACACTCAGAGAATAGCAAAGAAGATGAATATTAAGATGAACTAGGAAAACTGTCATATCCTATTGAATTGCTGAAACCAAAACCAAATACAAAGAGGAAATCTATCAGAAAAGAAACCCAAATAAACAAAAACAAAATTATCAGAAACCATGAGAACACGAAAACATTAAATAACATCTTAAAAGTCTTGTAGTAGGGGGTGAGTTACCTCAGAATTCTACACCCTGTACTAATATCCTTAAGAAATGAAGGGGAAATAGTACGTTGCTCAGAAAAACAAAACTGAGGATCCATACAATAAAACTGTATAAAATGCTGAAATTAAGCCTAATTCTATTATGTATACCAACAAGGATGAATGGGACAAATATTGAGAAATAGGATTCAACAGAAAATAATACTACTCTGTGATTCCTTTCAAAGAAATTATAAAAAAGACAAAACTAAACCATGGTGCTACAATCCAGAATAGGAGAGGAGCTTGGTGACTGGCAGAGTGCATTGGTTAGGTCCCTAGAGTGCTAGTCACACTAGCACTTTTCCTGAAGTGTGCTATTTACCCGCTGAATGCACATATACCATATACTCTATGCCCTGATTTAGTACAATAACGTATATTGCTTTAATGTTTTAAAAATTTTAATAAAGTTTTCAACATATTTTTCCAATTTCTGTGATTTGCTTCTTGTATACCATGCCTTTCCTTACAAAGTGTATGTGCTAATGTACATGTGTGTTTTAAAGAAGTATATCCTTCAATCAGTCTTTCAGTATGTTTTTTTTTTTTTGTTTTGTTTTTTGTTTTTTTTTTTGCGGTACACGGGCCTCTCACTGCTGTGGCCACTCCCGTTGCGGAGCACAGGCTCCGGATGCGCAGGCTAAGCGGCCATAGCTCACGGGCCCAGCCGCTCCGTGGCATGTGGGATCTTCCCGGACTGGGGCACGAACCCGTGTCCCCTGCATCGGCAGGCGGACTCTCAACCACTGCGCCACCAGGGAAGCCGTAGTATGTTTTTTTTTTTTAATGTAAAATATTTGGCTGTAAGCATGTCTGAAAAAATGTTTTTTATTATTCCTGAATGGATATTCCATGTGCATAAGATAGAATGTTTCCTGCCATTTTTTTCTCAGTAGTTTCAAGTCCTGATTACATTCCCTTTTGTCTCTTACAGTTACTAATGAACAGTTTAATTATAATTGGATTTTCTGTCTTTTGAAGGTTATCGGGTCTTTTCAATCTAGTTAAATTACTTTGTCCTCTAATTTTTGATGCATTTTAGTTGCATTTTAGTTTTTTCTGAAATAAAAATAAATATCAAAAAATAATCCTAAATAGTACTTTCTAGGTAAATTGGATATCAAGAGTCTACTGTATTCGGGATAATACATAGTCAGTCATACAAGCCATAATTGGCTTGATTGAGTTTCTTATCATTATTCAGTATATCTATAATGGCCCCTCATGTTGAGTTTGAAAGTTTAATTCCTGTTACTCTGTTGAGCTCAAATTGATTCTACAGTTTCCTATTAACACACCTAAAACACTGAAGTGGATTCAACTTATCACTTGGCATTTTAGTATTCTTGGGCATATAGTTTAAAAAAAAATTGCAGTATAAGTTATATACTGCATTTCACACAATGAAACACCTTGTATGTATACACTGATCTCCTAATATTTACTGTTCTAGGCCCCTTACCAACCAGCAATACTATTCCCCACTGCTTCTGAATCTGAATATATTTTCACTTGGGTGGTTTTATTTCCAAACAAGCTAGATAACTAGATGCACTGTCCAAAGCTCTGCTCAGTGGAGAACTTCTCGTATTCACTGTCTTTTAGGCATACTCCCTGATATAAGCAAGTGTTTCATGTTGGTTTATACCCAAATATTCAGTCGACCCATCACTGATTAGTCTCTGTCTCTTTGTTCATTCTCTAGCTTGTCAAAAGAGACACCCTGTGTGCTCAAAGGTAAAGTAAGGGAGAAGTGACAATGGAGCTGACCATTTCATTGACACAGGTGTTATTGCTCCTGCTTGTGTGTTACCCTGGCAGTACCACTTCCAAGTTACAAAGGATTGCTGCTGCATGCCCCTGACATCATGACTTGGTGAGTAGATTGAAATCAACATTTGATGTATAGCTTGAACTGTGTGATCACTTAGTATCTTAAAGTCAAATGTTTCCTTTCTACTAAGACTTAATAGTATGAAAACAGAGCTAGTTGTCAAATGTTAAGCAATTCTCTATTGTAGAAATAAAGGCCACGTTCCAGTTCTCTAGTGAGCTTACATTTTGATTCTCTTTAGGGGCTTGGCATAAATGTTTCATGATATTCTGTACCATTAAGACAGCATTAATCCTTAGAACTTCAGGAAACATGGCCCAATTAACAAGGCTGCTTACTCTGCAGATGGGACCCCGGTAGAACATTTTTATATTCTTGACTCATTTCAAAACCTTTACCTTTGTGTACCATGTGGTAAATTGTCAGGAGAGTGTGGAATATGTGTTCTCTACTAAGGAAAGTGGCAAGAAAAAAATTAGTATGAAGCAAGAGAGCAGGGAAATACGTGTTACCTATCAAAGTTGAGATTCCATATACAGTTTCCAAGGAAAAGAAGGGCACTAGCCTTCGACTGAAAGAAGGGGACATTTTTGCAGGCCGAGGAGTATTTCAAGGAAATCTGAAATTTCCAAGTTTCTGAGTCCAACCACTCAGATGATTCTCATCCCATAGATCAGGATTCTGCTCTTTTTCAGTCATAGCTCTGATTTTGGTGTTGCAGACTTGCTAAATTTGGAATTAAACTTTACTAGAAGCTCATCTACACCTAGTTAATCCCAGTCTTTGATCCTGGATCCTGCAGAATTTCCTGCTCTCTGCTGCTGCTGAGAATCCCTTAATATGTTGCTAAGGAAAATCTCTGGCTTTCTCATTTAGCTTTAAGTTGATGATTAATCACTGTCTTCCTTTATTGTGCTTCTTGAGCCCATCAATTGCTCCCAGTAAGGGTTATACAATTCCATCATACTTTCTAATTTATTTCTGGTATGACCAGAAAACATAGTTGGTATAATTTCATATTTTTAACTAAATAAATAGAATATCTGAAGGAAAATAATCAGCAGATGGGCTTTCACAGTGAAGATCTGAAAAAAATCCCCGCTGCCTCTGGTGAAGGAAGGGAAGAGTAAGCATTGTGAAGTATGCCCATATTTTATTCATAACAAAGGCCTGTTTTCCAGAGAAAAAAATTTGCCAGAGCCTTAGCCTCAGTAAGCGAACAATATTCTTCCCACTCTGGCCCCCTGCAGCTTTCCTGTTACCCCTAGAAAATGGTGGCATGGGGGAGAAACACATAGAAAACAAGGGGTTGATGCTTAAAGAAAATAGATTGCAGACTCTGCAACCTGGGAAGGCTGTAGGAGAAAGAGAAAAATATATATACACTAATAGAAAAATGCTTGTGAAGGTCACAGTCCCAAGACATAGGCTCAATAAGAGACTTAGATATCATTGGAAGATTATAGAGCACACCCAAACCTTACCATCACATGAAAAGGGCTCTGCTATAATAAATGTGGATTACAGATGAAATTGCTGAAACACACAGACAAATTTTAAGGAGAAGTACACAGGGAAACCCAGAGTCAAGACAGAATACAGAAAAAAAAGTATATTAGAGGAATCTGAAGCCTCATGCACCCATAACTACAATATTAAGCACAGCACAAGTTCTTGCCAGTTTAACAAAAATGCCTACACTAAAGGCCTATTTATCTCAGTTCCTGTAACCTGATTTAACATGTCTGGATTTCAACAAAAAAATATAACATGTCTGGATTTCAAAAAAAAAAAAAAGGGGGGGGTGACAAAGGTCAAAAAATAAAAAATAGCTTGAAAAGACAAGACAACATCAGCACCAGATTCAGCTATAACATTGATGTTGGAATTATCAGATAGGGAATTTAAGATAACTATGATTAGTATGTGAAGAGCTTTGCAGAAAAAGTGGAGGACATGCAAGGAGAAATGAGAAATTAAAGCAGAGAGATGGAAAATCTATGAAGGAATCAAAATGGAATACTAGAAATAAAAAACATAGTAAGAGAAATGAAAAATGTCTTTGATGGACTCATCAGTAGACTTGACACAACTAAGAAAATATAAGTGAACTAGAAGATTGGCCAGTAAAAACTGTCCAAACTGAAATGTAAAGATAAAAACAGTGGGAAAAATAAAAATAGAGAACTTCCAAGAACTGTGGAGCTAATGTTAAATTTAATGCTACAATAAGTGAAACACAGGGTTGTTTTTTAAGCTGGTAAAAATGTTCTGTGGGATATATTATGGTGGATGCACGACACTATGCCTTTGCAACACTGATAAAAATCTATTGCATAAAGAGTGATCTTTAATGGAAATAAATAAAATAGAGACACACTGCCCCTCACACACAAAATAATACAAAAGATCAATAAATCTAAGAGAGCAGAAAACTAGAGAGAGCCTCCCTCAGTGGCTGATGTTTTGAAAAGATAAACAAAATTGATAAACTTTTAGCCAGGCTCATGAAGAACAAAAAGAGAAAGAGTCCAAATAAATAAAATTGAAATGAAAGGAAAGAAATTACAACTGGTATCACAGAAATACAATCATAAAAGAATACTACAAACAGTTATATGCCAACAAATTGAACATACATAAATTTCTAGAAAAATACAGTCTTCTAAAACTGAATCAGGTGAAATAGAAAGGTTAAATAGATGAATTGCCAGTAATGAAATTGAACCACTAATCAAAAAACTCCCAGCAAACAAAAGTTTAGGACCAGATGGCTTCACAGGAGAATTCTACCAAACATTTAGAGAAGAATTAATACCTACCCTTCTTAAACTAGTCCAAAATATTGAAGAGGTGGGAACACTTCCAAACAAGGCCAGCATTACCCTGATACTAAAACCAGACAAAGACACACACACACACACACACACACACACACACACACACACACAGAAAATTACAGGCCAATATCCCTGATGAAAAGTGAAAATTCTCAACAAAATATTAGCAAACTATATTCAACAATGCATAAAAGGATTATACATCATGATCAAGCAGGATTTATTCCAGGGATGCAACGATAGTTCAATATCTTCAAATCAATTCATATATTACTCCATATTGACAAACTGAAGAATAAAAAGCATATGATTATCTCAATAGATGCAGAAAAATCTTTTGACAAAATTCAATGTAAGTTCCATTTATGATAAAAATTCTCAACAAAGTTGGTATAGAGTGGACGTAGCTCAACATAAAAAAGGCCATTTATGACAAAACCGCAGCTAACATCATGCTCAATGATGAAAAGCTGAAAAGTTTTCCCCTAATTCATGTAGATTCTATGCACAGAAATCCCTCCTCCATATGTGTGGCCTGTGCATAGTGACTTTCTTCCATAGAGTAAAATGTGAAGAGAGGTGAATAGTAAACTTACAGTGGAGAAATCTAGCTACACTATTCAGCCAGATGATCACAGTCAAAACCAATAATGATGAGCCATGTCCTCTCGGTATGATTTAATGAAAATTATACTTCACCTCTCTTGTCTTCCTCCACAAAATCCATAACTGCACTCTAGTCATTAAAAGAAGTCAGAATAATTCCAATAAAGAGGCATGCAATAAAACAGCTGGCCAGTACTCCTCAAAACAGTCAAAGTCATCGAAAACAAGGAAGTCTGGTAAACTGTTATAGCCAAAAGAAGTCTAGGGAAGCAATATTGTATCCTGGCTGGGATCTCATAACTGAAAAATGAACATTAGGTAAAATATAAAGAAATATGTATAAACTATGGATTCTAGCCAAAGATAATGTATCAATATTAGTTCATAATTGTGATAAGTATATTATTATAAGATATAGATAGAAGGGAAACTGGTCTCACGGTATTTGAGAGCTCTCAGTACTATTTTCAAAACTTTTCTGTAATTCTAAAACTATTCTAAAGTGGAACATTCATTCAAAATAAATCTAAACTACCTTTAGATATATTGAAAAAAATACAATGATATCGAGAGCATGAATAAACTTTTTCTTGTTTGGGATATTTCAAAAAAACATAGCTAAAGCATTAATGTTGGAATAGAAAGAATAAACACCAAAGGCTAAAAGGCAGAGTGATATATGCAGTTATTTTATTTAAAATAAGAGAGAATGATTATATGTGTATGAATCTCTGATATCTCTGTTGGCAGGAGTTGGTACAGCAGATGGGCATACACTAATTGTTCTATCCTTTCTACCATTTGTTCCATTTGTTCTAATTATCATGCGTTCAAAAAAATTGTGAGTGGTACCAGGAGGTACACTGAGGGTTCTCAATGCTAGTTTTCTATTCCAATACATTTCTATTTGTAAGCAGAAGAATTTAATAACAATCACTTAAAACTTTAATCTCTAGAATGTAAAACAGAAAATTAGAGTGCATCCTTTCCCACCACTCTCCACAAGCTACCCAAGAAAAGGAAGTACTTTATATATGTGAAGATTGTGGTTTATAAAAATGAATCTGAATATTCTCAACAAAACATCCATTCAAAGGACGGCAAACTCTAAACTCTAAAAATGGCTAAAACTTGTGAATAATGTTAATAAAAATTGTTTTTGATGAAGGAAACATGAATCAAAATAAACTGCCTTTTGGAACACAGAATGTTAATAGATACTTTAAAACTAGGTAAACAGGTGAAAAAACATAGAGAAAAATGCATCTTCATGCATCAATTCCATTAATATAAGTGCAAAAAAATTGGAAATTAATTTTGAAATTCATAGTTTGGATCTTAAATATCTTGTATTAGTCAGGGAATAGTCAATAAAACAGAAACCATACTAGGTATTTAAAATGATCGATTTAATATAAGGAATTGTTTACAGAGACAAGAAGACTAAAAAGCAAAAGTAAATAGGACAGAGAATGTAAGTGCAGGGTGCAGTATCACCCTAAAGACAGGAAAACAAAAAGGACCAGGATGAGTTCCCAGAAATCAGGAGATTGAATAAGGGGTAATTTGCAATTCACATATTTTAGGAATGGGTCATCTAAACATTCCGTACCTCAGGACTTCAGTGGAGTTCTGTGAAATGTTTTTGCTCAGACATCAGAGGAAGGAATATTTTAAGAGGCACAGTTTCAACCCTCTAGGGTTGAAAGAGCTGTTTCAACCCTCTAGGTCAACTTGCTGGTACTGAGGACCTTCCAACTCTGGGTAATGCTGGCAGGAATATAGAAAAGGAAAGATGTCATTCTCCTTGCCTCCTAACTTCCAGTTTTCTTCTAGTGACTCCAAAGTGCAATAAAAATTAAACTGACAAAAATGTATGGGCAATGTAGTTTCCTGAGTTCCAGTTCCTGCATCAGAGTATAAAATGTGGATTTGGAGCTGTAGACAGTAATCATAAATCAATCCATATCTAAAAGTCTGTTAAAATAAATTATAAACAAAGATGCAAAATGTACATTTTATTATGATAGTTATGCTGGAAACAACATAAATGTGTATCCATCATAGTATTCGTACATAAGCATAACATAAAATCATAACAAAATCTCAAAAAGAAGTCTCCATACATTTCAGTGTTTCGTGGGGGGGTTTTTTTTGTGTTTTTTTTTTTCTTTTCAGCTTTCTCTGCCATTGCTTGTGTGTCATGACAATTCCTTCTATACATCTTTCAGAGCTGATCTTTCCAAAGTGAGCCAGAAACATGTGCTGAGTCTCTTTGAAACAAGAAATCTCAAATAACATATTTTCTTATGAAAATATATTACTTAGATTATAGAACAGGTAGCATTTGGAAAAGTCAAATACGACTGGAAGATGCTCAGAGCACAAGCTGACTTAGCAGTCAAGATTTATTTCTTTTTATTTTAAATACTTGATTGTGAAACAGATATCTACAAAAATGTAAATTTATTTTGGATATTTATAGGGCTACAGAATAGATATTTTGCAAAGCAATTGATCAGAGGTGAAGGTGATGTCACAAGAATAGAAAATCATAAACAGAAGGGAGAGAAAAATGAGTTTAGAAAACAGTCTCTGGCGCTCTTTTATCAAGTAGGAGAACGTGAAGCCAAAATAGTATATCGAAGAAATTTAAAATGTGGAGACATTTTTAAAAATGCTGCTACGTGTTGCAGTTGTAATTCTGATAAAGAACTAATGATAAAATAAATCGCATTGAAGTTAGTAATATCCTTAATTACATCAATAGATCTGAAAATTAATTAACATGAAAATACTAGTATAACAATGACACACTATTATGAAAAAATACTATCTAGTAGCTCGTCATGTAGGCATACTTGTCTAAAATTGTAAAACTTTTTAGTACATGATAAAAATCTCAAGAAAATGCCATTCAATGTTAATGTAGAGTGATGTTTCAAGTCCTGAAAATGTACTCAATTTGAAAGTTTGGAAAACTACATTCACTCACTATGAACTGCTCTTAGATTTTACTAATTAGCAAGTATTTTGACAGGTGTTATACTACTAAGTGTTTTGGGACACCCTTTGCTTTATGCTTTGGGAGTTCTGTTTAGCACGATGAATTTAAATAGTTATTCTCAACTAGCATATTTTTTATTCCCTTTAAAGTACATCTCATAAATTAAAAGCAGTGGGTGTATTATAAAATCTAATTCGCTTTCAAGCTTCCTGTCAGGTTTGTTTTTCTACTAGTAGTGAGAAAACTTGCCTCATATAGGTAATACACCTCTCTTCAAGTTTTGCAAAGAACACTACAAAATCCCTAACATTAAAGCTGGATATTTCTGAAAGTACATTGAGTCTTTCAAGTCATTAGGGGAGGATTTAGTGTAATAGAGCTGAATTCACTGAATTTCAGGCATTGGTGGCTTATTGCAGTACAATGTAATTAACACTCAGGGAGTCGTTTATACACCTGGAAGGATCTAACCCATTGTCTACGTAATTGACATGATTTTTTAAAGCGAGATGGAGCACCCTAATATTTATTTGAAAAGAAAATTGGGATCAAATTACCTCTTCAAGGTCAGAGAAAAAATTAATTACTGAAGTAAGTCTTGAATTTTTGTTTCATTCTCAGTGTTTCACTTAAGATAAAAATCATTATTATGATGTGAACCTATGTGAGTATAATTCTGGTCTTTGTTTTAGGTTGGACTTTCAAAAGATGCAGGTTAATATACTATACAACCCTAAAGTTATACAGTGTATTTGTCATTTATATAAGGGTCACATGATAAGGTAGGCAAGTTATGCAAATATCACAGTCAGATTACCCTTGAGCAATCTCTGTGGAAGTTGCCACCAAAGAGACTTCCTCTCAAGAATCCAACATACTTTCAATATTAGAAAATATTCTTCTCTTGAGTACTAGGTGAAATACTAGGCTTAATTTTAGGAACTGTGAAAAGTGTACAGCATTAAACACTAGAACCATGCTCACTGTGGCATGTTCCAACTTTGAAGGTCAAGGGGAACTTCAGTCAACTGAGAGTAAGGAAGGGTAATTGCACAGAAACATTCTAACTAAATTCTAGGCAGAACAACCTCCTCCCAGGATACCTGAGACAGATGAACCATTTCACTTCTAGGACAGGGGTACCAAACCTTGCCATGAAAGCAAGGAAAACAGTCTATACACATTCTTACAGCCTGAGTGTGGGCTACACTGACAGGATGGAATGGCAGGGGGTCACAGGCATACATGGAATCCACACTCACTCAGCAGCTATTTCCACAGGTCTTGACCATGAATTCAAAGGCTAAGGAAAAGGCAGGAGACCTAGGCCAGCCCTGCCTTGTGGTACAAGGACACAAAACTCAGTCTGCTCCCCAGGCTCTACACTCATACGATGGTAAAGCCATATACTGTTGGAGCAGCAAGGAATACTCCTGTTCTGGATCCCTGACAAAGATTCACTGCTGTTGAGGGAGAGGTAAAAGCAAAAGCCATCTGCTCCTGGAGCAGGGAGAGAAAGGCCCTGCTTCACCACAAGTCTTTCAGCAAATGACAAGCAAGTAAGGCACTTAGCACTGTGGGAGGGATAAGGCAAAAGTTCTCTGGGAGAAGGATTACAGAAAAAGCCACCTGACCCAGTGAGTGAGGCAGGGACACCAATTAGACCAAAGATCCTGTACTGATACAAATCAGGAGTCTGTGATCATGGGGGAGCAGGTGGGGGGCAGGACACTCACTCTCACAATAAACCTCCATAGACATGAGGCAAATTTAATTAAATTTAAGGCAAAATTTAATTCTGGAGGACGTAGGAGAAAACTTAGAAAGCCCATGCCCATGGCAGGCACACAGGGCTTTCCTAAGACTGAGCTGAAGAGGAGAATTCAGAGATTATAAAAATAAGAAACAGTTGTGCTGCTTGGGAAGGGACCAGTCCACGAAGCATGGGGAAAAGCTCTTTGACACTTCAGACCCTACATAAGTCACAAGGTAGCAGCAGAGATTATCTGAGTGTTAGATCAGAAAGACATATTCATCTATACAGTCATGATTAAGATGCTAAAGAATCTGGTGAAAAACTTGGCAACAGGTATGGACAGATGGGAAAATTCAGTGAAGCATTTGAAAGTATAACAAAGGGTTAAATATGAATGCTAAATGATACATAATCTATTACATAAAGCATATTTATAGAGGATAGCACAGGTACAGTATTCCTTCAAAAGGTTTCTCAAGACTTAAAAGTTTACTAAAATCCTCAGAGTAAATAAAAGAATAAATCCATAGAGTTTGATAGGCCAATAATAATTATACAAACTTAAAAACAAAGATACAAAAGAGAACAAAAAATCCAGGGACTGTGGGACAATATTACAACTATTGTACCAAATAAAGAAGAAAATGATGCCTGTAAAATTTCTACATTTAATGCATGATAGCAACACACAGATAGAAGGGTCTCAGAGAACCCCAAGCGAAGAATATTTTTTTAAAAAATGCATTATAGTTAAGCCTCTGAAAACCAAATATAAGGAAAAATTTTAAAAAACAGTGGAAAAAAACTTTACATATAGAGAAACAGATCTAAGAATACAGCAGACTTTTCACGTGAAATTTCCGAAGCCAGAAGACAATAGAAGGTCCTCTTTCACATACTGAAAATACAAACTGTGAACCCAGAATTGCCCATTCCTCTAAAGTACCTTTCAAAAATCTTGGCAAAATATGAGTTTTTTCAGAGAAAAAAAGTAGAAAAGTCTACTGCCAGCAGACCTGCTATGGAAAAAAAAAAGTTAAACAAAGGTTTTTTAGGCAGAAGGAAAATTAAATAGATGGATTATAATGTGGATCTTCAAAAAGAAATGAAGAGAGCTGAAAATGGGAAGACAATACACGTGAACCATTTTATTTATTTCTGATATTTTTAAAGATAATACACTGTCTTAAACAAAATAGTAGAAAAATATTTTGTGGTTAAAATAACAATTTTAGCAATGTAACTTGGAGATTAAAGCATATGTGAGGATATGGGGAGGAACTGATAGTACAATGTTTTCTACTCTAAATTAAGTGGTATTGACTTTTTTTTGACAAGAATGTTTCATATTACAGAGATGTGTTGTGAAACCTAGAGCAAGCAATTAAAAATAAATAGGTTTAAATAATAATTCAGTAGTGGAGACAAAATTAGCATAACAAAAATGTGCAGGGGATGAGAAAAAAAGCTAAGAAAAAAATGGTACATCTAATCTCAATTATAGTGATAACTAAGTTAAATACTAACAGACTAAATGTCACTATTAAGAGACAAAGATAGTCAAGCTTTTTTTTTTAAAGAAAGAAGACCCAGTTCCTCAGGAAAAACATTTTAATAACGTTATGGATAAACCAAAAAGAAAAAACTGCAGTCATGTAAACACTAAAAAAAAAAACAAAACAAAAAACCCCCTCAGAGTATCAATATTTGTATCAGACAGAGTAGACTTGAAGACAATTAATATTACAAGGTATATTGAGGAATATTATATATTAATCAAATTGTCAAATTACAAGTGTACGTAACAATCCCCTCCTTGCTTTAAGCTTATAAACTCTATTGTTTTATATATATTTCATTGCTTATCTACTTAATTCCCCTCTTCTTTTTAATTCAGCTTTTTTAACCTATGGTATTTCCTGCTGTTTTATAGACAGATAGGCAGACACACACACAAACGTACACACACGCAGACACACGGTGACAATTTAAACAAAAAATACTTTCACTTAAAGTAGACTTTCTCAAACTGTTCAACCTTTTTCATACTTATCTCAACTTCCAGATTTCACTTTATTGATAAATGACTCATCGTGGCTGACAACTTTCATAATGGGGGAAATTTAAAAGATATTTGTGGTTATTCCCTAGAAGCCATATTCTTCACGCCTGACTCATCATTACATACCAGATCATAGTGACCTGATTTGTTAAATGCTTCTAAATGCTTCTAAAAACTGAGAATAAATCCTTCAGCATTTTGGTGAGTTTATACTCCAGCAAAGTCCTTTGAATATGGTAGCCATTCTATGAACAGCCATTTAAGAATAGCTATTAAAAACAAACAAGCAAAAAGAAAGGATGCTTTAAAGATGAGTGTTCTAAAGCCTTACTATTAAAAAGTACAAGGATGTCAGGGGAGATGTGATACCTCAAATATTATCTCAGGAATTTTGAGGGTTATAATTGAAATTATAATTTGAAAGTAATAATAAGGTAAATAAAATATTAAACTGAATAGTGGAAAAATTGTATTTTCATTTTCAATCAATATTAGACTTAATCACAAAGTTAGCGCATAGAATTTATAACACATCTTTACATATATTAACATACAAGTTAACATAAATTCTATATATTTATTATATATTATTAGTCTTGATTTATATTCAAGGAAACTGAAGTTTAATGTATATCTAATACTTAGTGTTGAAAACACACCCTTGGTATGACTCTGAATGCACTTATCTTTTTATTAGACCATATTGCTATTTCCATTAGATATAAAGCCAGTTCTCATTTTTGTATTTGTAATTTGAAAAAAAGATAGGACAACTCTTAAAATATGGGCATATTAAAATGTTACACTTTTTAACACTTTGAAAAGAACATGCCTTTATTAAGAGGAAGGCAGCTCTAAGAAACATGCCAATCATTTGTCTTATGTCCGTAAGTTTGTTACAGTTGTACTTTCACAGATATATAAAATTAAAAAAAAATTAACATTAATAAGTAGTAAATAGTATGAAATAGAACTTTGGAAAAGAGCCACGATAGTTTACCAACTATAAGTACTATAGATTACTCTCTCTAAATAACCTTCTGCCACCTTTCGAGAAGTACTTCCTTTATACACCTGCCTATCAATGCTAGCCTCCCAGTCACCAAACGTATTTAACAGTAACAATTTTTGTCTGTCTTCAGTTGAATTGACCTTCATACAGACTGTTTATCCTTCAAACTACTCTATTTCCAGGATCTAATTAGACACACACACATTCAAGTCTATGACCACAGCTTTTAATGATCTTATTCTTTCCACCTCCCCAGCACTTGGTACCTCACGCTTTACCTCATATCATCTCTGCTTCAATTATTCCTGCTTATCAGAATCCAAAACCACCTCTTCTATTCTGCTACACTCTGAAAATAACTGATTCTCCTAGTTCATTGTAAAATCATTTAAAATGTCATTCTTTACATTCTCCATTCTATCCATCAATTACTTTGTAATTCCCAACTCATTGCATTCCAGTTTCTGCTTTACTACACTATTGAAATTAATTTTCTCAGGCTACTCATTTATTTCTTAATTATCTCTGCATTGTCCATATCTCAAGGTATTGTGAAATAAAAACAGGCAAATGGAATGTTACTCAGGAATATGGATCTAAACAGTAGAGTTATATAAAAGATAGACATCCTTTATTTAAAAACATTTTTGGTTTTTCCAAATGAGAAACTGTATGTTTTAAATTGCTATGGACTGAGTCTAAAATATTATTCTATTATTTATAAGGAGAGAAAAAAAAGTGGTGGCAATTTAGATTCAATGATCATTGTTTGATAAAAATTGAGATAGTTATAAAACAAAGAAGGATCTAATGTGTTAAATTTAATTAAGAGTTCAAATAATATATCAATTTAAAGATACTTAAATGTAGTCTGAATTGGTCAAATTTTACTTTGGAGAAAGCTGTGTCAACAGAAGAACTAATGGTACATACAAGTTGTTTCTATAGGTGTGCTAATATATAGATTATATATCAAGTAGGTTAAAAAGTGAAATCTACCAAGAGAACACAGGATAAGTAACATCAAGTTTTAGTTATGCCTCCAGCTGGAAGGGTGCTCCCCAAATGTGGTTGTGTACAATCAGGGTGAAAAAGATAATCCACTGTAAAGTAAGAAAAACTTACTCAAATTTCTATTTTCTCTACATAGATATTAAAAAGAAA
Source organism: Stenella coeruleoalba (assembly GCF_951394435.1). Lineage (NCBI taxonomy): Eukaryota > Metazoa > Chordata > Mammalia > Artiodactyla > Delphinidae > Stenella > Stenella coeruleoalba. Next base: position 146,126,780 of record NC_137149.1, on the reverse strand, counting down.
ATAAGTCCAGCTTATTAAATTACATGAAACTGTTTAAACTATATACACACCTCTGTACTTATCTCTACATATGTGTATTCATTTGATATGTACACCTATTCAATTACTATCTGTATTTCTATAACAATAACTTCAGCTCTTTAATGAATAGTGGTTGTTGATATTTTTATTCTTTCTTAGATTTCACTGATTTCAGAAAAATTGCAGTTTATCAGTAACTGGACATTTGGATATAGATTATATTACATTGTTACTACATAAATGTAAAAGAATTATTTTAAGAAATAATTACTAAGAACACTAAGAATAAAAACACAACAAGCAACAAGCAAATGAAGGACTCAGCTTCTTCTACACTCACATAAATTCTCCTCAACAGCTTGTGATAAGGAGAAATAGTAATTATATAATTGACAATAAAGCAATAAAAATCAATATTAGAAGATTATTAAAAAACTTGCATTTTTCTTTTTTTAAATTTTTATTGAAGTATAGTTGATACTTCAATAAAATGTTGCTGTAGTTTCTGGTGTACAGAAAAGAGATTCAGTTATACATACATATATATTTATTTTTTCAAATTCTTTTCCCTTACAGGTTATTACAAAATATTGAGTATAGTTCCTTGTGCTGTACAATAGGTCCTTGTTGGTTTTCTATTTTACGTATAATAGTGTATATCTGTTAATCCCAAACTCCTAATTTATCCCTTTTCTCCTTTCCCCTTTGGTAACCATAAGTTTGTTTTCTAAATCTGTCATTCTGTTTCTGTCTTGTATAAAAGTTCACTTGTATAATATTTTTTCTTTTAGATTCCACATATAAGCAATTTGCAGCAGAATTTATAATAGCTAAGACATGGAAGCAACCTAAATGTCATTGACAGATAAATGGATAAAGAAGATGTGGGAGATATATATATATATATATATTTATACACATATATGAACAATGGAATATTACTCAGCCATAAAAAGTAATGAAATAATGTCATTTGCAGCAACATGGATGGACCTAGAGATTATCATGCTAAGTGAAGTAAGCCAGGCTTTTTTTTTTTTTAACAGTGATAAACTATATGTGTATGTGGTGTTCACATATTAGCTTAGTATGGAAATTCTATTATTTTTTAATTCATATTTTGTTTTTATTTTTTAAAACACATGACATTTTAGCATAATGGTACAGGCAGATGGTGTACAGTACAAGTGTTTCATATGTGTTTCTAATGCTGAAAACATTTTACTGATAATTGAGTGATATGAAAATTTGAGAGATTATTTAATTAAAGTGTTATTCTTATTATTGTCAAATGTACACTTTTTTTAAGAAGCACAAAGGTAATAGATGAGAAATTCAGTGAAGACTTAACCATGTTCTTCACTGTGAAAGAGAGAGCTTGAAACCAATAAATATCGTAGATCTAATTAGCAAAAGATTTATAAATATACAATGGAAAATTTATGGCACATTCAAGAGTTTTTAAATAATTTAATTGAAATTGAATGTCTGTTGTCCTAAATTTATAGTGTGTCATTTAGAGTGCATATTTAACTGAAGGATGGACAATTCGTTGATATCTTCTATGACAAGGTATTCAACTTGAATCCTCTGAATTACAGAGCAGTGAGTCTCACATATTAAGCAAACTCACAGAATCTATAATTGAGGGAAGAGCCATGAAGTGAAAGGAAGCATTTATTAAATGACAAGGAAATGATTTTTTGAGAGAAAATCACATTTGGTATTTTTAGCAAGCTCATAGATTTGTTAGCAAAAGTTGCAGCATAGCAAGATGATTCTTATCCAATTCCCATTGCCCTTTCTTCCTGTCTTAGTTGGGAAGCAATGTGCCAGCTAGATAATCACTTAGCCAAGCTCCTTGCAGCTAAGGATGGCTATTCCGTTTTACCAGTAAGATGATAAGTGGAATGCTGCTGAGTAACTTTGGGAAATTATTTGTAAGAAAACTTGGGGTTGAGACATCACTGATTGCTCTGTATCAAAGGCAGGGGAGAATCCAAAAGAATATTTTACTGATAATCATATTTTATAGACGGTTATTGATGTACCTGGTACCATTCTTAAGTTCTTTTTTTGGTAGGGAGGGCTTTCCTTGGATTGAGAATCTATAGATTTATCAGAATTCAGTACATTCACAAGATGACAGAAATGAAGAAGAAGGTCAATATTCTAAGACTGGCAGAGAGAAGAGACAAATAAACTGGTTTATTAAAGGGATTTTTTACAGCAACCATTTCCAGCTTCCATATACAGCTTCCATATATTGTAATGTGAGATATAAAATAGATCCTTTATCTGTTTAGTCCACCAAAAGTTTACGTTTCGTTACTTGCAGCTGGTTCTGTTTTTGTATGTAATAAAAGAATGGTTTATGGTAAGCACTTCATGGGAAGTATTTGCATATTCAAAGAATACTCAATTTGAAGCTCTCCAATTTCTACACATTCCTAGACAACACATGCACTAGTCACATTGAATTGCCCTGTGCTTGTCATTTAATGTCCTCTTTATCATTTATATTCAATATAGCATGTCAGATTCAATATAAATCTGTTCTCGATATTTTCTCCAAAGACACAAATATCATGTTTTCCTGGCTGATCATGTTTTGCTGTTGTTGTTGTTTAATGCTTATCATATTATCTTCTTATTTGTTCTTTTCACCTGTAAGTTCCTAAAAGGCAATATATTGTATTTGCATGTAACTTTATTACACTTTCATAGTAGTTAGTTGTAAGAAAATGTTAAAAGAATACAGAAATGGCACTTTCATTATTTTTATACCAGGGAGAGCTACAGGCTTATTTTTTCTTAACTGTGAATGTGTTTAACTGAAAGAAGGACTTAGAAAAGCATCTAAAATAAATGTGAGATCAAAAGAACAAAGAACAAAAGAAAGTCAACTGCTCAAGGGCTTTTTTTCCTCCCAAGGGCTTTTTTATACTCTGTAAATTTTGGTTTAGCAAAAATTTGGGCTTGATTAACTATTTCCTTTCCCATGTTAGGGAAGTTTTCAACTATAATCTCTTCAAATATTTTCTCAGTCCCTTTCTTTTTCTCTTCTTCTTCTGGAACCCCTATAACTCGAATGTTGGTGCATTTAATGTTGTCCCAGAGGTCTCTGAGACTGTCCTCCGTTCTTTTCATTCTTTTTTCTTTATTCTGCTCTGCAGTAGTTATTTCCACCATTTTATCTTCCAAGTCACTTATCCGTTCTTCTGCCTCAGTTATTCTGCTATTGATCCCATCTAGAGTATTTTTAATTTCATTTATTGTGCTGTTCATCATTGCTTGTTTCATCTTTAGTTCTTCTAGGTCCTTGTTAAATGTTTCTTGTATTTTCTCCATTCTATTTCCAAGAGTTTGGATCCTCTTTACTATCATAACTCTGAATTCTTTTTCAGGTAGACTGCCTATTTCCTCTTCATTTGTTAGGTCTGGTGGGTTTCTATCTTGCTCCTTCATCTGCTGTTTGTTTTTCTGTCTTCTCATTTTGCTTATCTTACTGTGTTTGGGGTCTCCTTTTTGCAGGCTGCAGGTTCGTAGTTCCCGTTGTTTTTGGTGTCTGTCCCCAGTAGCTAAAGTTGGTTCAGTGGGTTGTGTAGGCTTCCTGGTGGAAGGGACTAGTGCCTGTGTTCTGGTGGATGAGGCTTTCTGGTGGGCAGGTCCACGTCTGGTGGTGTTTTGGGGTGTCTGTGGACTTATGATTTTAGGCAGCCTCTCTGCTAATGGGTGGGGTTGTGTTCTTGTCTTGCTAGTTGTTTGGCATTTGGTGTCCAGCCCTGTAGCTTGCTGGTCGTTGAGTGAAGCTGGGTGTTGGTGTTGAGATGGAGATCTCTGGGAGATTTTTGCCATTTGATATTATGTGGCGCTGGGAGGTCTCTTGCGGACCAGTGTCCTGAAGTTGGCTCTCCCACCTCAGAGGCACAGCACTGACTCCTGGCTGCAGCACCAACAGCCTTTCATCCACATGGATCAGAATAAAAGGGAGAAAAAGTAGAAAGAAAGAGGATAAAAGAAAATAAAAAGTAAGGTAAAATAAAATAGTCATTAAAATAAAAAATAATTATTAAGAAAAAAACTTTTTAAGTTAAAAAAAACAAAAACAAAAAAAAAAACGGACGGATAGAACCCTAGGACAAATGGTGAAAGCAAAGCTATACAGACAAAATCTCACACAGAAGCACACACATACATACTCACAAAAAGAGGAAACGGGAAAAAAATCATAAATCTTGCTCTCAAAGTCCCCCTCCTCAATTTGGGATGATTGGTTGTCTATTTATGTATTCCACAGATGCAGGGCACATCAAGTTGATTGTGGCGCTTTAATCCGCTGCTCCTGAGGCTGCTGGGAGAGATTTCCCTTTCTCTTCTTTGTTCTCACAGCTCACAGGGGCTCAGTTTTGGATTTGGCCCCGCCTCTGCGTGTAGGTCGCCGGAGGGCGTCTGTTCTTAGCTCAGACAGGATGGGGTTAAAGGAGCCGCTGAGTCGGGGGCTCTGGCTCACGCAGGCCGGGGGCAGGGAGGGGCACGCAGTGCGGGGCGAGCCTGCGGTGGCAGAGGCCGGCGTGACGTTGCGCCAGCCTGAGGCGCGCCGTGCGTTCTCCCGGGGAAGTTGTCCCTGCATCCCGGGACCCTGGCAGTGGCGGGCTGCACAGGCTCCCCGGAAGGGGGGTGTGGATAGTGACCTGTGCTCGCACACAGGCTTCTTGGTGGTGGCAGCAGCGGCCTTAGCGTTAATGTCAGTCGTTGGGGTGCGCGCTGTTAACCCCCGGCTCGTGGCCGTCTCTGGAGCTCCTTTAAGTAGTGATCTTAATCCCCTCTCCTTGCGCACCAGGAAACAAAAATACCAGCATTTCTTAAGTAAATAAGTGCTGTCCATAAAGGTTATTAAATCTTTTGTATCCTACAAGACCCCCAAATATATAAACAATGTCACCTATGCCAACGCTGCTATTATTTTTATTGAATAAAATATGTGATCTTGCTCTACTTCATTAAAATGAAAAGCTGCTCTGCAAAAGAAATTGTCAGGAGAATGAGAAGACAAGCCACAGACTGAGAGACAATATTTGCAAAAGACACATCTGATAAAGGGTTGCTATTCAAAATATACAAAGTACTCTTAAAACTCAACAATAAGAAAGCAAACAAAAAAATGGACCTTCAGGGACACCTCACAAAGGAAGATACATAGACAGGAATAAGCATGTGAAAAGATGTTCCCTATCATATGTCATAAGAAGAATGCAAATTAAGACAACAATGAGATGCCACTACACACTATTAGAATGGCCAAAATCTAGAACACTGACAACACCAAATGCTGGTGCAGATGTGGAGCAACAGGAATTCACATTCACTGCTGGGGGAAATGTAAAATGGTACAGCCACTCCAGAAGACAGGAAAAGGAAGAAAAACGTATATAAGTATCTAAGGAGATGGCATGAGTTTAGTTTAATTTCAGTAAACCTTGAGTACATTTACTTTTCCCGAAATCAGCATTCTGGGTCAGTGAATATTAGTATCCCGCTATAAAATAAAGGAGATAATTTAGTTTTCCATCTTTGATTTCAAGGTGTAATTTTATATAAAGGACATTAAAAACCTACAGCCATTTTTAAAGCAAGGCAATTCATAAATTTCTTTTGAAGGTTAGTTGTAAACATAGAGTAAAACCTCATCAATTTCAATAATTGAAGGAGAAGCTTTTTTAAAGTCAGCCTGGAAATTATGTTGGCAAAATGTTGCCTATAATAATTCCTCCTGGACTTACTCTAATAAATAAATATGAATCATGCAATTATCACATTGTTTGTATGCAAATGAATCCTGCTAAAATGTTTAAAAATGATTAAACAAGTTCAATATTCTGTTTTTTCCCTCTGGCACTGTTGAGAAATACCTATTAAAATTTGAAAAAGTTACACAATTTTTCTGGGGCTTAGTTTACTCATTTGCAAAAGGGGCTGAAGCTTGATGATTTCTAATTCCATTTCACATCTACCCAGTTATTTTCTACTATATTCTTTAAAATTTAAAATTACTTTGAGAAGACGTTTCAATTTACTTGAAAATAAATGCTTGGGTTACTTGTTTTGTGTCATCTCCCTGCCCACCCCCCACTCCAAGGAGAATAAATAATAAACAACCTGGGTGATGTAGTCACCTGCCATAGCATGATTCTCTGTTCATGCGGTACATATGTACTCAGCGGCTGGACTCTGCTTATTTGAGCCACCTGGCCAAGGAGGCAGCTACTGTGTTTCAAGACAAAACATGAGTCAACCTGGAACTCAGCTCACAAGTTGTATGTTGTGTGACCTTATGGATGAACACCAGGGCCATCATTTATAAAGCAGGATTGGGAGTGGTGAACAATAAAATCTACTTTACTGTTTTGTTTGGGTTTTTTTGTTTTGCACAGGTTAAAGAAAAGTGCTTTGCATTTGGATGTACTCAATGACAATTAGATTTTTTATCTGTACTCAGAAGAGTAATTCAGACACCTGTGTTAGGACTTCTTGCCTCGGTATACATAAGAGAATCGAGACATTGCAATTGTTTCAATATGTCTTCTCCTATCCACTGAGAATTAGAAAAAAGTAAAGGGATAAATCTAAAAAAACGTATCTAAGTGTTAGCTTACTAAAAACACTTTAAAGCATGAAAAATTTTGAGTGTGATAACACAACTTAATATGAAGGCAAACTAGATATAGGCCATAAATGTACTGCAAACATTTAAAAAATGTTACTATTCCCAGACTATACTTATTTTATATTATTTTTCCTTATTTTTTACATTGCTTTGCATCCAGTGCTTAACATAATGTCTTGCAATAAAATGTATCTAATATGTATTTCTTGAATGAATAGAATGAACAAATGAATAGGTATGAGGGTAAAACAATATAGTAACATTATAAATTATATACAATAAGTTGATGAGACTGAGACAATGAGATGATAAGAGATTTCAAATTCCAATCTACTCATTTCAGAAGAGAAAATGAAGAGCAGAGCTTTTAGTTAAGATTGCCAGGGTCACCCTCAAACATAACTACCAAATTAAAACACTGGTCTTCCAATGTCAATACTATTTTATTCATTTAATTTTATTATAAAATATTACACATATAGAAAATGCACATAAAATGTTCAGTATAATGAGTAATGATGAAAGAAACATCTTTGGAATTATCAAGTAAGTACAGAAATGGAATACTGTCAGCACTTCAGAAGCCACTCATGTGTCCTATCACATATACAATACCAGCTCCACACAAGTAACCAATATTCTACCATTTTTTGCTATTACTTTCTTGTTTCTATCATAGTTTTACCAAGTATCAATGTATCCCTAAATAGCATAGATCTTTTTTTTTCTAGGATTTAATAGCACATAAATAGATATATACAGTATATTGTTTCGTGTTTATCTTCTTTCACTCACTATTATGTATGTTTGCCAGTTTCATACATGTTTTTGCTCACAGCTCCTATGTATACTTCCTACTTGCTGTATGTCATACAGCAAAGAGTTATATATATATTCTTTTTCAGATTCTTTTCCATTATAGGTTATTACAAGATACTGAATATAGTTTCCTGTGCTATACAATAGGGCCTTGTTGTTGATCTATTTTACATATAGTAGTGTGTATCTGTTAATCCCATACTTCTAATTTATCCCTCTCGACCCCCTTTCCCATTTGGTAACCATAAGTTTGTTTTCTGTCTGTGAGTCTACTTCTGTTTTGTAAATAAGTTCATTTGATTCCACATATAAGTGATATGATATTTGTCTTTCTCGGTCTGACTTACTTTACTTAATATGACAATCTCTAGGTCCATCCATGTTGCTGCAAATGGCATTATTTCATTCTTTTTTTATGGCTGAGTAATAGTCCATTGTATATAAGACAGGTTGTTGCTTTAGTTGAAGACCCTGACACCTGGCTGTCCTGCTCTCCTTCTTCAGCTTAACTGAGGTCTTGACAGCTCTATATCTGTTACATAAATGGAATCAATAATTAATAACCTTCACAAAAGAAAACACTAGGCCTAGATGATGTTGCTGGTGAATCTACTGCACATTTATGAAAGAAATAACACAACCTCTCCACAATATCCAGAAAACAGATGCAGAGGAAACACTCCTTAATTCATTTATGAAAGGAAAATCACAGACCAATGCCACTCATGAACTTAGACATGAAAAGCCTCAATAAAATAATAGCAAGTTGAATTAAACAATAAACACAAACAAAATTATACCCCATGAAGAAATAGAATTCATTTCAGGAATGCAGGTGTCTTCAACTGGAGTTTCTTTGGGGCCTTTGGCTGAGGTCTCTAAGCCTCCTTATTAGGGGGAAGTCAATATTTAAAATTAATAATGTAGCTCACCTTATCAATGGGCTAATAAAGAAAATCATATGATCATATCAATTGACACACAAAAAAGTATTTGACAAAACCCAACACCAATTCATTAAAAAGATCTTGAAAACCTAGGATAGAGAACTTCTTTGACTTAGTAAGGAATATTTAAACAAAACCTCCAGCTAACTACATACATAATGATGGAAAGACTGAACACTTTCCCACTTAGATTGGGAAGAAGACAGGATGTCCTTTCTTGTCACTCTTATCTGTCAACATAGTACTGAAAGTTCTACCTAGTGCAATAAGACAAAAAATATATACATACAGTTTATACAGAAAGAGAGGTATATATATATATATATATATATATATATATATATATATATATATATATCTAGCAGGCGCCATATTGTCTATGTAGAAAACCCCAAAGAATCTATAAGAAAAGCTCTGTAACTAATAAGTGAGCATAACAAGGTTGTAGGATACATGATCAGTATGCAAAAGTTGATTGTCTTCCTATATATCACCAATGAACAACTGGAATTGGAAATTGCAAAAACAATACCATTTGCATGAAGAAGTGAAATATTAATATTTATGTATAAACCTGACAAAACCTATGTAGGATTGATGTGTGGAAAGCTATAAAAATCTGCTACGAAAAATCAAATAAAGGAAGAGACATTGGAATACTTAATACTGGAAAGATGCCAATTGTTCCCAGCTTGATTTATAGATGAAACGCAATTCCAATCACTATACCAGCAAGCTATTGTGCAGATCTTAACAAAATGATTAAAAGTTTTACAAGGTAAGGAAAAGATCTAGAATAGTCAACCTAATACTAAAGAAGAAAAACTACGTTGGAGGACTCATCCTACCCAATTTCAAGACTAAACATAAAATTACAATGATAGAGACAACATGGAATGAACAAAAGAACAGACACATAGATAACAGACTAGAAAGCCCAGAAATGGACCACAGGGCTACAGTTATCTGAGTTTTGAAAAATGTGCACAGACAATTCAATAGAGAAAGAATAGCTTTTCAACAAATGGTGCTTGGAAAATTGGATGTACATAAGCAAAAAACTTGACATCAACAAAGCCTTACAATTTACAGAAAAATTGATTGAAATTACAGTCCCAAATGCAAAACGTACAACTCTAAACTTTATAGAATAAAACAGAGGAGAAAATCTATGTGACCTTTGTTTTGGTGATGAGTTTTCAGATACAACATTAGCAGCACAGTCCATGAAAGAAGTTATTTATAAATTGAACTTCATTAAAATTAAAATTGTCTGCTCTCTATATATAGAAGATTCTGTTAAGAGAATGAAAAGACAAGCCAGTATGAACTCACATATGTTATACTTTGGTTTATGATGCAATTCATTATCATCATCATTATTATTCTTACTATTGTTACTATTATTACTATTATTATTTTGCTCAAATTTTCCCATAGTTGGCATTGGGTGCTCTTTCAGTCGACTCTTGTGTCCTTTTGAGATACCCTTATTATTTAATTTGTTTAGTACTTCCTCACTTTCTGACAATACAAGTTGCTCCAAGCTCATGTTGTATATTTCTTGCCCCAGTCCTATAATCAGCCATTTTTCCAAGGAAAATTGGACCTTTTATTGGAGAATGGTATTAGAAGCCAAGATCTGGGTGTTAGATGTGTTCCTTGCTACTGAGGTGTTATTGCTTCTAGGCCCTCTCAGCTGATTGAGTAATGATGTATGTGTGTATACTAACCTTTGTATATACGCATAGTAAATATTTCTATATGAAACTATCTATATCCTTATTCAGCTAAATTTGAATCCACAGTGATTTCTCTAACTCTTATCAATTACCACACAGATCTAGGGGGATCTAGCCTAATTCTCTTGCTTTCTTTGAACTACCACTACAACAGTTAGAAATCTTGCTCCCACCATCTTCTTTCCATTACAGTGGAATATGCATAATAGCATATTATAGGGGAAATTCATATAGAGTTCATATAGGGAATTTTAAAAAACAGGGTATTTGGGGAAGGTTCATACAGGGAAAACTTGGTGTATGATATGTGGAAATTCTCTGCCTGGTCTCCTAAACTTTTCTGTAAATCTAAAACTATTGCAAAATTAAAAAGATTATAAAAAAGAATGGGCATTATTATATACTTAGCTTTCTACATTTATTCTTAACAATTTGAACATATTCCAAGGTTATTATATATTCTTAGAAAAGGTATTATTAGGTGAAAGTATAACATTCTTTTTGAAAACTATAATATAATTTCCTAATGTGATTTTCATGCTTTTAAATATTTGTTTTAAATTTTGTGGTATTATATGAAACAATCTAATGAATATTTGTAAGTATATAGCTTTGAGCATAATTTATATTATATCATTTCACTAACTTTTTGGAAGTAGAAATAACTGAATAAGATATGTGAACGTTGTATATATACACATTTTTTAACATATATATTATTTTTTAAAGAAAGTTTGTGTTTATTCCAACTTTATCTGAGGTTAATGTGAATTTCTGCCTAATTTGCCCTGGAAAATACTATTTATCATCCTTATTACGTGTTTGCATACTTTGTAGCTTATGTAATTTAATTTTCAATGTTTGGTTGTATCAATGAAGTTGATCAATTTTTCTATATTCATCAGCCATTTCTAGTCCTATTACTATTTACTGCATCTTTTAAATCTTTATCAGTTTCTCACTCTGTTGTTAATGAAAATTGCTCTACTGCTTCTTAATAAGTTTTTCCAGAGCTTTTATTTTATTAATGCAGTTTTAATTTTCTCAGAGAACTTTCATTTAAGTAAGATTTTCACATTGGTTAATAGAATTAAGCATAATCTCTTACAAACAAAGGAAAAGGTAAAGTAATCTAATAAAAATTGGTGTCAAATTATTGAGGTTTATTTAATTACACTCTATTCGGAAGCATAATATTTTATATTTAACCAATTTTACACTTTACAAAGGGTTTTTAAATCCATTGTATTTTACAGAATTGCATAATGTCAAGTTAGATCTCATTCCCAAACTAAACTTTGTCAGTAACTAACAACTTGTGTATTTCCGCTGGGCCTCTGTTTTCTCTTTTTAAAAAGATAGTGTGTATTTAACGGTACCTACACCCTAGGCTTACTGGAAAGATAAAATTAAAAAACAAACAAATAAGTACCTTTCTCATATAGAAAGCACTCAATAAATGCTATTCGTGATACTGCAGCTGATACTATGATGACTGCGATAGAATGTCTAACGTCCTTGCACAAGAATGCTTACAATGTGACTGTAATGTATGCAAGACAGTCATTTTATGATTAATATACAAAACTAAAACTTGTAGTGCTTGGGTGACTGTCCGTCTCCTAGCTTGTAAGTATCAGAATGCTGAGAAGACACTGGTTTTCTAGCCTCTGTTTTGTGCCTTTTGCCTCCCCCACAGTCCCAGATAATATACCTCTGAGCCAGTGCTATCTTTGAAGATAAGCTGCTCATGGATCATTCGTATGACCATAGCTTCTTATTCTGTTGCTGCTTAAATAATCAGACCCCCAAAATGTAAAATTCTTTATTTAGAGGTCTGTACTATGTGATTTCTAACCTATTTAACATTTTCAGCAGTTACCTCATTGATAACATGGCAGATTCCTGTCAAATCTGCAGAAGATTCTTACCTCTGAGAGATGGCTATCAATTTGGTGAGTGACAGAATCAAGATACAAGGCATTTTTTAAGAGGTGGAAAACCAATATCAATTGCTACAGAACAATATAAGCAATATAACAACATACATATTCTGCAAAATAATATTGTATTTGTAAATATATAAGAGCGGAGTAAAGTAAGATTAGTCACAAGAATTGGAGATGGGAACAACAACAAAAAAACTTGTATACTGACTATCATTGTTTTAAGTAATGTGACAATATGAGGTGCTGCTAAAACATAAAACTAAGGCAATGTTACTGGTTAGAAATTTTAAAAATTGTGTCAAATCTGTATTAGAGAAGTTGATATGATTGAGGGTGATAATATCACTTGTAAGATACATTATTGCTTGTTAGGTAAGATGTGATAGTGAAAAATTGATAAAATGGAGTGAGCTTGGAATACTCTATGATCTCAAAACCTCGATATATAAACTGAATAAAATAAACTAGGTCTTTTTGATATACAAAGAATAGACCTTTAGTATGTTCTAAATATTTTAAGCTTTACAAATATGGTGATGTTGCAATCATTGCCCTTTAAAGTGATTACAGGTGGGAAGTTAAATGTCCAGAAAGAAAGTCACTGCAGCGTTGTAACCAGGAACACAGACACTGGACCCCACAGCATAGGTTTGAATCTGGCCCTTCTGTTTACTGTGTTATCAGTTTCGTTGGGCTCTTAGCACCTGGAGGCCATCTGAATTAAACAGACAAAAAGCTCATTACATTTTTGAGAGGACTATATTTTCTAACTACCTGAAAGAAAATAGAAAACTATTGAAGACCTAAAACAAAATTTGTATCCCCAGGTGTCTAGGTCCATACTGTGGGCTAAAAATTTCTTCAGAACCCACAAAATACACATTTCACAAATCCCTTCAGGTAGAGCAAAGAGGATAAAGAAAAGGAACAACTTGCAGGAGGGCAGAGTCAGGGCCTTCCAAGAACAAGGGAGCTGCATCCCAGGGGGAGGCCTCCATCCCCACTTAATCGCCCAAAGACATCTCAGAATTACTATAGACCAAGTGCTTAATTTCCTCTTCACTTATCTGAATACAGGAATTTATTGTAATCATATAATCCCCATTCCACCTATGGAATTTGAATGTATGAGGAGAAAGAGAGCTCATCCTTTTATTGCATAGGTTTCTAGATCAAGGGGAACCACTTGGGTCTGATAGAGACATAACTGAGCATCCTTCAGAGCTCCTGAAATTAAAATTGGATACCATGATGTTTCTACTGGGCTGAACTTTTGGGTTGTCTCCTTCGGGGACTGGGTGAGTATATATTGCCTATGGGGAGAACTGAATATTTATTGATAAAAGGTAGATTGTCACAACTATACTTCAACTAAAAAAAGAAAAATAATTCCAACATGGAAAATATCTGAAAGAAAAAACATGGTAGATTGTCTGCGGAAATAATGCATTCATCAGATATTTTTAACTCTGCCTTCTGGGTACACGGATGAACTTCCTAGCTTCCTTAACCCTGAGTGGTGCCCAAGATATGATATGTGTATTAAGATATGAATATTACTTCTGGGTGAAAATATTTAATTGCTGGTTTGAGATCCTTCAGAGATCTCAGTTGCTCTGGCACGGCAACCAGAAACATTCAAGGTGAAGACTGCTTCATCACCCGAAAGAAACTCAGTGAGCACAGACACCTCCCAACTGGTGGGAGACAGGCAGTGTGTGCAGAAAGGAGTCTTTGCTGTTTTAAAGCCACTCATTGAGATTTTGGCATTCCTACATGCCAGAGCATAGTCCAGCCTGTGCTGACTGATACAGGCAAAATAACAAAGAAAATGATAGAGAGATAATAAACAGAGAGATAGCTCAGTAGGTAGTAGATAGATCTGATATAGGTATATCTAGATGTGTATATTTATATATCTACATATATATACATCACATGTACAGATATATATTTAGTTTGATATGAATTTATTTTTGTGTTTATGCAAGTATGTGTATATAGTATATAGTAAATATATATATCTATTATATATAAATATATATTTTATATATATATATATATATAAGATGGAGAAATTCTAGTATATTTATAGCTAGTCTGAGTTATTTACTAGAAAGAAAAAATAGAGTCTGGAGAAAGACTATAAAACTGGTAGAATTGTGCCTTGCAGAGGAGGGAGGGAAAGGAATCTAAAGTATGAGTGTGGACACCAGCTTTTATAGAAGTCTGGGCAGCTTATTCACAATAACAGAACAAAACTGGAAGGGCAGAGAAAAGCGGTGCGTTATCGACCAGGCAACAACTGCAGAGAAGACAGGAGGGCCTTGATAAGAACAGTAAATATAGAGCAAGAATTGTCCAAGAAAAAACGTGCTGGGTAAATTTCAGAAGTTTGTAAAAACGATTTCTATATAGATAATGAAATACTTGAAGGTGTCTCTGAATTTCTAGTACAGGTGACTGAAATTTGTAACATTACTGATTTAGGCTGAACACAAAGGAAAGACAGGTCCCCTTAGGAGAGAGGCAGGGCTAGAGGTGTGTGTGGAAATCAACCCCCAGTGTGAAGAATGCTGGCTGAGCAAAACAAAATAATCAGGTTTTACTGAAGGTAAACTAAAATTAACACTATTCATTAGCACCAAGCAAATAACAATAAATTTCCATAATAATCTCCATGAAATGAATACATTTTATTTCTATAGGTTTTACTTCTTTAAACTTATGATCATTGTACAGACAAACCAATGAATAGATTAATCTAAATATGTAAATTATTTCCCAGGCTCGTTTTACTTAATTCACCTTTTTTCCCCTAATACTCAGAACAAGCACAGAAGAGAAGGATTATGTTTCTCATTTTAATGAAAAATAAAAGGAGATGGAGGTTAGGTGTTTTGCCCAGTTCACACAGTTAATAAAAAGCAGAGGTGAATTTCAAGCCCTGGTCTGAATAATTCTGGATCTCATGGTTGTTAACAAGACATTATGCTACCAAATGTCTTACAATACTTTTTTTTTTAATCATTAAGCAAAGGCTCCCTTGTACAAGTTTTAGCCATCTCTTCCACCTTCATCATCAGTCACAAGTATCTGCAAGGTTCTGTAGCTCTCTGCAAACTGGCACATGCCTTACTGGTTAAGATAGTCTTCATCTAACCCCTCCAAGAGGAATACTTCACATCATGTGACAAGGCAGCTACTTTCTCCATAGTATCTTCAGTCTTAGCCCTGCAGTCCTGTTGGAAGCAGCTGCTTATATAGATATTAAAGCTAAGACTATGTAGTGAACAGATTTGATCATGTTCATGAAGCTATCTTGTTCAACTGTCATAATAAATAATGACTGTATAATGTTCAGATAATGGGTTTGTAAGACGTAATAGACCTGACCATTTGTGGTCTGGATCTTTATGCCTTACTATAACCATAATTGGCTGTTTAAAAAATGGAATTCTTTTAATCTCATCATAACCACTAACACACATGCATTTTACATCGTAAAGTGTGAAGAACCATTTACCATAAATCTCATTTGAGAATTGGGAACCCACAATACACCCGAAAAGATTTATATAGATAAGCTGCATTCCTATTTCCAGATGAAGAACACATTTTTAATTATACCACGCAGAAATATATGCCTTTAAATTGCAACTGTATGTGGACTTGTAGACAAAGTAACAGATATAAGAAGAGTTTTCTTTTTTATCTACAAAACTACAAAAAATATATTTTTGAAGTCAGTCAAATAAATCATAAATTAAAATGGAAACACAAAGAAAAATGAGCTACTTGAATGGACAGGTCAACGATGGAAACTTTCGATAGAGGACCTTCAAAATGGCAGAGGAGTAAGATGTGGAGATCACCTTCCTCCCCCAAAATACATCAAAAATACATCTACAAGTGGAACAACTCCTACAGAACACCTACTGAATGATGGCAGAGACCTCAGATTTCCCCAAAGGCAAGAAAATCCCGACGTACTTGAGTCGGGCAAAAAAAAAAAAAAAAAGAAAAAAACAGAGACAAAAGAATAGGGACGGGGGGCTTCCCTGGTGGCACAGTGGTTGAGAGTCCTCCTGCCAATGCAGGGGACATGGGTTTGTGCCCCGGTCCAGGAGGATCCCACATGCCACAGAGTGGCTGGGCCCTTGAGCCATGGCCGCTGAGCCTGCGTGTCCGGAGCCTGTGCTCCGCAACGGGAGAGGCCACAACAGTGAGAGGCCCGCGTACCGCAAAACAACAAAAAACAAAAACAAAAACAAAACAAAAACAAAGAATAGGGATGGGACCTGCAACTCTGAGAGGGAGCTTTGAAGGAGGAAAAGTTTCCACACACTAGGAAGCCACTTCACTGGTGCAGATGGGGGTGGGGAAGCTTGGGAGCCACAGAGGAGAGCACTGGAGCATGAAGGGCAAAGCAGAGAGATTCCCGCACAGAGGATCGGTGCCAACCAGTACTCACCAGCCGGAGAGGCTTGTCTGCTCACCCGCCGGGGCGGGCGGGGGCTGGGAGCTGAGGCTCGGGCTTCCGAGGTCAGATTCCAGGGAGAGGACTGGGGTTGGCTGAGTGAACAAACACAGCCTGAAGGGGGTTATGCACCACAGCTAGCAGGGAGGGCATCTGGGAAAATGTCTGGAACTGCCTAAGAAGCATGAAACCACTGTTTCAGGGTGTGCGAGGAAAGGGGATTCAGAACACCACCTAAACGAGCTCCAGAGACGGGCGCGAGCCGCGGCTATCAGGACAGACCCCAGAGACGGCCACGAGAAACTAAGGCCGCTGCTGCCGCCACCAAGAAGCCTGTGTGCAAGCACATGTCATTCTCCACAACCCCCTTCCGGGGAGCCTGTGCAGCCTGCCACTGCCAAGGTCCTGGGATACAGGGACAACTTCCCTGGGAAAACGTCACACCAGCCTCTGCCGCCGCAGGCCCGCCCCGCACTCCGTGCCCCTCCCTCCCCCACGGCCTGAGTGAGCCAGAGCCCCCGAATCAGCGGCTCCTTTAACCCCGTCCTGTCTGAGCGAAGAACAGACGCCCTCCTGTGACCTGCAGGCAGAGGCGGGGCCAAATCCGAAGCTGAGCCCCTGGGAGCTGTCTGAACAAAGAAGAGAAAGGGAAATCTCTCCCCGCAGCCTCAGGAGCAGCGGATTAAAGCTCCACAATCAACTTGATGTACCCTGCATCTGTGGAATACCTGAATAGACAACGAATCATCCCAGAATCGAGATGGTGGGCTTTGGGTACAACTGTAGACTTGGGGTTTACTTTCTGTATCTAATTTGTTCCTGGTTTTAAGTTTCTCTCAGTTTAGTATTCAGACCTTATTATCATTGGTAAATTTATTGATTTGGTTGTTCTCTTCTTTTATATATATATATTTATCCTTTTTATCTTCTTTTTGTGGGTGTGTATGTTTATGCTTCTTTGTGTTATTTTGTCTATATAGCTTTGCTTTTACCATTTGTCCTAGGGTTGTGTCTTTTTTTTTTTTTTGTATAGTTTTAAGCACTTGTTATCATTGGTGAATTTGTTTATTGGTTGGTTGCTCTCTTCTTTCTTTCTTACTTCTTATATTTTTATTACTTTTTATTTTTAATAATTTATTTTTTATTTTAATTATTTTATTTTACTTATTTTCTTTCTTTTTTTTTTTTTCTCCCTTTTCTTCCAGCTGTGTGGCTCACAGGGTCTTGGTGCTCTGGCCAGGTATCAGGCCTGAGCCTCTGAGTTGAGAGAGCCAAGTTCAGGACAGTGGACCACCAGAGACCTCCCAGCCCCACGTAATATCAAAAGGTAAAAACTCTCCCAGAGATCTCCATCTCAACACTAAGACGCAGCTCCACTCAATGACCAGTAAGCTACAGTGCAGGACACCCCATACCAAATAAAGAGCAAGACAGGAACACAACCCCACCCATCAGCAGAGAGGATGCCTAAAATCATCATAAGGTCACAGACACCCCAAAACATACCACTGGACTCGGTCCTGCCCACCAGAAAGACAAGATCCAGACTTAACCACCAGAACACAGGCACCAGTGTCCTCCACAAGGAAGCCTACACAACCCACTGAACCAAACTTACCCACTGGGGGCAGATGCCAAAAACAAAGCGAACTACAAACCAGCAGCGTGTGAAAGGAAACCCCTAAATGCAGTAAGTTAAGCTAAATGAGAAGACAGAGAAACACACAGCAGATGAAGGAGCAAGATAAAAACCCACCAGACCTAACAAATGAAGAGGAAGTAGGCAGTCTACCTGAAAAAGAATTCAGAGTTATGATAGTAAAGAGGATCCAAACTCTTGGAAATAGAATGGAGAAAATACAAGGAACATTTAACAAGGACCTAGGAGACCTAAAGTGCAAACAAACAATGATGAACAACACAATAGATGAAATTAGATATTCTCTAGACAGAATCAGTAGCAGAATAACTGAGGCAGAAGAACGGATAAGTGACCTGGAAGATAAAATAGTAGAAATAACTACCACAGAGCAGAATAAGGAAAAAAGAATGAAAATAATTGAGGACAGTCTCAGAGACTTCTGGGACAACATTAAATGCACCAACATTCAAACAATAGGGGTCCCAGAAGAAGAAGAGAAAAAGAAAGGGACTGAGAAAATATTTGAAGAGATTATAGTTGAAAACTTCCCTAATATGGGAAAGGAAAGAGTCAATCAAGTCCAGGAAG
This sequence comes from Stenella coeruleoalba, assembly GCF_951394435.1. Taxonomy (NCBI): domain Eukaryota; kingdom Metazoa; phylum Chordata; class Mammalia; order Artiodactyla; family Delphinidae; genus Stenella; species Stenella coeruleoalba. Next base: position 146,107,925 of record NC_137149.1, on the reverse strand, counting down.
CACAGAGAGTCCCATACAGGATAAATCCAAGGAGAAACAAACCAAGACACATATGGATCAAACTATCAAAAATTAAATACAAAGAAAAAATATTAAAAGCAGCAAGGGAAAAACAACAAATAATATACAAGGGAATCCCCAGAAGGTTAACAGCTGATTTCACAGCAGAAACTTTGCAAGCCAGAGGGTGTGACAGAACATATTTAAGTGATGAAAGGGAAAAACCTACAACCAAGATTACCCAGCAAGGATATCATTCAGATTTGAGGGAGAAACTAAAATTTTACAGACAAGCAAAAGCTAAGAGAATTCAGCACCACCAAACCAGCTTTACAACAAATGCCAAAGGAACTTCTCTAGGCAGGAAACACAAGAGAAGGAAAAGACCTACAATAACAAACCCAAAACAATAAGAAATGGTAATAGGAACATACATATCAAAAACTACCTTACATTAAATGGATTAAATGCTCCAACAAAAAGACACAGGCAGGCTGAATGGATACAAAAACAAGACCTGTATATATGCTGTCTACAAGAGACCCACTTCAGACCTAGGGACACATACAGACTGAAAGTAAGGGAATGGAAAAACATATACCATGCAAATGGAAATCAAAAGAAAGCTGGAGTAGCAATTCTCATATCAGACAAAATACACTTCAAAATAAAGACTATTACAAGAGATAAAGAAGGACACTACATAATGATCAAGGGATCAATCCAAGAAGATATAACAATTGTAAATATTTATGCACCCAACATAGGAGCACCTCAATACATAAGGCAAATGCTAACAGCCATAAAAGGGGAAATTGACAGTAACACAATCATAGTAGGGGACTTTAACACCCTACTTTCACCAATGGACAGATCATCCAAAATGAAAATAAATGAAACACAAGCTTTAAATGATACACTAAACAAGATGAACTTAATTGATATTTATAGAACATTCCATCCCAAAACAACAGAATACACTTTCTTCTCAAGGGTTCATGGAACATTCTCCAGGATAGACCATATCTTGGATCACAAATCAAGACTTGGTAACTTTAAGAAAATTGGAGTTGTATCAAGTAACTTTTCTGACCACAATGCTATGATACTAGATATCAATTACAGGAAAAAAATAGTAAAAAACTAGAAACACATGGAGGCTAAACAATACACTACTAAATAACGAAGATATCACTGAAGAAATCAAAGATGAAATTAAAAAAATAAGTAGGAACAAATGACAATGAAAACATGGCGACCAAAAAACCTATGGGATGCAGCAATTCTAAGTGGGAAGTTATTAGCAATATAATCCTACATCAAGAAACAAGAAACATATCAATAAAACAACCTAACATTACACCTAAAGCAGTTAGAGAAAGAAGAACAAAAACACCCCAAGGTTAGCAGAAGGAAAGAAATCATAAAGATCAGATCAGAAATAAACGAAAAGAAATGAAGGAAATGACAACAAAGATCAATAAAACTAAAAGCTGGTTCTCTGAGAAGATAAACAAAATTGATAAACAATTAGCCAGACTCATCAAGAAAACAAGGGAGAAGACTCAAATCAACAGAATTAGAAATGAAAAAGGAGAAGTAACAACTGACACTGCAGAAATACAAAAGATCATGAGAGATTACTACAATCAACTAGATTCCAATAAAATGGATAACCTGGAAGAAATGGACAAATTCTTAGAAAAGCACGACCTTCTTAGACTGAACCAGGAAGAAATAGAAAATATACACAGACAAATCACAAGCACTGAAATTGAAACTGTGATTAAAAGTCTTCCAACAAACGAAAGCCTAGGACCAGATAGCTTCACAGGTGAATTCTATCAAACATTTAGAGAAGAGCTAACACCTATCCTTCTCAAATTCTTCCAAAATACAGCAGAGGGAGGAACACTCTCAAACTCATTCTACGAGGCCACCATCACCCTAATACCAAAACCAGAAAAAGATGTCACAAAAAAAGAAAACTACAGGCCAATATCACTGATGAACATAGATGCAAAAATCCTCAACAAAATACTAGCAAACAGAATCCAGCAGCACATTAAAAGGATCATACACCATGATCAAGTGGGGTTTATCCCAGGAATACAAGGATTCTTCAATATACACAAAACAATCAATGGGATAAACCACATTAACCAATTGAAGGAGAAAATCCATATGATCATCTCAATAGATGCAGAAAAAGCTTTCTACACCAATTTATGATAAAACCCTGAAGAAAGTAGGCATAGAGGGAACTTATGTCAACATAATGAAGTCTATATATGACAAACGCACAGCCAACATTTTTCTCAATCGTTAAAAACTGAAACCATTTTCACTAAGATCAGGAACAAGACAAGGTTGCCCACTCTCACCACTATTGTTCAACGTAGTTTTGGAAGTTTTAGCCACAGCAATCAGAGAAGAAAAGGAAATAAAAGGAATCCAAATCGGAAAAGAAGTAAAGCTGTCACTGTTTGCAGATGACATGATATAATACATAGAGAATCCTAAAGATGCTACCAAAAAAAAAACTAGTAGAGCTAATCAATGAATTTGGTAAAGTAGCAGGATACAAAATTAATGCACAGAAATCTCTTGCATTCCTATACACTAATGATGAAAAATCTGAAAGAGAAATTAAGGAAACACTCTCATTTACCACTGCAACAAAAAGAATAAAATACCTAGGAATAAATTTACCTAAGGAGGCAAAAGACCTGTATGCAGAAAACTATAAGACATTGATGAAAGAAATTAAAGATGATACAAATAGATGGAGAGATATACCATGTTCTTGGACTGGAAGAATCAACATTTTGAAAATGGCTATACTACCTAAAGCAATCTACAGATTCAATGCAATCCCTATCAAACTACCAATGGCATCTTTCACACAACTAGAACAAAAAATTTCACAATTTGTATGGAAACAGAAAAGACTCCAAATAGCCAAAACAGTCTTGAGGAAGAAAAATGGAGCTGGAGGAAACAGCCTCCCTGAGTTCAGACTATACTACAAAGCTAAAGTAATCAAGACAGTATGGTACTGGCACAAAAACAGAAATATTGATCAATGGAACAGGATAGTAACCCCAGAGGTAAACCCACACACATATGGTCACCTTATCTTTGATAAAGGAGGCAAGAATACACAGTGGAGAAAAGAGAGCCTCTTCAATTAGTGGTTCTGGGAATACTGCATGTAAAAGAATGAAATTAGAACACTCCTTTAACACAATACACAAAACTAAACTCAAAATGGACTAAAGTCCTAAATATAAGGCCAGACACTATAAAACTCTTAGTGGAAAACATAGGCAGAACACTCTATGACATAAATCATAGCAAACAAAAATAAAAATAAACAAATGGGAACTAATGAAACTTAATAAGTTTTGCACGGCAAAGGAAACCATAAACAAGACGAAAAGGCAACCCTCAGAATGGGAGAAAGTATTTGCAAACCAAGAAAATGACAAAGGATTATTCTCCAAAATAGATAAGCAGCCCATGCATCTCAATATCAAAAGAGCAAACAGCCCAATCCAAAAATGGGCAGAAGACCTAAACAGACATTTCTACAAAGAAGATATACAGATTGCCAGTAAACACATGAAAGGTTGTTCAACATCACTAATTATTAGAGAAAGGCAAATCAAAACTACAGTGAGGTGTCACCTCACACCAGTCAGAATGGCCATCATCAAAAAATCTACAAACATGGCTTCCCTGGTGGCGCAGTGGTTGAGAATCTGCCTGCCAATGCAGGAGACACGGGTTCAGAGCCCTGGTCTGGGAAGATTCCACATGCCGCCGGGTAACTAGGCCCGTGAGCCACAATTACTGAGCCTGCGTGTCTGGAGCCTGTGCTCCGCAACGAGAGGTCACGATAGTGAGAGGCCCGCACACCGCGATGAGTGGCCCCCGCTTGCCACAACTAGAGAAAGCCCTCACACCGAAACGAAGACCCAACACAGTCATAAATAAAAATAAATAAATAAAACTTAAAAAAAAACTACAAATAATAAATATATGTAAATAGCTATATGTAAATTTCCATTTTGCAACTTTCCTATTTAAATGATAAAATAATTTTAGTAATATTTCATTCAAAATTAATTTTTGTAAATAATATTGTAAGTGTACTATTATCTTCTAATCATCTTCATGAAACTCCCCATCACATTTCAAATTTGCTGTACTAATTTTAATAAAGACCTGGGAAATTTTGATTCACATCACAAATGAAGATGGAGTAATGCAGGGTTGTCATTACTTAAAGACTGTTAAACTGTTTCCATGTCAAACAATTTTATTTATACCTCTGATTGTTTCAGTAGTCTCGATGCAGGTTGTTATCCACTAACACCGTCAAATCTGTTCTACTGTAGTATGAGTATCTAGAGTTAGCCTGATTTGATAAAGTGTATCATTGTTATTCATGGAGGTTTTTGGTGTATTACTGAACTTGTTTTACTTTTTGAAGTGTAAAATACAACCAGATAAATACTAGAACCACCCTCTGTAAATATGCAGTTCAACAAATAACCACAAAGGAAATACCTGGGTTGACCACCACCCAGATCAAGAAATAAAATAGTACCATCACCTAGAAGACTCTTATTTGTCCATTCCCTAACATAATCTCCTAATCCCTTGCCAAATATTAACCCTACTTTTATCTGTCAAAGTAGAGTTTTGTTTTTCCTGTTTTTATATAAATCGTCATGCATTAATATTATTTTTTAAAATGTATTTATTCATGGGTATATCCTTGAGGACTACCTTCTTTGACTCAGCATTACAATTGTGATCCATCCATGTTTATGCATGTAGCTGTACTGCATTCATGTCTGTTGTATGATATTCAGTGGTATGATATATTGCATTATTAACAATTCTTTTCCTAGAAATGTGATTTGTTTCTGATTTTGCTTATTATGAAAAATAATACCTGGAATAGTTTTGTTTATGCTTGGTGTACATAAACATGCATTTGTTTGGGGCATAATCCTGGAATTAGAATTGATGGATCAAGGGTATGTGTCCCTTCAAATCTAATATATACCTGAATTTCAAAGTAATTGTATCATTTTATATCCCCACTAGCAGTGTAGGAACGTTTACTTACTCCACATATTCTCTATTACTTGCTATTTTCAAAATGTTTGATCTTCACCCTTCTGATGAGCATGCAGTGGTATTTCATTATAGTTTTAAGTTGAAATTTCCTGACTACAAATGGTTGGTCAACTTTTCATATTTTCATTGACCTCAGATATCACCTTGAATAAAGCTCCTTTAAGATTTTTAAGGTTCTTTTTCTTTTCTTCTTTTCTTTCTTTCTTTCTTTCTTTCTTTCTTTCTTTCTTTCTTTCTTTCTTCTTTCAACATACACTTATTTTATTTTTGGACTTATTTAGAAAGAAGGTTTGAGATTTGTCTGTTCATAAGAAGCACTTATTCAAAACACTATGTAGAACATTTCTTCATGTCAAATTCATGAAAACACTGAGAGATTCCTGTTTGATTATATGTCAATTTTCTTTTTTTAACCTAAAATTAGGCTGACTGCCATTCTTATACCTTTCTACATTGGTTAAGCTCTTCAAGTGTTAAGGGAAGTCTTAGGTGGGAGCTCCCTCCTCAGTCAAGCAATGTACGTTATAATAGTTGCAATATTACCCCCTGATAAGCTGTTAAGTCTTCAAAGGCAAAAGTAAGTACCTTCCCTTTTAGAACAGACCATTATTTGGCGATGCTACTGGCAGAATCAAAATAAATCTGTCAAAATGGAAGAAATCTTACCTGCCAGAAACCAGACTGAGGGCCTTATCTGAAATAAGTTGTAAAGTAGGCAGTGAGGAGGAGTTTGATTTCCTCATCAAAGAGGTGATACACTTTAAATCACAATTTATTCTTAGACAAAAGTCAGAATGCCATTCTAAGCAACACTAAAATCTTTTCTGTTATTTTGATGGAGAGCCCTAGACAGCTTATAAATCAGACATAAACTTGCTGCACTGAGGCAGGCCATGTACCCTTTCCATGTATCCAGTGTGCTATACAAGAACACAATGCCATCAATCTCCACAATCCGCAGTGTGCAAAGGTAAATGGCCAGTGCTTCATTCCCTCACTCAGATTTTTCATCTCAGATGCCAAGCCAGTAAAGTCTATAAAGAAAGCCTATTCAGAGTCTTTTGTGCCTATTCTTTGTCAGTTCTTTGCAACTTTTATTACAAGCTCACTACCTTGCTCCTTGCTGCTTCTACAGCTATATTCATTATCTCTGCTTCCTAGCTACCAAGTGAGCTCCAAAAGTGTGGGTGCAGGAAGAGCAAACAGAGGTCTCAGTAGAATATCTGAGATGGAATAGCAGATACTTAACTGTAGTGACCATAGGTCCCAGTTTGCTGGAGACAATTCTGATTTAGCTTGTGGTTCCAGTATCCCCTCTGGTTTACTCTCCTGGTCCCACCACTGTTCAGTCTGAAAAGTGAGGTGGTTTGAATCTGGGATTGCATTGTCTCCCTTGCCATAAACTATAATCTCTACTCTGACCCAGGGAGTAGATAGCGTAGGGCAATTTCAGAGTATAATATCAAATTTATTCATTAGTTTATTAAATCATAATATGAATAACCATTTTTATGTAAACTGTGGATAATGGATTTCAACTGAATCTCTTTTACTTTCAACAATTTCCTGTTTCAGGAAAGTTGACAGGAAACTGACACAGGAAGTTGACAGGAAACTGACACAGGAAGAAAGTTTTTCCTTGTGTTGTATGTGCTTCATTACCAGTAGGAAAAAAAACCTATAAATTTCAGAGGAATCTATTCCTATTAATTGTTTGGTTACTTAAATTTTTATATTAACAGGCATGCTGAAATATTAAAGTCATAAAAATCTTGGATATCAAGTATATTTTAATTTTAGTTTTGAAACGTTGATATTGATAGTCACAGAAAAAGACCACCATTTTCTTAAAGATCCTTATTTCATTTGAAAAGTTAGTTATTACTATTTCAAATGTATGTAATTCACATAATTAATTACATATGTTATAGTGCCAAATAAAAACTAAACTATAGCCATCTATCTTTATATAAAAATAATGTTTAAAAACCCCACAAAATTAAACACTATAATTCCAGAAATTGGATAGTGTTTCTGTAGGTGTTTAATAAAATGTGTTATTTAACCATTAGGAAAACTATGATTATACAAGCTCAAAACATTTTAAATGAAAAACTGTACCTTGACCATTAACATTCAAAGATACTGAATTACCTATATCATTTAGTCATTTCTAAAATATGTTTAATATCTTTGGTCTTCTGTTGAATAATATATTTTCTTTTCCACTACAAAGTTTTAGTTTTCATTACTTATATGTCCAAGCCTGAGAAACCATGGTGTGCTGAAGATACAAGAGTATGAACAATTGTTTACTACACACCATTCAGAGAGTTGGTGGAGTCACCAAGCTGGAAGATGGACTTGGCCAAATCTTGCCCTTAATTCAAACCATGCTGCAGTCAGTGGCAGTGGCTTGTAACTTGGGCAAACATTAAACGTCATGTAGACTGTTGCTCTTTCTTCATTACAGTCCCTCAAACTTTGGTCTTTGAAAGTGCAAGGGAGCATGTTTCACATTCATCACATACACACTAAATAACCAAAGCTGTTCTGGCAGAAAGTCAGGGTCATGAAAAACTACCCTCTGAATACATAACCTATTCTGATTCCTGAAACATATTTCCCAGGTTAAAAAAATGTTCCACTCATTTTTCTACCTGTATCTGTAGATACAGACCACCTTTCTGTGTGGTTTTGGGGGGTAGGTACATATTCCATTTCTATATATCTTATGACTTATGATACCACCTTCTGTGAGTCTTCTTGAAGCCCTTTCTCTTTTATACCCATCCCACATTTCTTTTGACATTTAGGCTGTGGAATCCTCAGCTTCAGGTTTTCTGTTCTGGTGGTGCCTCAGAGAAGGTCACTTCCCATGTTTGTGTCCTCCTCCTGTGCCTTCCCCAGCAGTGCTCTACTCTAACTTCCTAGTGTTTTTTGATAGAGGGCAGTGGAGGAGGAATTCTCTGTTTTCCTGAGTAAGCCACGTCATAAGCAGGCATGGGGTCCCTGGTGTCAGGGAGGGTGGTCTCCTAGGTGCCCTGGTGCTCTGAGGCTCTATTTCTAGATACCTCCTGCCTCTCTCCCAGAAGGACAATGTTCTGTATTTTAGTTCCTTTGCCCCAGCTGCACAGGACGCTAAGGACCAGTGTTTGTGACCTTCCCCCAAGGAAATTAAGACTTTTGTTCCACAGGATAGATGGAGAAGAATGGTTCAGGTCGACTTTCCTGATGCTGTCTCACTGGTTTCTGCCCCCACCCCCCAGGTCTAAAACACAAAGAATACTTTTTTGGAAGAAATTAGCAGTTGGTTTTAAAATGGTAGGAATTAACTTTTGCTTTATGTTTCAAATTAGGAACATTGTTCAAATTTGAAATGTAGGCTTCAATTAGCTATCCATCAAAGATAGCTATCAACTAAAGAATAGAGCTGGTATTAGTGCTGCATAAGGAATTCAAAAATATTACTTAATGGAAACACGATAGATTTATATTCCCAAACTACTCTATTAAGTAAAATTGCTCTGAGGAATTAGCATGTATGAATTATAGTCTAAAGTAGGCTGTGTTTTGGTAATTTAATTACATGAAACTACTAAAAGTGATAACCATGTTACAGCTTCTATCCTTTCTTGAAAACATAACAGTAAATAAAATATTTATTTTTTTTCTGTAGGTACTAGACTCTTATCTAAATACAGGTTTTGCACACAAAAGAAATCTTGTCATTAGTCTTTTAAAAACTCTGTTTTGAAAGAATAAACAGAAGTGTCTTTAAACATTATTTACTCAACATGTAGTGAACAAATATTTAGGGAGAAACAACTATAAGTCACCTATTTTCTAGGTTGAGGTATTTAAATCAGTGCACAACAACCAAGTCAAAATCTCAACTCGTGTAACTTACTATATTCTAGTAGGAAGAAAGAAAGAAACAGCTAAATGTAGACTCTGATGTCAGATGTTGACAAGCACTATGAAGAAATATAAAGCAGAGTAAGAAGAGAAAGAGTGCTGAGTGGGAAGGGGTTCTATTTTAAATGCAGGTGTTACAGAACCAAACTTAGGTCAACTCTCCTGTGTGCAGTAAAGCCAACTACTGATACTGGTTGTGGTGAAGAAAAGTGCAGCATTTATTGCAGGGCACCAAGCAAGGAGAATGGACAACTCATAATCAAAAGACTTCAACTCCCAGTGGCTTTCAGGGAAGGGGTTTTAACGGCAGTGGGGGCGGGGGGGGGGGGCTGCAGGGTGTGTGATCAGTTCATGCACAGTTGTGGGATGACTGGCATCAAGGTGAAGTTTCAAGCATCATCATCCTTCTGGTTTCAACCGGTCTAGGGTCTAAGGGCTTGTGCTCAGCAGTTTTCATCTGGTGGGTCTGCTTCCTGTAAAAACAACTTACGAATGTGTGTCGTGCCTTTATCTGTATCTTTCAGGGAACTGGGAGTTCGGTGATTCTGCTATGTGGCCGATTTAAAGTCTAAATCATTACCAGTTTCCCCACCCTACAGCTGTTCTTTGTTTCTACATCTTCACATTCCTAATCATTAACTCTGGAGCAGCATTTAGAGACTCAGTGGAGGCCTGGGAGACTAAAGCAAAAGCCTTGTACTTCAAAGGACGGGGACACAGCGGCATGTATATGGCTTCACATGAATGATATTCACCTCTGGGACACTCTGAGGAGTTGGCGTTTGAAGAGGCATGAATGAAATGGTAGGCTAGACCAGGGGATCTGTTGAAAGAATGATCCAGGACAGAGGCTCAAAATGCAATGAGGCAGGGAGGTGAATGTGGCAGAATATGAGGAAAAAAGGATTTTAGAAGATTAAATATTAACTTGATCTTTGTAACAGCCCTATCACTTACTCTGTCTTACAGATGAGCAAACAAAGGCACACTAGTAATAGGACAAAGGTCATACATCTTGCAGATGCCTGAACTTGGATTTGAATCCATAGTCTTTGATAGCTACAACACTATGAACTGCTTACACACTAGTCTTTCTTTCTTTCTTTTTTTTAAGTTCTTAGTGGTTTTATTCAATTAAAAAAAAATTTTATTGGAGTACAATTGCTTTACAATGTTGTATTAGTTTCTGTTGTACAATGAAGTGAGTCAGCTATATGTATACATATATCCCCTCCCTCTTGGACTTTCCTCCCCGGACCATCCCACCCATCTAGGTCATCACAGAGCACCGAGCTGAGCTTCCTGTAATATTTGCAAATGAAGCAACAGACAAAGGATTAATCTCCAAAACATAAAAACACCCTATTCATTCTTTTCTTTCACCACTCACTAACTGCTTTTGTAAGGTCCCTGTTTAACTGGCACCTCCACTACTAAGCTCATGACTTTCATACACTTGAAATATACACCATATTCATTATACTCTGTTCAATAGCCTCACACCCTTTCAGGTACAAAGATATATCTGAGACCTTTATACCTTTTCCATGAAACTAGCATCATCTTTCTCAACCAAAACTAGTATTTCTCACCAACTACTATATTTTTTAATCACCTCGTGCCTCTTATTTTGAAGGTTTATTTATTTGATTACTTTTCTTGCTTCTATTTATTTTAAGAAAAAAATGGGGGTTTTCCAAATTCCGAGCAGTAATCTAATTTTGACCAATAAGAAAAATATATAGGGGTAAATTTTTAAATAATAAACATATATTTGAGTTTTTTAGCATTCTGTGAAAAGAGGAAACATGATCATTCCTATGGTTCATTGTTCGTCAGATTAAAAAAAAACTAAAGGTGAAAGATTCATTTGGATGCTGTACTTCGGGTGTGTGTTTCATGGGCAGTGAATGAGGAGTGGCAGACAGGAGGAAGTGATTCTGGGATGCTGTGGGGTCATGAAAGAATATTAGGAAGAGCTATAAAGCAACCTTTGAGGGATTACAAATGAAAAATGTAAGTAAGTTCATTTGTATCCTTTTTTTTTTTAGATTCCACATATAAACAAAACATGATATTTGTCTTTCTGTGTCACAGATGCAGAAAACAAACTTATGATTACCCGGGGATAAGGGGGCGGGGGATAAACTGGAGATTGGGATTCACATATACACACTACTCTATATAAAACAGATAACTAATAAGGACCTACTGTATAGCACAGGGAACTCTACTCAACTTTATACTCTACTTTATAAAGACCTACATGGGAAAAGAATCTAAAAAGAGTGGATATATGTATATGTATAACTAATTCACTTTGCTGTATACCTGAAACTACCACAAGATTGTAAAAAACAAAAATTTTTTTAAAAAATGAAACTTTAAAATTTGGTTCAGGCTGAAAGGCCTTCTCGGTAAAACTTGGCTTAAAAGGAAAGTGCTTTGGTTTAGGAAACCCACCTAAGCATGTCTTTGCCATATGATCATAAGGCTGCTCTATCATGCAGTGGCCAATGGACATAGAAGAGACAGTTTCTGAAAGCTCAGAGACTGCTACGACCTACAAGCTTCAGTCGGATTTTCATCTAGATTGTGAGAAAAAGGGAGAAGCAAAGGTTGATGTTATATTGCCATCTCAACTGACCGGAGGGTGAAATAAGTTAAACAGCCTCACTTGACTGATTTCCCAACCTTTTCTACACTAAGTTTTAATCCGAAGTTTTCGTCCCCTGACTCTATTCACTCCTGAGGATCTGAAGGAATACCTATTGATATCATTTGTGCCAATCACCCATTAATATACAAATCTGTTAAAAAGTATTACATATTTATGCATGTTTATAGACAGACATGCCTATATAATAATGCTGGAGGATGTTTTCATAGCAGTAGTAAGAAAACAAGATACAATAATGTATTAAAAATGAGTTTTTGTTACATTTTTCCAACATAGTATAATCACTAGTGCATCAGTTATCTGTTGCTATGTAACACACCACTGCGAAACTTGTTTGTTTGAAATAATAAATGCTTCTTTAGCTCATGAATCACTGAGTCGCTGTGAAACTGGCAGGTCTGTGCTGGCCTTGGTTATGTACCCACCCCAGCAGTTAGCTGGACAGACTGATAACGTTTGGCTTTACTAACTCTCCGTGGGCTCTTCCACATGCGTTGCACCTTGTCTGAGATGAATCAGCTGACTGACCCCTGACTCTGCTCCATTTGGTCTGTCATCTTCCAGGAGTCTATTCTGGTCTTATTCATGTTGTTAAAGAGAAAACCACAGGCTCAAAAGTTGTCACTTGTGCTAAAGTCCAGGATACCAAACCTCAACTTAGTACCTAACCTAATTGCGGTTTTAACCTTCCCAGGAATGTAATTTTAATCAACCCGTCTGGAATTTTCTGGTCAGCACCAATAAGGTCATGTGTCACATGGGTCCTCTCCATCCCCAGAGGAAGAAAAGGCCATCTGTGTGATAAAACCCTTGTCATTCTCTTCATTCTCTTTCCCCCCAAAATAAAATGTCCTGGCTTAAAAATAGTTCTTTCTCTTCTTTTGCTAATAGCTCCCTTGCCCCACTCTACTTCCTATAAAAACTTTCCATTTTGTACAACCTCTTGGAGCACTCTTCTAGTTTCTAGGTGGGATGTTGCCTGATTCATGAATCCTTGAACAAAGGTAATTAGATCTTCCAGTTTAATTTGTTGAATTTTTTTTTAACAGTATGGAGGCTTCAGGAGTCCAAGAAAGCAAGCAGAGACATGCAAGACCTCTTGAGGCTGAAGGTTGGAAGTAATATCACATCACTTGCTTCCCTTTTAGCCAAAGCCAGCCCAAATTCAAGGAGTAAGGAAAGACTCTCTACCCCTTTAAAAAAGACCCGCAAAGGCCCTCTGCAAAGAGCATGGATGTAAGAAAGCACGAATAATTGTGGCTACCTTTTCAATCTACCACGAGTGACCTTAACATATCTGTAGAGAAACTATTAGCAAATTTCCTTAGCAACTTGCTGATCTGTGGCTTTACAGAGGAACCAAGAGATTTTCATCTATTTCATTATAATTTTAGAAACAATTTATTATATGAAGTTTCCAGTTGCTTGCATATAATTTCACTCTTCTGCTATCCCTGTGAAATACTTGAAAACTTGTACCCTTGGGTTTTGTCTCCTCTGGATGTTACTAACCTGCAATAGAATGTGTTCATTGCTACTCTAATGCAGCAGTTAATTGAATTTCAGTACTAGTCAACATTCACCAAGGTCATCGTGAGTCAGCTTCCACTTTGACAGGAATCTATTATCATCAAGAAACACCAAGCAATTAATCACTATATTTTAAGTTTGGTTCTTTTCATTTTTTCTCTGCTAACATCCTAATAAATGGAGACACATATCAAACCTTACAGTTATGAATTAGAATGTCTTTCCTAGTAGATGACTTATTGATGGCGAAGTGATTAACCTTTCATTAAAACTTGATATAAAATTCTTCCCTCCATATATCTGTGTTTATTACTCAAGCCCCAAAGGAGAATACATCAAACATAAGACAGCTTGGTTCTTTAAAACACTTTTGCAAGTCAGAGACTCATAAAATCTGTGATTTTCTAATTTCTCCTCCACTCCATCTACTTTATGATAAAAGGGAACAGGTTCCACACTCTCTTGAACTGTATCTTATTACCTACCTTCAGGATAGAGACATGGCGTTAACTAAGGTGGTATCCTATAATTCCCATGTAGCATCTACACAGAAAGGCATGACTCAATCTTTCATTTTGGTAGAATATTCTGTTTGGAATCAACATAGTGCACAACTTTGTAGAACTCTTCACAACCACTCTGACATAGTTGACACATACTGCATACGGTACCCATTTTTTAAGAACTGGATGTAAATGCGGTCTCACAATTAGTGTGACTAAGAGAAGTTATGTGTCTCTATACAGAGGAGCCTTTCAAGTCTCTGCCTATTTATTCCTTCAGATCCTCAGAGGCTGTGGTACTCTGATCACAGCGCAGCTGTTAACTCACACCGTCATCACCTTTTATCTTGTCTTGTGCTTTGACTCTGCTTATCTTTGATAAAATTCATTCTAAAGGCCAGCAAACTCCCCAGCTAAGAGTTCAGTGTTTTAAAGGCGTTCAGAGCTGCCTGCAGGGCCTGCTATGCTGCTTCCGTGGCTGGTGCCAGCACTGCACTGGTGACATCTGACAATGTCCATTAAAGGGCTGTCAGGCTGACACCAGGCTGCTGTGAATCTGCTTCACTGAGATGAACACAATCCCTCCCGCTTTGCTATAATCAGTTACATTAGTAAAAAGAAAGCTGTCTTACTTGCCAGACTTTAGAGAATCTTCGTGCTGTAACAGTACTGTATAAAACAACTCAAGAAAAGAAAACCTCAACTCTGATCACCGCTCTCTGCCCTTCCTGCCCCTCCTCCTGTTTACAGAAATGAGGCTGGGCCTGAGAACAATCTGAGTTTGGAATGCTAAGCTGTACTAGAATATGATGACAAAGCCAATGTTAAATGAAGAAACAAACAGATGTGCATTTTTCTTTCTGGGTGATTTCCTAGACTTTGCCAGTTGTAAAACCTAGATGACTTGAGACAATGCAAATAAGCTTTGGGAATGTATTAACTTTTTACTCAAGTCTTGATAATGAAAAGTAGTTGAAACTTTATGGCAGCTATTGAGACAACATCCCATTAGTAATTTTTTCCAGCTTTATTGAGATGTAATTAAGACTGTGTGTAAGTTTAAGGTGTACAAAGGGATGGTTTGATATACTTACATATTGGGAAATTAAGGATAATTCACACATTCATCACCACAAATAGTTACCATTTTTGCAGTGAGAACTTTTACGGTCTACTCTCTTAGCAACTTGCAAGTATGTAATACAGTGTCGTTACTATACTTGAAGTCTGGTAAATTCCAAAGGTGGAGTAAGACAAGGTCTTAAGAAGATCACTTGGCAAGAAAACTGTACTCCTGGGACCAGACACCAGGACCTGAAGAATACTCTCGGCTGGAAATTAGCTAAGGCGATTGTGAACACAAAGGGATAAAAATATTTTTCTTGAAAAGAGGGCTATAGGTTAAATAAACGGCAAAGCGTGAATCTCCACGGTACAGAAGTAAAAACTGTCTAGGGACTCTATGAATAGAGAAATCCAGTGGCAATAGGAAATCAAGACGAAAAAGAATGAATGAACTCTCTTTAGAAAGTTTCCTAATGAAAATGGGACAAATTGGTCACAGAGATGTGGTGCTATGGCCCTATCAGCACTAGCTTACTGGGAGTACAAGACATGTATAAATTGAGAAGTTTAAAATATGTTATGAGGTAGATAAGCCAGAGATTGGCTGGCTACCCCACTAATACCATCTCTCTCATATCTCTAGCTCTACCTATTTCCATCTCTCTTTCTTAGGGGAACCATGATTTCATTTATCTCTCTCCTGGTGGACAAGATTTTCCAGAGGAAAAACATTATTCTAACCAATCCCATTCTCACTTGTGATAATAGTTTAGTGGCACCATATCTGTCCAATAAGACATGAGTAAGATTTACTGAAATGACCTACTTTTAGAAAAGTTTTCCTCAATATCATAAAGTTTTATGCCCCCCCCTTAAAATTCCCACATTTTGTGCCACTTCCTTAGCACTTTAATGAAACTGTCTTAATTTTCCAAACTGAACCAACTGTTACCTCTCATGGGCAAGGATACTTAGGGCTATTGGGTACCTTGTGGTGTCAAATAGTTTCCGAGGCTTCTTTCTTTAAATGAGATGTAATTGACATATAAATTATATTAATTTTCAGGTGTATGACATAATGATTAGGTATTTGTATATACTGTGAAATGATCATCACAATAAGTCAAGTTGTTTAAAAAAATAAAAATGAACTCACAGATACAGACAAGAGATTGGTGGTTACCACAGGTGGAGGAGAGGAACAAAATGTGTGAAGCTGACCAGAGGTGCAAATTCTTATGCTTTTCACTTGGATTCTTCTCACTTAATGGCCATGTCATTAGGATCAATTCTAGAAAATGCTATAATATTTTTGAGAAAGTTGTCCTTGCAGAGTTTGCTAGACAGAAGAGGGGAAATCAAACAGCTTGTATTTAAGGATGGATTAAAATATATGGATTTAAAGACATTTAAAATATTAATTAGGAAGATACATTGTGTAGAGTTCAAGAGAGAAGAGAATTGTAAGTTGAAATCTTCATTTTTTTCCCTCTGTTTTTAAGAGTTAAATCAATCATCTGGGGTAGTCAATTTCTTTGTTGCCGAGAAAAATAGAAAGAAATGAAAGAGCTCCTTTCAACTTTTCTCATTGACAGCAAAGACCCTTCCTAATCCAAAGAATTATTGGAATAGCTTAAAGGTGGACAAATCAAAACTACCTTGAGGTCTTTGCTAACCTTACATGAATGGAGTCAAGTTTACCTTTGACAGAAATGATTCTGTGCAGAGGGAAAAGGCCAAGAGAGGTGTGCCAGATGAGCATTGCTTACCAACCTGGACCCCTGGGTTGGCTTTGAGCTCCATTTTCTTTTTTTTTTTAACATCTTCATTGGAGTATAATTGCTTTACAAAGGTGTGTTAGTTTCTGCTGTACAACAAAGTGAGTCAGCTATACATATACATATATCCCCGTATCCCCTCCCTCTTGCGTCTCCCTTCCACCCTCCCTATCCCACCCCTCTAGGTGGCCACAAAGCACCGAGCTGACCTCCCTGTGCTATGCATTTTGATGGTTGCAGTCACAACTCATTGAAGTTTCTGGAATTCCTAAAAAAAATCAAATATTTGGAATCACTGTCTTTTGATTTGCCCAAAGTTTAGGAAATATTTCTGATATCTGGCATTGTGCCATTAAAATTATCTCAGCTTTACCTAGCAAATAGGTAAATAGACAGTTATATATCTATCTCTTACAGTTTTAGAATCATTTCCTCTTTTTCCATTTGCTAGCTTTGATCTACAGTAAGTGCCCTACGTACGAACTTTCAAGTTGTGAACTTTCAAAGATGCGAATGTGCGTTGTCATGTCCTATCACGTGTTAGTTCACCTGTCTGGTGTACATTGTCATGTGTGTGCATCCTCTACAAGTGTTTGTGCTTTTGCGTACAGTACTGTATACAGTAGAGTAGTACATTATCTTTATTTCAAGCCCAGGATGTCCAGAAGCAAGCATAAAATCAGCAGTGATGTAACTAGTACTTTTCAAGGTATTGTACTGTAAGATTAAAAATGTTTTCTTTACTTTCCATGTTTGTTTTTTACGTATTATTTGTGTGAAAAGACTTGTAAACCTATTACAGTACAATACTATATAGCTGATTGTGTTAGTTGGGTATATAGGCTAACTTTGTTGGACTTAGGAACAAATTGGACTTAGGAACGTGCTCTCGGAATGGAACTCGTTCGTTTGTAGGGGAGTTATTGTATAGGTTTCAGGTATGTATTTGGACATAGGATAGTGATAATACCACCAAGGTATTTTTTAAGACTGGATCCATCGGAACTCAAGAGTGGGGAGCAGCAAGGGTAATCAGTTGGACTGACTGGGAGATCAGATCACAGGGACATCAGAAGTGGACCCCAGAGGCAGAGTGGGAGTTCTGTCCACTGTCAAGAAGTCTCATTTACTCTGCTTCCTGATATCAGAACACGTTGCAAAGAGGCCTACATGATGAAATATGCAGACTAAAATTACTGCAAATCGAAGGCATTTTTTACCAAATAAAATTGTATTTGTCCAAAATTGTATTTGAATTGCTGCTCTGTCTACCTCCCATGAGCCTTTTTCAGTGCTTGCAGTAATAAAATCCCTTTATTTAATAGAATAGAGTTGTGCCACTGCATCTTGCTGGTTTACTTCAGGAACCTCAAAGAGGCTCAAATGATGAGGAAATTAAAAAGAGAAGGCCAGAAACTTTGCTGTTGTTTCACTGTTTGTTTTCCTTTAGACATTCACTGAGATATTATCGCTCAAGGGGGGCAGACCAAAAACTGAAGGAAGTGGTCAGATAGTGAGAGAGCTTTTAAGATATACCCCGTGGTCTGGGTGAAAAATAGCAGAAATGGGCAAGAACGTTCTCCCTGGATATGAACAGAACAAAGCAATTCTGACACCTAGGATCATTATTCCTGGGATCAGTATTCTTGGGAGCAGCATTCCTGTTGTAGACCAGGGGTTCCCAAACTTTCTCAGCTCCCACAGTCCTTAGTGTATCAAGATTCTTTTCTTCATGGTGCCCCTCTTTCAAAAAATACGCCATTCAATTGCAGTGAAATAGTTTACCCAAACTTAGATTGATATACATAAAATAGAAACAGAAAATCTTAATTTCATTCTTAAATAACCACAATATCTTGTGACTGGATATATACTCTTGGCATTAGACCTTCAAATTCTGTTCCATGGTGATCGTGTACTTGGTTTTTAACACAGGAACTCCTGCAAACTCAGATTTGCAAAGACATGATGTCATGAAAAGTAATACAGGGTGAATTATGCTTAACCCTAAAGTATCATGAGATGTCTAATGTTGAGTAGTGCTGTTGAGCGTTACTTTGTTTCCTTTGAAAATGTAAGATGCTCCACTGCAACTGCGTGGGTTTGCTGTTAGAACCCAGGCACCTCGGCACACAGTCTGGGAACTGCAGCGTAGATGGCGCCATCCTTACAGTGGATGGGAACCATGACAGCAACCAGGAGCTGTGTCTCCCAGGAGCTTTACTGTCAGATTGGTCTAGTGGCTGAGAGTTTTGATGCTAGAAAAGGAAAATCTACGTTGAATCCCAGCTCTGCCATTACTAGCTCCTTTGCCTTGAACTATTTATCTTTCTGCGCCTTAGTCTCCTCCTACATAGAATGAAAAATAATAAAAATCCATAGTACCTGTCTCATAAAGCTGTTATGAGTATCAAACTGAATCAAGCATACAAGGTTTCTTTTAAGTATATAGCAGATAATTCATGCAAGAAATTTCACTCACTACTATTATTATTGCCTAATCTCTCTCCAGAAATGTTAGGTTGACTACCGATTGTCACCAGTTCCTTGGCAACAATAGACATGTCATATACAAATATAAAGTTGAAATAAAGAATAACTTTTTAAAATTCTAAGTTACTCATAATAAATTTGGTGATTTAATGTGTAGTTGTGAGTTTTAACCTTATAGGAGTAAATTTTATTAGTAATTAAGATCTAAAATTATTTTTCCTGAATTAGATTTATTTTTCTAAACACCCCTTAGCTCATCTGATAGGATGAATTTTCATTAGAATGATTATCATATTCTGTGAAATTTTAATACTCCCAAAACATCTATGTCTTGCTTTAAACAGACATAAACACATATATACATATTTTGTTAGATGGCTAGGTTTCTTGCAATATAACACTCTATAGTATGATTACTGTGCTGGTATATCAATTAAAAAAAAACACACATTTAAGGCTTGCTATGTGCCAGACACTGTAATGCATCACAAATATTAACACATTCATATCTTATAACAACTTCAATAACTACTGAACACACTTTACAGTGTTAAGCTGGGGTTAAGTAGAGTCATTTGCTTTCTATAAAAGGCAAAAATCCAGACCGTGAAAACAACTGATGAGGGCTTCCCTGGTGGTGCAGTGGTTGAGAGTCCGCCTGCCGATGCAGGGGACGTGGGTTCATGCCCCGGTCCGGGAGGATCCCACATGCCGCGGAGCGGCTGGGCCCGTGAGCCATGGCCGCTGAGCCTGCGTGTCCGGAGCCTGTGCTCCGCAACGGGACAGGCCACAACAGTGAGAGCCCCGTGTACCGCAAAAAAAAAAAAAAAATGCTTCTAATGCCAAATATTGGAAGTAAAAAATCAAGGTCACATGAAATGATAACAAAAGTAGACAATTTTGCTTTTTAACTACTCAACTTTACATTGGATCACTTTTCCTTGACTGTGCTTAATAAAACTTACGGGGGTTCTTGCAAAATGTTATCATGAGCTTGTCCATTCTCAGTTTACCCCGTTTTTGTTTTTGCATTGAGAACGCCCATAACTTAGTATTAAGAAACTACTGCTCATTAGGCATAGTGCTAGTTTGATTCATATTATTTAATTTATTAAATCCTTAGATCGGTTATGTGATTACTAGTTCCATTTTATAAATGAGAAAAATGAAACTCTGATAGCTTAATTAAATAGTACACTTAAATTTTTATTGTTTAGGATTATCCTGAGTCAAAACAAATTCTTTAGGATACTATAGTGCAAATCTTATGCATGACAATATTTGTAGATAAAATTTAAATCATTGTACGAGGCAGCTTTTTGGGTTGTGGCAAGGACTCCTAAGATGTATCGTTAAATGGCCATTTTGTTCTTGGAACATGGTTATAATTTTGTGGCCTTGAAGAACAGAATTAAATTAAAAGAACCTCAGGGAGGTCATCTTATGTGTCTTCTACCTTCCAAGAAGCCTCTAAACTACCTTAATATGTGATTATCCATCATATTTCAAGACTCTACAGGGAAAGAGCAGCCGCAACTTTCTTCAAATTGCTGTTTCATTTTTTACCACCACTTACATTCAGGAAACATATCTTTGTGGTTATTCCAAAGTTCTCCCACTATTTCTTAAATCTCTTTTTCTTATTTTGCTCTCAGCGAACATGAAGAATAAATCTGTGAGCTGTACTTTTTCAGGTGTAGGGCAGGAGGTATTTTTTTATAAACAGGTTAAAATGTTTCCATTTCTTTACTTTCTTTTGTAAATCTTATATTCTAACCTCTTAATCTACTTTATGTCTCCATGTTAGATTTGTAATATCAGAAACCCAAAAGAGAAGAAAATTACTCACCAAATGTCTAAGTATAATAGATCACTTTAAGATTCTATTAAATATTTATATAACCATACACTTTCCTTCTCTCTCTTCCTCCCTGCTCCTACCCCAGACTCCTGGTCTCTGTCTCCCTCTCTGTCTCTTGTTCTCACTCCCACACTTTGCCTTCTATGTAGGTATTCTCTACAAATATTCAAACAGTACATGACAATGATAACTGGTTTATTTAGTTTAAATTACAATTTTAATTAACAATAATAGTAACAGTAGCACTTGCTATATCAATGAGTAATTTATTTGGTACCCACTATATGTGACATATGTGTATGTTAGTTACTATATATACATTGTTTGTATTCTCACAATAAACTCTGCAAAATCACTGTTATTTGCCAAAATATATATGGATAGATATGAAGGTTCAGAGAAATTAACAAAATCGACTATGGCCATGCAGTTATTAATGCAGCCTGGATTTGACCCCTGGTATTTGTGAATATAATTTCCCTGAAGTAGCCATGTATTCAGAGGAGTGCTGGTAATCCTTGCTTCCTATAATGGAGGATAAGACTATTTAACATGGATCAAGTTTCTCCTCGAGGACAAGAAAACACAGGCAAACATATAATTTAAAGATTATTTAAAAGAATAATATTTCTGACTCATGTGAGTCTGAGTTGATGACGTGATCTTGTATATTATGTCTAATGCCATTACATAGGATCAGATTATTATAGGGTGGGTTTAGGCAGAGAAGAGAACCAAGAAGTGATATTCTTAAGGTACTCCAGTAGTAAAAGTCTTATAGAAGAGAGGGAAAGATGCAAAGAAGACTCATGGAGAACAGCCAATGAGGCAGGAGGAAATCCAAGGGGGCAGGCTAAGCTATAAGCCAAGTAAAGAAAGAGTATCAAAGAGGAGAGAGTGTTAATTGTGTCAAATGGCAGCTATAGGTACTGCAGTTTTGTGTAACACGTTAAGTACACTGGTGACCTCGGCAAGAAGAGCAGTTTTGGCTAAATGGCAAGGGTAAATCCTCAACCTGGGAGAGAATGTGAAATGCTCATTTCAAGGCAGTGAATGTTGACAACTATTTCGCACACAGTTTTGCTGCAAAGGAGACCAAGGACTTTAGAGAAGGGTCAAAAAGTTTTACTTAAGATAGGAAAAACTTAAAAATATATAGTTTTCTATGCTGATTGAAATAATCAATTAGAGGGAGAAGTTTTCAATGATGTAGAGAAGAGAATAATGTTGGAGCAATGCCTGAACAAGGAAGAGAAGAGGGGATCAAGGACATGGACTGAACAATGGGCATAAGGTAAACAAAGAGTTCATTTCTCACAAAGGGCAGAAAGTTTCTTCAAATGTGTACAGATGCTTGTATGTGAACAGATGTCCCAGAGAGAGTGTCCATATTCTTTTGTGTGCCTCAATTTTCCCAGTGAAGTCAGAAGCATGGTCTTTACATAAGAGTGTAGATGGGGTAGAGAATGTAGAAGGTTTTAGGAGAGCAAATAAAGTGTGAAATGATACTCTAGGACATTAGGAAAATAAATGGATTAGATAAATATAGTGCTGTTCTCCAGAAGCATTAAGAACGCTATTTTTCTTTTCGATCATGTATTTAAATAGGTATGCACATTTTCTTTAATCACAAAGAGTAACATTGGGTTGCAAGATAAAAGAAATCAGAGATTGAATTAAATCATGGTTATTGTTTAGCCAATAGTAGGAAAAGGTGAGGCAGGTGCCTAGAATTCAAGGGTAGATGCAAGGGAATAGTTATAATGATTGACCACGAACTGAAGTAGGATGAGAACGGTGAAAAGCACCGCCAGTGGTGAAAAAGCATAAAATTGTGGGATGGCCAATGATTTGGACATCCTGGTTGAATTAGGGAGCACATAAACAAACCTGGAAAGCTAAGAGATAGTGGCTAGGGACTTATGCATGAAATTGTGACTATATAAGGCATTGCAATTATAAGTAATGATGACACTTCAGTGGTGATTCTGGTGTTGAGTGGAGGAATTTATGGAACTAAATTCGAGTTGTTGGAAAGACTATATGTACACTGAAATAGACAAGAACTAATTTTGGAATTAGACAATACTTTGAACAGAAGTTCAATTCATTTAGAAATTCCAGGGAATGACCAGGTATTGAGAGATGGGATGATAAATAACAGATTCATAGATTAATCTGATGATAGGAGATTAGATTTTTTTTTTAGTGTGGGTGGAGGAAATTGATCTGAAAATTGTAAGTAATTAGGAACAAAAAACATGGCTATATCCAAGACCAGAGGCCAAAGTGTTGTGGCAGAAAAATGCCATCACTCCAGAAATGAACAGGAATCTCCTCTTGAGAGAAAGCCAGGTGAAAAGAATACTCAAGAAGATTGAGGATGTAGAACTATTTGCTGTTAATGGATCGTTGAATTCCAAAAGGATACAGTGAAAGATTTTATGTGGTAGGACATGGTGAGGAAAGAGAAGGAAGTAAGGTGTAGATACACAAATCAGAAAAACAATGAAAACCTTACAATACTATTTTTGGTGATAATGTAGAGCAATACACTTTCTTAAACACTGCCATTAGGAGTATAAATAGGTATACCTACTCTGTAAAGAGCTAGATTCTGTCTGGGGATCTGGTAAATTTGCATATATAAATAACTCATGTGATAGCAATTCCATTCCTAGGAATATGTCCTGGAGAAATGCATGCAGGCGTGTGCCAAGAGACATGGAAAAAATATTCATAGCGCCATTGTTTATAATTGCCCCGAATGAGAAAATCGCCATGTGCCCATCAATAGAAGGAATTAAACGTCTGTGATTCTTATCATAATAGTATGCCTAAAACTAACACAACATTGTAAATTAACTATATTTCAATTTAAAAAATTGTTAAAAAAATAGCAACAACATGCCAAAATGAAAGTAGGTAAGAGTGAAGCTTTTAATCCCTGACCGTGTGTGATATTGTAAGCATGAGGCTAAACCCAGAAGAAACGCCTACTCCAAGTTCCATTTTCCGCCATGAGTCAGTGCACTGGTTCATCAGAACGGGGGTTGGGGCGGGGGGTCAGCTCATTGTCATGGGAGACAAAACCAAAGGCTCCTATGGTTTTATGGACCCTGAGGCTGGAGGGAGAAAGCAGGAAATATAAGAGCATGGCTGGCCAGCAGGGCCTGAACCCTTGAGTTTCTCTCCAGAAACTGCAATTCATTGTCTCTGCATCAAGTAGAAAGGCCAGCTTTCCTTTCCCCTGAGACCTGCCAGGTAGAGCCTTTGTAATTGTCTATGGTCAGGCTTGAAAAATTACACTAGATTATTTGGCCAGGAGCCAGACTTCTCCAGAGCTATTCAGGGTATCGATTTCTCCTTGTATGAGTTTTGGTAGATTGTGTCTTTCAAGAAATTATTTGGTCCATCTCATCTAAGTTACCAAATTTGCAGGCATAGAGTTGTTCAAAGTATTCCTTTATAACCCTTTAACTGTTCATGAGATCACTATTAATGACCTCTCTGTCATTTCTAACATTGCTAATGCGTATCTTTCTCATTTTCCTTGTTAGCCTGACTAAAGGCTTATTAATTCTATTGATTTTTCCCATAAATTCATATTAGATAATGTTGGTTGCTGTTTGGGTCATGTGCACCTTAAATGATTTTTCTGCCTCCTTGATCTAACAATACTGATGAGAAATGTAGACGTTTCCAACTTTAACAGTGGATATGTCTCTCTCCTATCAATTTGGCCTCCTGTTTTGAAGCTGTGCTGCCAGGTGCATAAACGTCTAGGATTGTGATGTATTTTTGGAGAACTGACATCTTAATCATTGTGTAATGGCCCATTTATTGCTGGTCATCCTCCATCTTCTGAAGTCTGATATGTCTGAAATTAATACAGATACTCCAGCTTTTTTTGATTGTTCTCATGGTAAATATTTTTCCATGACTTTTCTTTACCCTATCAAGTCTACATATTTAAAGTGGGTTTCTTGTAGACAATATATAATTGGAGCTTGTGTTTTATTTTATAGACTCTAACAACGTCTATCTTTTGTTTGGTGTAATTAGACCATTCATTTTAAAGCAACTGTTGATGTAGTTAGACTAATATCTGCCATATTTGTGTTTTCTACGGGTTATATTTGTCCTTTTTATATGATAGCATTTTAGGTCCTCTCTTAGCATATCAACTGTACTTTGAAAATTTTTTGGTGCTGTCCCAGAGTTTATAGTGAAGATTTTAAACTAATCTAAATCCACATTCAAATAGCACTGTATCACCTATACTGCAGGTGCTTTTCACCAGAGTATTTCCAGTTCCTTCCTCCCATCCCAGGTGACATTACTGACATTTGCTTTACTTATCTGTGCCCTATAACCACCTATACAGTAGTACTATTATTGCCTTAAACAAAGAGTTGTCTTTGGGATCAAATAAGAAAAAGAAATCTTTTTATATCCAGTTTTGGCTTCTCCAGTGCTCTCCTTATTTACCCAAGTTTCTGACCTTTGTCATTTTTCTTCTGCCTGAAGAATTTCTATCAAGATTTCTTGTGGGGCAGGTCTGCTGAAGATGAATTCCTTCATTATATTTTGTTTGAAAAAGAAATTATTTTACCTCACTTTGTAGGCTAATTTTACTGAGTAGAAAATTCTAGTTTGGTGGTTTTTTCTTTCAACACATTAAATGTTTCAGCCTGTTCTCCTAGTTTCGAAGGAGGGGTCTATAAGTAATTCTTATAGGATAAGTAAGAATTACTTATAGGATATAAGAATTCTTATAGGATAAGTAATTCTTATCCTCATTCCTCTATATTTAAGGTGCTTTATTTTTGGACCTGGATTTTACAATCTTTGCATTTGTTTTCCTACTGTTTGAGTACACCTAGTTGTTTTACTCTTTGGTGGTTTTTGTTTAGTTTGTTTGTTTTGGTATTTATTCTGCTTGATGTTTTCTGTCCTTCTTGAATCTGTGGCTTGTTGTTCAATTACTCCAAATATTTCTTCTTTTTTTCTCCTTCTGGCATTCCTATCCCACACATATTATACCTTTTGATATAGTCCCACAGTTCTTGGATGTTCTCTTTTATTCATGTATTTATCTCTTTGAATTCCAGTTTGCGATGTTTCTATCGATCTACTTTCCAGCTCACTGATTCTTTCTCCAGCCATGTGAAAGCTGTTGCTTAGGGCATCAAAGGCATTTCTTCATTTGACTGTGTTTTTAATTTCTAGCACTTCCCTTTGATCCTGTCTTAGAGTTTCTATCTTTATGCTTACATTATGCATTTGTTCTTGCATGTTCTGTTTTCCATTATTTAGTGTATTGATCTTAGTCATTTTAATTTCCTGGTCTGATTCCAAAATCTGCCATATCTGAGTCTGGTTCTCATGTTCTCTTCATATTCTTGTGTTCTAGCTTGTCTTCTAATTTTGTGTTGAAAACTGGGCATATGTATCTAGTGATCATGGGTCTTTCCTTAGCCAAACTTTAGTCAGGCTTCTCTGAATTCTCTTCCCAACTAGGTCTATATTTTGGACTTCCATTGCCCAGTTTTAACAAGAATCTTGTCAAGTTTAGCCAGAATCCCCCACCCCCAATATCTGACCAAATTCTTCATCATCCCCACCATCCCTCTGGTGGTATCTGATTACCCTGGACTGCCTTCAACAAGGACCCTGTTAGGTTTAGCCATATACTTGATATTTCCTCTTAGTAACTTTCCATCCACCAACCAGCTGCCTGGCTATAAATTTCTACTTTTCCTTGTTGTATTCAAAGCTGAGTTTTTTTGTATTCTGAAGTCTCATTCCCTCTATCATGTTGGTCCTAAATATAATCTGTATTTTATCATTTTAACTATTATGCAGCTCTGGTTTTCTTTGACACTGGTAACAGGAACTGAGTTAAACAGGCCTTTTAGTGCAAGATTTTCTGAAAACCTGGCCAGGTGTTAGGCTGTGTTGCTTTGTGCTGTGGTTTCCTCTGGTGTCCTTATTTTGTCATGTAGCTTAGCTTTGTCTTCTAGAAGCACTCCTCCTCAGAAGGGGTCTCTGTTGTACAGCCTTTCCAGCTGTAATGCAGTGTTATACTGACAGCCTGTTAGTGTGGTGACAGGGATGTGAAAGGAGATTATTCTGTAATCTCTGAATTAAATCACAGTGCTTACGCGGCCCTGTGAATCAAGGCTATGACTTTCATAAGTATTTCTTCAGTGTTATCATGTTGCTCTGTGTTTTCCACTGACCTCTACTCTTTTCCCTGGGCACAGTGATCAAGGTCCATTCCCTTGAAGCCCTGACCCCTGTTGACTACTTTTTCCCTTTTAGTTGTAACAGGAAGGCTAAAAGGGTTTGGCTGGAAGGAATTCCCTTTCCCCAGCTGTTGTAAAACTTTGGCAAAATCCTTTCACTTGAATTCAGGCCTTTTCTATAGAGAAAACTTTTGGTAGATTTCACAACGATTACCTTCCTTTCTACCTATCAGAGCCAACAAGGGATCTTCCTTAGCTCTTTACCATGAGAACCTGGTGAGGTTCCTAGAGATAAATAAACAAAAGTGTGGGGTCCCTTGAAGACAAAGTCCCCCCAGAAGTTTCTCACCCTCATAGTAATCTATATACAACCTCCAACAACCATCAAAATTACCAGTTTAGTGTTCCCCCCTCCTTAGGGCTCCAGTAGCTTCAATTCCAGGTGAGGAGATCAATATCCTGGGAGATATTTCTCCCAGGATGTGCCAGTTTCTTCCTATTTTCATCTGGAAGGTCTTCACTGCAAATTGATTTCCCTGAGTCCGAGAAAAGTCACTGTTTTTTGGTTTCTCCAACTTTTTCTTATTGTAAAGATGTGTATGACAATCACCAAGCACCTTAAACAAAGCTTAACTTAATTTCTTCTTATAGATTACCTCCTGCTGATTCCATTTTGTTCACCCTCCCTATTTATTAACTTATTATTGTTTTCCTGTTTTGTTAATGTTTTTCTCTTTCCTGAAGTATTTTGATATCGATATCTCTCTAGATTTTTTAATTACCTATTGACTTATTTAGTTCAAAATTAACTTAATATTCATGAAACTAAGAGCACAGAATAGTACAACACTTAATGTCAACCCCGATTTCTGCACTCCCAGTGGGAAAGAGTCATATTGCATGTAAGTAAACACTTATCCATACAGCATGATTTCATTGACTTCTGGGAAGATACTCTAATTCCAAACTAACTTTTCTCCAACCGATACGTGAAATCCCTCTAACAGAGATCAATCTTTGATATGCCTCAGTGAGAAATAAGACTTCAAGTGTCTCCTTGGAGAAGTAATATCTTGAGTTCAATTCTTCTTGGGCAAAATTAAATAACAAGTCCTTTGAAGACAGTAAGAGCTTGAAAGGGAAAAGTAATGGATCAGATAAGCTGAAAAAAAGTGAACGAAACCATAAACCTGGTGTGAAGAAACTTTGAATGTGTCCGAGTTCTCATTTAAAACACCAAATCTATAGCTATATGAAGGAAAATGTCTTAGAGTTGAATCACAGAAAGCCAGGCAGAACTCACCCACAGGATGCTTGTCAATCACTGCCTGCTAGAAAATCGCCAGCAGTACTGAATAGAAATTCAGTAACCATTTCATCCCCACAGACAGAAAGAAACCAAGAGGGTAAGGCAATCACCCAATATCACAGAGGTAATTAGTAGCAAATACGGAACTAAAAAATATTCTCTTTTGCCAACATTGGGTTTTGCAATATACAGTAAAAAGTTATTCACTTTGCTGGGATTTTTAAATCAAATAATAATAATAAATCATAATAAAATCACAAAAGCAGAATGATATAAAATATACTTCTCATTTTACTGTTTGGGCTTTGAAAACTTAAAAAGCTAGATTTGTTTTCTGGCCTTGAATTACTTATCTTGCATAAAAACCTATTTCTAGATGATGGGCTGAGCATATAACTCAGCTTCCCCCTGCCTACCTAAATGTGTAGTGTTGATAGAAAAAACATATTTTTGAATACCTAAGGCTTCTGTGGAAAGCTGGAAATGAAATTCTTAGTGGACAAGAAATTTTGAGGGATATCGGGAATAAAGAAAATAAATTGCATATTATTGAATAGTAAAATCAAAGTGGTAAGGGCTTGAGAGAAGAGTATGCATAATTAATATAGACTATCAGGGACCAAATTTATCTTCCCACTTGAAACAATAACAAAATAGACAATATACATAAACAAATGTCGAGATAATGGACATTAGAAAATAAAGGATAATATTCACTGAGAGAATAAAACAGAAGATAAACCATAGAATTGCTCATGGAAAGGAAGGAGAAATCCAGACTCTTGTAACTGCTCTAAATTAAGAAGATTGAAGCTGAAAGTCCAAACGGCTGCAGGAACTAAAGTTCACAGTGCAGAGATATGTGAGGGATTCTTCTCAAATGGATTTATAGGTTCAGGCAATCCCAGTGAAAAATCTTAGTAGATCAATTGGATAGTATAGAGAGTACAGAAATAGATTCACACAACTATTGTCAACTGATCTTTGACAATGGACGAAGAAATTTCAAAGGAAAATTTCTTATCAATAAATAGTTCAGGGAAAGTTAGATTTCCATATACTGAAGAATGAACTTTGATCCATACCTTATACCTCATAGAAAATTTAAATCAAAATGGATCCTAGACCTAAATGTAAACCCCAAACTTTAAAACTTCTAGAAGAAAACATAGGAGAAAATCTTTGTGAGCATGATTTAAGGAAAGGATGTGTTAATATAGCACCAAATACATGATTAATAAAAGAAAAAAATGGTAATTTGGAATTTAACTAAACTAAAACCTGCTACTTTTTGAAAAGACATTGTTAAAATGATAAAGCTATGCAACAGAGTAGAAGAAAACTTTGCAAATTTGACACTTGATAAAGGATTTTTATCTAGAATATACAAAGGACTTTTAATATTCAGTAATGAGAAAACAAACAATCCAATTAAAAATGGGCAAAATATTTCAACTGCAAGTCTAAAGTTTAAAGGGCTCACCATACCAACTAAGATGTGAGGTAATTCAACCGCCGATATACGCATATGAGAATGTAACATTGTACAATGCCTTTGGAAAGCATTTATGGGCCCATCTACACTAAAATATAGTGACATAAAGAAGAACAGCCGTAATCTTGGGATGGAGACCGTGAAGCAGTAGGTGGAAATACAAATGTGAGCAAACTTTTGGGGGTGACAGATGCGTTCATTATCTCGGCTGTAGTGATGGTTTAATATGTACTAAACATCGAAATGCACATTTTAACTATGTGCAGTTCAATTTACATCAATTAAACCTTAATAAAACCACTTTTAAATAACTGTGTATGGAACTATAAAATTTGTAGTTCAGTCGGTTTGATACAACTCCTGGAAAACTGAACCAATAACAGCTTAAATAGATGAGGTTTTTATTTTCTTTTTTTCCAAATAAGAATTTCAGGTAGGGTCCCAGGGTGTCATTATTGTGGGAGGTTTCTTAAGTTTTTTGTTCAACTGTTACTGCTGTTGTGTCTTTTCCTCATAGGCTCAGGAATGTACCTCTATCTCCGGGAATCAAGAGCACATCACAGGAGTTCAAAAAAGGAAAGTACAGACCTTCCACAGTCCACAATGGGATTACATCCTGAGAAACCCACTGTAAGTTGAAACTATTGTAACTTAAAAATACACTTAATACATCCAGCTTCCTGAATATCATAGCTTATCCTAGCTGAACTTACATGAGCTCAGAACACTTACCTTTTCCTACAGCTGGGCACTATCATCTAACACAGAATGTATTTTATAATAAAGTGTGGAATATCGTATGTAACTGATTCAATACAGTACTGACAGTGAAAATCAGAGTGGTTGTCTAGGTACAGAATGGTTGTAAGTGCATCCATTGTTTACCCTGTGATGGTGTGGCTGCCTGGGAGCTGGGGCTCACTGTCACCTCCCGGCATCAGGAGAGAGTTTCCTACCACTTATTGCTAGCCAGGGAAAAGATCAAAATTCAAAATCAGAAGTACAGTTGTCACTGAATGTGTATCTCTTTCACATCAGCCTAAAGTCAAAACAGTTGCTAAGTCAAACTATTTTAAAGTTGGGGACCATCTGCAAATGAAAAAGGGGATAAGCCTATACCAGCTGACATTCTTTTTTTCTTTTTTTTTTTTTTTTTTGGCGGTACGTGGGTCTCTCACCGTTGTGGCCTCTCCCGTTGCGGAGCACAGGCTACGGACGCGCAGGCTCAGCGGCCATGGCTCACGGGCCCAGCCGCTCCGGGGCATGTGGGATCTTCCTGGACCGGGGCACGAACCCGTGTCCCCTGCATCGGCAGGTGGACTCTCAACCACTGCGCCACCAGGGAAGCCCCCAGCTGGCATTTTAAGCAGCCTTTCCCTTTTCTGTACAGTTCTTTGGCCAAAAGTTTGTCCGACAGCAATCTCTCTCAAAAGAGAGTCTGTGAAATATAGTTTTCATTTTCTCTGTTTAGATTTACACATGGCCTGTCCAAACTAAATTGAAGTTTTTATAGTTTCTAGTAGTAATGAAGAAAGTGAGAATGGATATTAGATTGATCACTAGCAGTGTGTGCCAGAGGCACCAGTAGTCCTTTTCATAAGAAGGTGTAGATATAAGAGAGAGAAAAGTTCTCGAGATCAGGAGTATTAAAGTATATACAGTATGATTCCTGGAGAGTCAAACCCTGCATATTCTCTCCCCACCTACCTCTATCCTGACAGCAGTGTTACACGTGTGCACCACACACAGTGGGTAGCTGTGTGATTTGTTGGGGAGAATGGACAATGTCTCCTGTAGCCTGCCATACATGGGGGGTATGGGTAGCATCCCCATCTGTTAACAGATAGTGAAGCACCCCCCAGTACCTGCAACCCCCCAATCTTATTTTCCATTAAAAAAATCCAGAATACACATCAACTAGAATGCACTACCTTTCCGCCCAGTACCCTCAAATTTTTGTCAGAGGTCTGAGGGGCAAAATCAAGTGAGACAATGGGTAAGAAGCACCAAATGACTGAAGACAGCCACTACCATGGATAGAACAAGAAATTCAACAAATGGTAGAAATCGGGCTTATTGAAATTGAACTGATTTTCATTAGTTCTTTTTTCCATTATAGGTTATTACAAGATACTGAGTAGAGTTCCCTGTGCTATACAGTAGGTCCTTGTTGCTTATCTATTTTATATATAGTAGTGTTTATGTGTTAATCCCAAACTCCTAATTTATCCCTCCCCTCCCCTTTCGTAATCATAAGTTTGTTTTCTATGTCTGTGAGTCTATTTCTGTTTTGTAAATAAGTTCATTTGTATCATTTTTTAGATTCCACATATAGGTGATATCATATGATATTTGTCTTTCTCTATCTAATCCACTTCACTTAGTATGATAATCTCTGGGTCATTAGTTTTCTTTTTTTATTTGTTGGTAAAGTGGAATATTTCCTCACATTGTAAACAGTGTTAAATATTTATCCTAAAGTCCTAAGGAACATGTTAAAATATATAAGGTTTTCAATATTAAAAGTGTTTTATGATGCATTAACAATTTCATAATCAAAATAAAGTATTATAAATAGCTAGATCAACAACAAGATTATAGCCAGAATGAAATTATAAAATTTATACAATTCCATTCAATTTATGCCAATGTACTTCTAAAAGCATCATAAATGAAATGAGAAATTTTCTCAGAAATAATAAATTATCAGAATTGGACCAGGAAGAAATAGAAAACCTGAGGGAAGTAATGATTGTAGCAACAGTTGGAAAGATAATCAAGGATCTTACACATGTGATCCAGATAATTTTATAGCTGAAACTTGCCAAGTATCATCAATGGACAGTTCAATGTTACCTAAAATGTTCCCCAATGTCAAAAAAGAAAAGATTTTTGGTGCAAGCCGACAAGGTAAATAGTCAATAAACTTAACCCCCCCCCTTTTTTTTTTTTTTTTTTTTTTTGCGGTACGCGGGCCTCTCACTGCTGTGGCCTCTCCCGTGGCGGAGCACAGGCTCCGGACGCGCAGGCTCAGCGGCCATGGCTCACGGGCCCATCCGCTCTGCGGCATGTGGGATACTCCCGGACCGGGGCACAAACCTGCGTCCCCTGCATCGGCAGGCGGACTCTCAACCACTGCGCCTCCAGGGAAGCCCTAACCACTTTTGAGGTATAAATATGATCAGAATATGATAATTTAAGAAATAATGGTCACATACATATCTCTCACTTTCAAAACTGTCTTGAAGAGATTTTAGGTAAAGCTGTAAATAAAAATATTCATTCCTACTTAAATCAACATGCATTTATTGCAGTTTGTTTAAATCTAAAAGTGCAAATGGACTTGGAGACAAGATTCAGGCTAGTTCTGCAGGATAATGTGAGCTACAAACGTTTTCTCTTAAGCTGACAAAGTAGATGTGAAAGAAAATATATATTTGCTTCCAGAATGGGTTAGCTTTGAAATTATTTGTTTTAGTTCCAGGTTGTTAAAGACGTGTAATTTCTCTAACTGGTGTCAATTTTTATCAGGAGCCAATGATAACTGTGAAGTTTCCTGGTATGATTTATAACAAGCAGAGCCTTGCAACAAGCTTTGAGTAAGCCTAAGTGAACCATATCAGATTTGTTTAGTAAAGCTGTGCTAATAGATTTTTGAAATCTGTGGTATGTCTCTGTGCAACCCAGTGAGGTGGATATAGTACCTGTCATCTATAGTTACAATTTGAGAATAAATGCAATACTGAATCAAAATTGCATTATGAATGCAGAGCTTTTGTATTTGGTGGTACATAAAGATATTTTTAAAGGCTCAGTACAGTTTGCTAGAAATGATTTATTAATGTGGGGAAAATGAAATAATACTAAACAGCAATGTTTAATGGACGGTCATGTAAGGAAACGACTGGAAATATCAACCACAAATGTTGTCAAGTCTCAAAAATGAGAAGAAACCAGAAAAATAATGATTAGCAGATAACACATAGAATATTGGAATGGATAGCATCATATTTCAACTCCTGATGCCAATGTAAGCTTGCTTTCACTAGAAGCAGAATTGATGGCTGGTAAAATTGGTTCATTTTCCAACTTTATAAATATTTCAGAATCACTTTCCAGATTGCTTTTACCAGTTAATCCTGTCACCAGGGTAGCAATGCAAGAGGGTCCACTCTTCTGCATCCTGTCCAATGCTTGGTACTGTTAGACTTTGTGTGTGTGCGCCATCATTATGGTGTGAAAATTAAATCAGTGTTGCTTTTAGTTTCATGTCTTAGAATATCAAGTTAGATGGGCAGTTTTATGCATATGTCAACCTACACAAATATTTTAGTCATAAAACCTGACTATTTTTCTATCGGTTTGTGGGTATTTTTACCGTTTTAAAACATCTTTCCTATATTCTGAATACCAATTCTTTGTTGAATTTAATGTAAGTATATCATTTCACACAGGTACTTCTATTTTAATTTAGTTTTTCATTTTGTTGGTCATGCATAGTTTACTTTTAAGGAAGATGAATTTTCACATTTTCTTTTCTGTTTTTTTTTGACAGACAAGTACCTTTTAATATGAAAAGAATTCCTGCAACCAATTCTAAAAGGATGAATGCATCATAGGGATAAATGGGCAAGGACACAAAGACAATTTGCAAACTACAGAAATGGTCTTCTGAGAGCTTTTCTTTCTTTTTAAAAAAATTTTCTTGTCATATAAAAAATGTGTAATGTTTTAAACAAAACACATTTTTTAATAGCTGTGGACATTTTGCTGAGTGACAATACTGCCCGAGATGCCCCTAAGCCACCCATTTCCCCAAATGCCTTCCTCATTAGAGAACTTTCCCCTGCTTCTCAGAGATGAAACAAGAGGCCAGCTCTCCTTTTCCCCCATTGTTTAACTACCATTTTTTATCACTGTTGTTGTAGTAAGAACACTTAGCATGACATCTACCCTCTTGACAAAGTTTTAGGTGCACAATACAGTACTGTTAACTACAGGTACAATGGTGTACACCAGAGCTCTAAAATTTACCCACCTTCGGGAGCGCGGGGGAAGATGGCGGAAGAGTAAGACGCGGAGATCACCCTCCTCCCCACAGATACATCAAAAATACATCTACACGTGGAACAACTCCTACAGAACACCTACTGAACGCTGGCAGAAGACCTCAGACCTCCCCAAAGGCAAGAAAGTCCCCACGTACCTGGAAGGGATTCAGAGCGCTGCTTAAAGGAGCTGCAGAGACGGGCGCGAGCCGCGGCTAACAGCGTGGACCCCAGAGACGGGCGGGAGACGCTAAGGCTGCTGCTGCCGGCACCAAGAAGCCTGTGTGCGAGCACAGGTCACTCTCCACAACCCCCTTCCGGGGAGCCTGTGCAGCCCGCCACTGCCAGGGTCCCGGGACCCAGGGACAACTTCCCCGGGAGAACGCACGGCTCGCCTCAGGCTGGTGCAATATCATGCCGGCCGGCGCCTCAGGCTGCTGCAACGTCACGCCGCCCGGCGCCTCACGCTGCTGCAACGTCACGCCGGCCGGCGCCTCACGCTGCTGCAACGTCACGCCGCCTCTGCCGCCGCAGGCCCGCCCCGCACTCCGTGCCCCTCCCTCCCCCCGGCCTGAGTGAGCCAGAGCCCCCGAATCAGCGGCTCCATTAACCCCGTCCTGTCTGAGCGAAGAACAGACGCCCTCCTGTGACCTGCAGGCAGAGGCGGGGCCAAATCCGAAGCTGAGTCCCGGGACCTGTGCGAACAAAGAGAAAGGGAAATCTCTCCCAGCAGCCTCAGGAGCAGCGGATTAAAGCTCCACAATCAACTTGATGTACCTGCATCTGTGGAATACCTGAATAGGCAACGAATCATCCCAAATTGAGCAGGTGGACTTTGAGAGCAAGATTTACTATTTTTTCCCCTTTTCCTCCTTTTGTAAGTGTGTATGTGTATGCTTCTGTGTGAGATTTTGTCTGTATAGCTTTGTGTTCACCATTTGTCCTAGGGTTTTATCTGTCCTTTTTTCTTTTTAAAAAAGCTTTTTCTTAATAATTATTTTTTATTCTAATAACTTTATTTTATTTTATCTTACTTTATTTTATTTTATCCTTTCTTTCTTTCTTTCTTTCTTTCTTTCTTTCTTTCTTTCTTTCTTTCTTTCTCTCTTTGTTTCTTTCTTTCTACTTTTTCTCCCTTTTATTCTGAGCCGTGTGGATAAAAGGCTCTTGGTGCAGCAGCCAGGAGTCAGTGCTGTGCCTCTGAGGTGGGAGAGCCAACTTCAGGACACTGGTCCATAAGAGACCTCCCAGCTCCACATAATATCAAATGGCGAAAATCTCCCAGAGATCTCCATCTCAACACCAGCACCCAGCTTCACTCAACGACCAGCAAGCTACAGTGCCGGACACCCTATACCAAACAACTAGCAAGACAGGAATACAACCCCACCCATTAGCAGAGAGGCTGCCTAAAATCATAATAAGTCCACAGACACCCCAAAACACACAACCAGATGTGGACCTGCCCACCAGAAAGACAAGATCCAGCCTCATCCTCCAGAACACAGGCACTAGTCCCTTCCACCAGGAAGCCTACACAACCAGCACCCAGGTCCACGTCCAAACTTAGCAAACCAGGTCCAAACTTAGCAGAAGGAAAGAAATCATAAAGATCAGATCAGAAATAAATGAAAAAGAAATGAAGGAAATGATAGCAAAGATCAATAAAACTAAAAGCTGGTTCTCTGAGAAGATAAACAAAATTGATAAACCATTAGCCAGACTCATCAAGAAAAAAAGGGAGAAGACTCAAATCAATAGAATTAGAAATGAAAAAGGAGAAGTAACAACTGACACTGCAGAAATACAAAGGATCATGAGAGATTACTACAAGCAACTCTATGCCAATAAAATGGACAACATGGAAGAAATGGACAAATTCTTAGAAATGCACAACCTGCCACGACTGAATCAGGAAGAAATAGAAAATATGAACAGACCAATCACAAGCACTGAAATTGAAACTGTGATTAAAAAGCTTCCAACACGCAAAAGCCAAGGACCAGATGGCTTCACAGGCGAATTCTATCAAACATTTAGAGAAGAGCTAACACCTATCCTTCTCAAACTCTTCCAAAATATAGCAGAGGGAGGAACACTCCCAAACTCATTCTACGAGGCCACCATCACCCTGATACCAAAACCAGACAAGGATGTCACAAAGAAAGAAAACTACAGGCCAATATCACTGATGAACATAGATGCAAAAATCCTCAACAAAATACTAGCAAACAGAATCCAACACCACATTAAAAGGATCATACACCATGATTAAGTGGGGTTCATTCCAGGAATGCAAGGATTCTTCAATATATGCAAATCAATCAGCGTGATATACCATATTAACAAATTGAAGGAGAAAAACCATATGATCATCTCAATAGGTGCAGAGGAAACTTTCGACAAAATTCAACACCCATTAATGATAAAAACCCTGCAGAAAGTAGGCATAGAGGGAACTTTCCTCAACATAATAAAGGCCATATATGACAAACCCACAGCCAATATCATCCTCAATGGTGGAAAACTGAAAGCATTTGCACTAAGATCAGGAGCAAGATAAGGTTGCCCACTCTCACCACTCTTATTCAACATAGTTTTGGAAGTTTTAGCCACAGCAATCAGAGAAGGAAATGAAATAAAAGGAATCCAAATTGGAAAAGAAGAAGTAAAGCTGTCACTGTTTGCAACTGACATGATACTATACATACAGAATCCTAAAGATGCTACCAGAAAACTAATAGAGCTAATCAATGAATATGGTAAAGTAGCAGGATACAAAATTAATGCACAAAAATCTCTTGCATTCCTATACAATAATGATGAAAAATCTGAAAGTGAAATCAAGAAAACACTCCCATTTACCATTGCAACAAAAAGAATAAAATATCTAGGAATAAACCTACCTAAGGAGACAAAAGACCTGTATGCAGAAAATTATAAGACACTGATGAAAGAAATTAAAGATGATACAAATAGATGGAGAGATATACCATGTTCTTGGATTGGAAGAATCACATTGTAAAAATGACTCTACTACCCAAAGCAATCTACAAATTCCATGCAATCCCTATCAAACTACCACTGGCATTTTTCACAGAACTAGAACAAAAAATTTCACAATTTGTATAGAAACACAAAAGACCCCAAATAGCCAAAGCAATCTTGAGAACGAAAAACAGAGCTGGAGGAATCAGGCTCCCTGACTTCAGACTATACTACAAAGCTACAGTAATCAAGACAGTATGGTACTGGCACAAAAACAGAAAGATAGATCAATGGAACAGTATAGAAAGCCCAAAGATAAACCCACACACATATGGTCACCTTATCTTTGATAAAGGAGGCAAGAATGTACAGTGGAGAAAGGACAGCCTCTTCAATAAGTGGTGCTGGGAAAACTGGACAGGTACATGTAAAAGTATGAGATTAGAAAACTCCCTAACACCATACACAAAAATAAGCTCAAAATGGATTAAAGACCTAAATGTAAGGCCAGAAACTATCAAACTCTTAGAGGAAAACAGGCAGAACACTCTATGACATAAATCACAGCAAGATCCTTTTTGACCCACCTCCTAGAGAAATGGAAATAAAAACAAAAATAAACAAATGGGACCTAATGAAACTTCAAAGCTTTTGCACAGCAAAGGAAACCATAAACAAGACCAAGAGACAACCCTCAGAATGGGAGAAAATATTTGCAAATGAAGCAACTGACAAAGAATTAATCTCCAAAATTTATAAGCAGCCCATGCAGCTCAAAAACACAAACAACCCAATCCAAAAATGGGCAGAAGACCTAAATAGACATTTCTCCAAAGAAGATATACAGATTGCCAACAAACACATGAAAGAATGCTCAACATCATTAATCATTAGAGAAATGCAAATCAAAACTACAATGACATATCATCTCACACCAGTCAGAATGGCTATCATCAAAATATCTAGAAACAATAAATGCTGGAGAGGGTGTGGAGAAAAGGGAACACTCTTGCACTGCTGGTGGGAATGTGAATTGGTACAGCCACTATGGAGAACAGTATAGAGTTTCCTTAAACAACTACAAATAGAACTACCATATGACCCAGGAATCCCACTACTGGGCATATACCCTGAGAAAACCATAATTCAAAAAGAGTCATGTACCAAAATGTTCATTGCAGCTCTATTTACAATAGCCAGGAGATGGAAACAACCTAAGTGTCCATCATCAGATGAATGGATAAAGAAGATGTGGCACATATATACAATGAAATATTACTCAGCCATAAAAGGAAACGAAATTGAGTTATTTGTAGTGAGGTGGATGGACCTAGAGTCTGTCATACAGAGTGAAGTAAGTCAGAAAGAGAAAGACAAATACCGTATGCTAAGATATATATATATATGGAATATAAGGGGAAAAATGTCATGAAGAACCTAGGAGTAAGATGGGAATAAAGACACAGACCTACTAGAGTATGGACTTGAGGATATGGGGAGGGGGAAGGGTAAGCTGTGTCAAAGTGAGAGAGTGGCATGGATATATATACACTACCAAACGTAAAATAGATAGCTAGTGGGAAGCAGCCGCATAGCACAGCGAGATCAGCTCGGTGCTTTGTGACCACCTAGAGGGGTGGGATAGGGAGGGTGGGAGGGAGGGAGACGCAAGAGGGAGGAGATATGGGAACATATGTATATGTATAACTGATTCACTTTGTTATAAAGCAGAAACTAACACACCATTGTAAAGCAATTATACTCCAATAAAGATGTAAAAAAATACATAAGTTATTAAACACTTTCTTGAATGTTTAAAAATTCATATTCACTTAAAAAAATAAAATAAATTAAAAAATAAAATAAAATTCACTCACCTTATAACCGAAACTTCATACATGTTGAACAGTAACTCCCCAGGTATCAGGTGAGCACCATTGCACTCTGTGTGTCTATGTGTTTGACTGCTTTGGATACCTCCTAAAAGTGGAGCTGTATTGCATTTGTCTGTGTCTGGCTTATCCATGTTGTCGCATACGGCAGGATTTTTTTTTTGCATTCCTCTAAAATTCTTTCTTTTAGGGCAAAATGGTGCAAAAGGGGACTTATGTTGAATTTCCGAAATCTGGGATAGATTTTTTTTTTAATAGATCTTCATTGGAGTATAACTGCTTCACAATACTGTGTTAGTTTCTATTGTACAACAAAGTGAATCAGCTATACGTATACATATATCCCCATATGCTCTCCCTCTTGCATCTCCCTCCCTCCCTCCATATCCCACCCCTCTAGGTGGTCACAAAGCACCAAGCTGATCTCCCTGTGCTATGCGGCTGCTTCCCACTAGCTAGCTATTTTACATTCGGTAGTGTATATATGTCGATGCTACTCTCACTTTGCCCCAGCTTCCCCCCCTCACTATGTTATACACCTAAGGCTAATATAATATTATTCATCAACTATACCTCAACAAAAGAATAATTTTTGACAGAAGGAAGACCATATGAGGACACAGTGAGAGTCATCTACAAGCCAAATAGAGAGGTCTGAAGAAAAAGGAGCCCTGCTGGCACCTTAACCTCAGACTTCCAGCCTCCAGAATGAAATAAATGTCTGTGTTTAAGTCACCCAGTCTGTGAGCAGAGCAGCCTGAGCAGAGGAAGACAGACTTTGATACAGAGCAGTGGGGTTCTGCCGTAACAAATACCTAAAAATATGGAAGCAGCTTTGGAAGTGGGTGATGGAGAGATGCTAGAAGAGTTTTGAGGTACATGTGAGAAAATGCCTGGATTGCTGTGAAGGGACTGTTGGTAGAAATATGAACATTAAAGGTGAGTCTGGGGAGTATCAGAGAGAAAAGAGGAGAGCTGTAGATAAATCCTCTGTCTTCGTTGATGGTACATAGATAATTCTGAATGTTGGTAGAAGTACATGATGAGTTCTGGGACAGAAACGAGGAACAGGTTATTGGCAACGGGAGAAAAGGGCCCTTCTTGGTACAAGGTGGCCGGGAACCTGGCTGAACTGAGTTTTTGTGTTTTGAGGCAGGACTTACACAGTGAAGCTGGATATTTAGCTGAGATTTCTCAGCTAAGTGCTAAAACGTGGCCTGCCTTCTCCTCACTGCTTTTAGCAAAATGTGAGAGGAAAGAGATGAAATGGAGAAAATGTTAAGTCAGAAGGAACTAGAACTTGAAGATTCACAAAATTCTCAGCCTATTTATACCGTAAACAATGTGAGTGTGCTCTGGAGCCTTGTAAGACTTTTGGTCCTCTCCAAAATGTCCATGGACCTATTTGGTCCATGCCAAGTGGTTTTTGTCAGACCAAGTATCAAGGACATTTTGGTGTGGACCAAATGTCTTATGGATAGTTTGGACGAACCAAATGTCTCCTAACCATTCTGGAGAGAAAGCCTAAGGACTAGAACTAAATAAAGAGATTATAGGGTAATATGCATGGAAACACTACACTTGGACTAAAGGACACAGAGACCAGACAAGTGGAGAGACGCTGGTGGACTTCGGGGATTCTGTAGGATGGCAGGTAGAACCAGTCGGCAACAAATTTGCCTTATTCTTAAAGAAAAGAGAAGAAGGACCCCAAGGCCACTCGGAGTTTAACAGGGCTAAAGGCTAAGCCTCCTCCATTTGAAAGGGTGGGGCTACCGCCTTCATTTCAACCTGCAGGCTGTCTCTGGCCAGTGACTTAGGGGCAAGGCTGCCACCAAGGCTGAGGGGGCCAGGCGGCTGCCCCCATGAGCCTGACAGGCCATATCTTCCCTTCATACCCAAAGGTCACACCCCCCACACCAAAGTCACCCACACGTTCTGGTGCCCAGTTCCCTTTGGTCTTTCCCGGGTGCAGGTCACAGCTCTGGCCTTTCCAGGGCTGCAAGGGGGCATGTGGCTGGAGGTGGGTGCTGTCAAAGGCCAGGAGATGCTTTGCTTCCTGGGGAAAGTCGCCTTTCCGAGGCAGCTGGCTCTTTGGCCTAGGGAGCCCCATGGGCTGCAGAATGGGTGCCCCTTAACATCCTAGGCGGCACCCACCTCCCCCCTGGTCTTGCTCCCCGGCACCCTCTGCCGTCTGGAAGTCCGAAGCAGTCTCCTTCCTTCCAGGTCGGCGCCCCCAGGTCACAGGGAGTCTTTCAGGCGTCAAGGCAGAACGCAAAGGGGGAGGGGCCACGTGGCCACCCTGGCGCAACAGGAGAACTTGCGTTTGTCCAGCACCTTCTGGGTGTGCCAGGGCACACTCGTCCCACGGCCATCCTCAAGCATCCTCTGTACGCGGGAAGGGGCGCCAGGTCCCGCTGGGAGCTCTGACCGCAGGCTCAGCCCTGTTGCTGGACATCCCTCCAGCAGGGGCTGCCGTGGGAAGCTGGCCCGCAGCCTCGACAAGGCATGCTCGCCAGCAGGGAAGAGGTGATGTTGCTTCGGTTCTGCCAGGTGGACACCGTGGCCCGTGCTTTGCAGGCAGTGAGAGGGCAGTTTCTTCCAGGCAGGCGGTGGCCAGCCCTCACCCTGCTCTCCAAGTGATACATTAATGCATTATCTCTAAAGGATTTTTAAATTAAGAAAAATAAGATAAAAGAAGGTATCTGATTCAAAGTTCTGTAATTAATCATCAAATAACTAAAAATGGAAAAGTTAAAAAATGGTTATCTCTGGAGAGGGGACCTGAAGCAGGGGAGGGAGGCTGATAACTTATTTTTTCAATATCCCATTTTTTAAAAATTGTTATTGCCCATACATAAAGCAGAATGAAAGGAAAGTTATAAATAATGGGGAAAAACGTTTCTCCTCTACTTTTATATACCTGAGTTAGCTAATTTAACTTCACTTTATTTCTTTTTCTTATGTGTACAATAATTTTATTTATTCTTTTTATTCATCATCCAAACTTTTCTTATTTCCCCAGTTGCTTAAGGAAAACACATTGTTTTAATTATAACTTTACTTGGCAAGTAACCCAGAAAACATCTAAATCATAAATACATCCTAAACACCGAAACATTTTTCAAGTAAATGAAAACTATTAAATAAAATTAGGCATGACAATCAGAATCATCAATCTCTAAAAGTTATGAATGATCTAAGCAGTTTCATGACAATTTTCAATTAACTTCCATCTAAATATCTCTTCTGAAGCTGCTGTCTTTCACGAAAACAATATTCAGAGTAAAATTCAAAATGTTTACTAATTAATGTAAACATTTCTGTCTTATTAAACTAGTTGTTTTTTGTATTTTTCTGTAAGTCCACGAAAGAGGTGTCGTATGCAGGCACCATTACACAGTATATGGATTTTATGGGCTAGCTTCATTTCAAGCACTGGCTCAAAGAGAAAATTGTTTCTGAGCATGAATCAGCAAACTTAAAAATAAGCGTTTGGATCAAATCCATTTCCGAATCAGAGATTTACATATTTTTCTGTTTCTGCGTCTTTAAACATAGCTTCACTGAACCTAGAGACCCATGTATTAGAATTTCAAATTTTATTTGTAATGACAAAGAAAAATATATTATTACTGTTACACTGGAAAGGAGAGAATAAATAGGTTCTGTCTGAAATGTGTATGTGATTCTATATTAAGGATATAATATACAAATGATTAAAATAAAATGGAAGTAACCTAAATTG
The DNA here is from genome assembly GCF_951394435.1 of Stenella coeruleoalba. Taxonomy (NCBI): domain Eukaryota; kingdom Metazoa; phylum Chordata; class Mammalia; order Artiodactyla; family Delphinidae; genus Stenella; species Stenella coeruleoalba. The sequence goes on along the minus strand of NC_137149.1, from coordinate 146,064,212 downwards.
TTACAGATCAAGTAACTTATTTATAGATTTCCCAGTAGAAACAATGATTAAAATAATGTAATATGCATTGACCAGAAAAGCTAAATCAAACTACAAAAGGCTGTGATAATGGACTATTTTATATTATTCTGTGCAAATATTATTTGGAGCTACCAAAACCAGAGAGTTATGCACTAATATAGATATCACAACCACGCCTGCGGAATGGTACTGGAGTCGATTATGTAAATCACAGAAGTATATAACAGGATCATAATTATTGACAATTACTTAGGCTGAAGGTGAAACAATAAATAAAGTTGGTTGTAGAAATTACATAAAATCCCAAGCTTTTCAAAATATTTGCTGTAGGTAAGAAATTATGAAACCTGGATTTTATGCCATTGAAAGACATAATAATTAGAAAATATGTTTATATGGGTGAATAATAGTATTTTAACATTTTATTATCATTTATATCATTTATTATCATTTAACATTTTATTATCAGTATTATCAGTATCATTTTATTGTTTTCCTTTACTACTGACTGAATAACTTTCAACCATTTTTGAAAATAACTTTGATCATTAACTATCAAGAACTTGTCTAGTTTCATTTAAGGAAATGGTTCTAATATTTCAGCCTTAAAATTGGTGCTGGCTGTGAAGTATTGGTGAAGCACACAGAAAAATTCTTATGAATGAGAGGGGGCATTATGAGGCTACTTTTGTTTTTACTCATTGAGATAGTTTTACTTTTGTCCTTTAATCTGTTAATGTAACATGTTACGTTGATAGTCTTCTAAGGTATATCTGTCTTTAGGATTTTGGGCACCTCTGGTCCTAAGGAAGATTGCCTTTAATTCCGTCTGTTGTTTCTCTTGTCTCATACTTGGCTCATTTTGTGAGTTTTTATGTTTTACACGTGAATTGATGACTGGCTGAGTTGGTGGGTCCTGTGAGGCTGGGTTGAGGGGTTTTCACTTTGTGGAAACTGGTGTTTGCCTCTGCTGAGCACTCGGAATAGCTCCCACTGGAATCATTGTAAATTGATGATCCTGCTTTGGTTTTGATAGGCTTTACTAATAGATAATCTCAAACACCACATCATTATAAGCACAGGCCTGTATTTACAAATTCTTACGTAAGAAAAAAAAATATCCATCCAAACTCAGGCAAAACAGACACGTTTGTGTACGTACATGTTTCCATTTGCTAGAAATGAAGACGTTTTTCTCTCACTGTGCTTTCTCTGAGCCTGTATTTCTCCAAAGGTCTCGCTTTACATGGGAATGGAGGGGAGTTATCCCCTATTCATCTCCAAATCCTCACCTTGCATAAGCACCAAAAACCTTGCCTTTTGTCACCCATGTAATTCCCCAAATCCCACGGGCCCCATATTAGGCGAATACTCTGAGAGTCCAGGCACACTGTGAGCCTTCCAGCTTTGCTGCACATTAGGAAATAGAAACATTTTACATACGAAGGTAAAAAGTGTCTTAACCTGGCACTGCCATTCCAGAATTCTATCATCCATGTTGAAATTAGTGTTATTGAATTCAGATTCAGCTGCTCACTGCTCAAAAGCCATAAATCGGAGAGACAAATTTTAGCAGAAGGGAAAGGCTCTTTAATCAGAAAAGATGGCAATCTGAGGAGAAGTTGGACTTGTGTCCTAAGATCAACTCTGAAGATTCTGCTCAGTCATGACAGTTTTTAAGGGAAAAAAAGGGGGAAGAATGTCAGTGAATCATCAGCAGGAGGTTGAGCTCTGCATCATTCTCCATTGTGTGCAGACTGGCTGACTCTTCAGATGTTATCTTGCCCACACGATCAGCCTGCAGAATTGCTAAGGGGTCTATTGGGGTACAGATCTACTCATTCTTTTTTTTTTAAAACAAATTATTTAATAAATTTAAACAAAAACATGACCTACGAGCAAGCAAAAAACTCCATGAATGAATTAGTTCTTCATGTAAGAAAGGGAAATGGTGGGGAGTTTTGCATTCCCCTGATTTAATACCCAATTCTGAGCTCCCTTAGACAATCATTCACGAGACAGCTTTGAGCACCGGTTCAGCATTCACAAGAGGGCCTCTGATTCTCCTGGTCTCGCTTTTGAAGTGAATCTGATCTTGATGCTACAGTCACTTGTCAACATCAAATGAGACCCCTACAACCTACACGGTACCTACATTGTTCTATGTCTTCTTGTTTTCATTTATTTACTTTTTTAAAATTTTTATTGAGGTATAATTGATTAGCAATGTTGTGTTAGTTTCTGCTGTACAGCAAAGTGAATCAGTTATACATATACATATATCCACTCTTTTTTAGATTCTGTTCCCATATAGGTCATTACAGAGTACTGAGTAGAGTTCCCTGTGCTGTACAGTAGGTCCTTATTAGTTATCTATTTTATATATAGTAGTGTGTATATGTCAATCCCAATATCCTAATTTATCCCTCCTCCCCCCTTACCCCCCAGTAGCCATAAGTTTATTTTCTATATCTGTCACTCTATTTAGTCATTCTTTACTTCATTCTTCATTCTTACTTATTTTAATCTAGGAAAAAGGATCAACAGGTTAGGCAAGGCATGGTGTACATTCAGGAGAGCATAAGTCAGGAGTTAAATTGCCTAGTGATCTCATTCCTATAATTAGGTTCTTTCAAGTTTAGAGGGGAAAAGAAATGGGCCAACAGGAAAGGGGCAAAAGAGCTTCTTTCATTAGGAAGCTCTGTTCCATGGAAACATCTTCCATTATTACCTCTAGCTAGATGCAGCCAGCCAGTACCAAACTTCAGAAGATTCTGGTGCCTTCGCGCCAGGTCACCCCTTATCCCTTCATTGAAGGGAGTGATCTCTGGACCTTCCCAAGGAATATAAAAAGTAGAAATTTCTCAGATCTTACACTGTAAATCCAATCTAACATCACCTATTCCCCGAGACTTTAGAGACCTTCCTATAATGTTACTGCCAACTAAAAGTTGTCACTTGCCATCTGCCTCTACAAGGATTAGGTCAGTAGCCACTGCATCTGCTGACCTTCAGTACGCCCTGAAAGGAGTTCAGGGTGGAGGTCAGGAAGGGGGCCCTCTGTGCGAAACTGGCAGAACAGGCCTTCAGTTAGTTAGATATTTTCAAGACACGATTTTATGAACCCAACATCTTGCATCTCTTCAAATCTAGAAAAACACTAAAATTATTAATGGAAACATCTGCTTCTTATGACTAGCAGCAACCTTGTGCCAAAATGTGTGCTTGGCTGCACGTCCCCCCTTCACCAAAATCACATGTGTACGGACCTCACCCCCACCCCTTTGGAGCAGTTCCTCGGAGCTCTCTGAGAAGCTGTCTCCTGGGCTCTAGTCCTCATTTTGCCCCAAATAAAACTTAACTCACAACTCTCACCTTGCGCATTTTTTTCAGTCTACACAACACTGAAGATACACTGATGTCTCAATCTTATTTACCATAGGGCATCATTCCGTTCAGAGTTCAAGGTGATATCACAGCAGTTTATTAGGCAAATTCTGTCTTTCCTTTCCGGAACACTGAATTTTTAGCCAGGATCAAGTCCACTTCTCAACGTATTCTCCCTTATCTAACCTTATGTATCTCCTACTCTTGTTCAACTTCCTTTAAAGATACATCTCTCCAAACATGTTATACAGGTTCCTTCCAGCACATATTTAATAAGCTTTATTTTTCTCATTTATGGCAGGAGAATTAAGATACTTTCTTTTTCTTTTTCTGGAGCAGAGACAGTACTCCCAGTTTGGGTGATGCTGTATCCTCATCGTGGTTATTTGCACAAAGAAGTGTGTTGGTTTGGAAGATCTTGAGAGGAACAAGCTTTATCATGCAATATGTCTACTTAAGGTGGAAACACTATGCAGTCTGCAGACAAGGAAACCTGTTTTTTTTAAAAAAAAATTTTCTGGAAAAAGACAAAAAATGTTACTCTTAAACAGGAAGTTTTGAGAGGGTTTAGATATTCATATTTCCCAGATGTGTGCACTCAGAGGCTATTATTCTCAGACTAAAGGTCCCTTTCCGACTCTAACAAGGGTCCAACTTTGATATACTGTATCCACATGACTTTGGATTACTCTTCATCATTTATAATTAGATCCTGAAGCTGCTATTCAGCAGGGTCTGACCATTAACTCTAGAAGATAAGACTTTCCATTAAAACATCATAAAGACACTCTCAGATACACAGCGTGATCTAAGTTGTTAATTAATACTTCTGAACATGACAGTTTCTTTTTGCAAAGCTTTTTACTTTTTAACATCTTTATTGGAGTATAATTGCTTTACAATGGTGTGTGAGTTTCTGCTTTATAACAAAGTAAATCAGCTATACATATACACATATCCCCATATCCCCTCCCTCTTTCATCTTCCTCCCACCCTCCCTATTCCACCCCTCTAGGTGGTCACAAAGCACCAAGCTGATCTCCCTGTGCTATGTGGCTGCTTCCCACTAGCTATCTGTTTTACATTTGGTAGTGTATATGTCCATGCCAGTCTCTCACTTCGTCCCAGCTTACCCTTCCCCCTCCCAGTGTCCTCAAGTCTTATTTTTTAAATTTATTTTATTGAAGTATAGTTGATTTACAATGTTATGTTAATTTCTGCTGTACAGCAAAGTGATTCAGTTAATATATTCCCACTTTACAGAGGAGAAAACTGATATAAAGAGAAGTTGAATAACGACTCCTGATTCTAGCCCAGAATTTTGGCATTTAACAACATTTTACTCAGCTGCCCTGACAGACACTCTCGAATATTCCTCACAAACTCCCAGTATAGTATTTATAGTCTAAATGTCCCCTCACCATGTTGCTTCTTTACTTGTTTTTTATTGATCAGCCCCTTGCAAAGCCTCTCAGCATCTGAGCTACAAATTGCTTATCAAGGGCGACAGATGAGATGATGACATCCTGATACAACTTTCTTCATTCTTATATCAAGACAACTCTACTTCTAAAAACAACTTTTTTTTGTCTTTGTCATAAACAGGTTGTTTAAAACAACTTCACTTAAGTCATAAACAAGTGGATTTGAAATTATATCAAACCACAACACAACAATTTCAAAAGACGATTTCTTGGCAGACATTGTAGCCAAATGTACTGTTAACTTTCCTCTGAATGTTGAGGCAACAAACAAGGGACAGAGAGAAGAAAGCAGGAAGTAACTGGGAGTGAAAAAGAGAGAAAGCACAAAGGGAGACGTACAATCAGGGTCGATTATTATTCAACCTAATCACTTCATCTACTTTAAAAATAGCCTTTAAAAATTATCTTTTATGTATTCTGTATATTTTCTTTGGGGCTTCATATTGGTCAATATTCTGATGCAAGAGAACAGACTCTACCCTAGGCAATTAGAATTGAAGTATTTATTAGAGCATGTCAGAAGGCTTACAGAATATTGAGATGGCTGAATAAAACTCTGTAGGGGGGCTTCCCTGGTGGGGCAGTGGTCGAGAGTCCGCCTGCCGAGGCAGGGAACACGGGTTCGTGCCCCGGTCCGGGAAGATCCCACATGCCTCGGAGCGGCTGGGCCCGTGAACCATGGCCGCTGAGCCTGCGCGTCTGGAGCCTGTGCTCCGCAACGGGAGAGGCCACAACAGTGAGAGGCCCGCGTACCGCAAAAAAAAAAAAAAAACTCTGTAGGGTGAGATTCCAGAATCCATTCCCAAGTCTATACTGCAGGACCAGGCTGCCGAAGGAGCTGCTTCTCCTGCCCTCATCAGGAGGCTCTTTGTCAAATCAGATGTCCCTTATTACACACACAGAGACACAGGGCTGCCCCAGTCTGAGCTGCTAAATAAGCTAATTTCTGGTTCCAGAGGGCATCACTGTGCTCCAGTCAGGAAAGCTCAGGTGCAAAATCGGAAGCTGCCACTATAGCTTCAGGGTGCCACATCATCATTTTCTACTATCATGGAGCGATTTCTGCTAAATCGGCAAGACTGGGAGACATGGTATGTCTCCAGAACCATTCCACATTTGTTCTAACACACACTGATCAAATGCATGCCCAGTATTCCATTATCTCAGCTCAAATTTCAAGTCTCATGTTACTGCACCTGATGTGGAACCTGAATAAAGCTTGGATCACCAGCTGAAAATGAATTGGCTTGGCTAACCTTAAGAAATCCCAAAATGCTTTAAAATTGAGTCTTCTCTCCACATAAGACACAGAAAGTGTAGCTTTCTCCTTCTCCTTTGTTTCCTCCTCCACCTCTGTCCCCTTCCCTCTCTTCCCCTCCCTCTCCCCCTTCTCAGGCTCCCGCTCCTTGTTTAGATGTTTCTACGTCCACTTCACCTGCTTCATCTATTTGTGCTTCTCTTTCTCTTTCTTAACTTCCTTCTCCACTCATTTCTCCTTTCTCTTCCTTGTTTTCATTTTCTTCCTTAACATTTTCTCTTATTTCTTTGTTCTTCTTTTCTTCACCTCTAATTATTTATTGGAAAAAAACACTCATATTTGAATTAGCATGAAAAGAGAATCCATTTTCTTTACTAGGGTTCAACTATGATCTTAGGACAAAGATTGAAGACAGCTATTCTGGTTCCCAAAGAATCGTAATGGATATCGTAAGTTCAGATCTTTCATTTTACCGATGCTGGCCTAAGGCAGTAATAAATCATGTTTCAAACAGTACACTGAATAAAAGAAACTACAAATACTCTTGGATCAATAGCCTGGGGTTTTATCATTATACTATAATTACTAACATAATTTAACTCCAACGCCATCTAAAATTGCGTTTAATTACCTAAAGAGAACAAAATGATGGAATACAGCATATGAGCTAAAAATTATTTTGACAAATATAGACCTACAGTGTAAATCTTTTCCTAACTAGGTTAGACAATTAGAGAGCCACTTGAACTTCACATTAGCGATCTGAAATCACTAAAGCTTAAAAGGGTAGGCAATAGCTTTGTCAAATGGTAAATATTACTGGGATGATGTTCCATAAATTTAAAAACAAAAACCTCCTTTTTTATCTTCCATCATCTGGCTACTGCATAATAACCATTTTTATTTTTTAAATTCTACTTTGACTGTATTTAGTTTTAATAAACTTCTTATTCTTTTATTCATCTATTGGCAAAAATCTTTGTTATTTTGCCACTGAAACTTTATCTTTACCCGATGCATTTATGTCATCTGCCTAAAGGGAGAATGATTGAGACTACTTAGTACGAATGGCTGAAATTTCTACAAGTCAGTTAAAATATTTTATTTGAATTTTTTTTATTTCTTGATTTTCAAACATACTGCAAATATTTTCAATAAAATGTGTTTCAAGCTAATGGTATCAAGATAGTAACCTAAATAAAACATTAAACTGAGACAAGCTCCAATTACCTGAAATTGAGGTCACTTGGGGATAGCAGAGGGATTGTAATTTGGGAAACACATGCTGTAGTGAACTACAGGCAAGTCCATTTAAGGTTTGGGTTGGGCTGTATTTACAGGCAGGGACTGCAAAGAGTGGGGAGTCCAGCCAGATGTCAAGGCAATAAATTCACTGGCTTGAAGATGGAGAGAGATTCTTGGTGGTCTTCATGGGTCAGGAGATAATGCTTGGGCTTCTGTAAACCAGGCATTTAATGGAAATCAGTCTCTTAAGTTCCATTCCTCTGAGGGCACAGGCATGAAATTCTCCATTTCATATCCTCCAGTTCCATTCTGGATTGAAATCCTATTACATTTTCTCCTTTTCATCAAGAGTTTTCACAGAAAGCATTCCTGATCAACCATTTTGTTTAAGCATTGTTTTCCTCCTTTTCCCTTCCTTCCTTTCTCCCTCCTTCCTTCCTTCCTTCCTTTCTCTCTCTCTCTTTCTTTCTCTCTTTCTCTCTCTCTTTCTTTCTTTCTTTCCCTTTTATTCTATCAGAGACATTGTTAGATAGAGTACATGTCCCTCGAAGCTGAGGAGGACCACCTTCAGGTGTCCTGCCCCACCAACGAGGGAAATGACAACTGGATTTTACTGACTTCTTTTGAACAAGAAATTTCAGAAACCAATTTGAATCAAGGTAGCTGAAACAGAAACAAAGAAGTCTAGAGATGGCGTGAACAGACTTGGCCGTTGTGGATTGGCTGGTGTCCTTTGCTGATTTCTGAGAAGTTCCTGTGAGATTAGGTTGTTTCCTTTATGAGCTTGTGTTGACCACCTATATTTTGTCCCTGTTATATGTCACCTCATTTTAGTTTGGTTTCACATTTCCCCTTTTTGAGCAAGTACTTATTAGGGTGTTTGATCACCCAACATATTGCTAAGCATTTCTTCTGCATAGACTTCACTTTTTGACTGATCAACTTTTTTTATTTATTTTTCTACACCACGCCATGATTGGACATCTTTCTTCAGGGTGAGAGAAGATTTTGTATTTATTAGCAACCAAAAGGCCACATTTGAGCAACTTCTTATATTGGGTCTAAGTGGAGGGTCAAAGCAGGAAGACTTTGTCAAAGATACAGGTTTTAGATATCATTTCACAACACAGGGCAAAGCATCCGTCTACCAGGCTTTGTATTGTTACAAAGACTGGGTAAACAGAAACTGAATACTTTAAAGATCACAACACAAAATAAAATTACAAACAAGATAAAGAGACCAAACTGTAGTATAGATCTAAACCATGATCCCAATCCTGTAGGGAACCAGCTCAATAAATCAAAATTACAAGGTGAATCAGATTGGATTTGTTGTAGCCAATGAGCTTTGTTCTTAGGTGTTATGTATTTGGACCTTGACTTCCCCCAAAATATTACTTCAAGTACAACCAGTGATGTTGACTACAGCACAGACACCTCCTTGTTCAGTCAAGAGATAACCAAGGGCTATCCTATTGTCAAGAACAACTTTGGCCAGAGAGTCTGTGGAACTTTGTTAGGGAGCTATTACTTTAGCAACAGATTCTGTAATATTGTCAAGAGTTAAGAGATTCTTGACCATCACCTCATTTGCAATTACTCACAGCCAGAGGAGTAGGGACCTGCCAAAGGAAGAAAATTTGAATCAGTGATGCCTCCCGGTAATTTCTCTTTGAGTCTGTGGTTCTTAAAACAGTCATAGAAGCCAGTGAAATGTAAGGGTCTGTAGGCCACATGGCTGGTTTTATTTTGATTACACTTGCGTTGTGTCCTGTTGTGCAGAACTTGGATACAATATTCCCTTGGTTTGGGATTGTTAACCAGAAACAGGAAAATAGACCTCCAGAGTTAGAGGTTGACATGATAGAGAGGAGACTGAGTTTTTCCAGGGAAACGGAAGCTATAAGATTGCCAGTGTCATGGAAAATCCAACAGTCATTTAGATGTTGGATTACCCCTCTCTGCAATGCCTGAGATACATAAAAAAGGGAATCAGGGGCTTCCCTGGTGGTGCAATGGTTGAGAGTTCACCTGCCGATGCAGGGGACGCGGGTTCGTGCCCCGGTCCGGGAAGATCCCACATGCCGTGGAGCGGCTGGGCCCGTGAGCCATGGCCGCTGAGCCTGTGCGTCCGGAGCCTGTGCTCCGCGACGGGAGAGGCCACAACAGTGAGAGGCCCGCGTACCGCAAAAAAAAAAAACCCAAAAAAACAAAATCTTTGCTTTCTAGGCAGATTACTTAAAAGGTAAAGAAAAACTTTTCACAATTGCTAGTCAAAAGCAGATGAATAGTCCTAAAAGAGTTATCCATTCAGCAAATGAAAGAAAGTTAATTGCCAGTTTTACATAAGTTCTCTGCTTATATTGAAACTTATTTATAAAATACTTATAATAAATTAACTCAATTTTAGCCAGTTTGGCCACATAGGAGTTTTTTCTCTTTCTCTCTTTCTTTTCTACTATCTCTCTCTCTCTCTCCCTTCACAACTTCCTATTTCCATTTAGTTTGTTCTTTGTTCTCCTCATTCTCATTCTGAAATAACCAGCTTTACTTTAAGACAACTGTACTTTTGCAAAAATGCATCTCCTTTTCTTAGCCAAAAATATATTCTACTTTTCTTGCATACAGAAATATTTCCCTTACGAGTTCTACTAGTTTTATTATACATGTTAGAATTCTAAACTCTTAGAAATCTTAATTTTAGTGAAAAGTAAGAAGCAAGCAATTATGGACTGACAAATTTATAAACGCATTTTATAATCTTTAAAAGTATATTCTTAGAGTAAATTTTTCAATGTGGCAAAAAACATGTTTAATATACAGAACTATCTTTAGTTCCTCTGTAGAAAGAAACCAAATGTGGATAAATCAATCAGTAATTAATATTTTAGTATATTATTTAGCTTGGAAATGATCTAGATATTCAATGAATATGTCACTTAACTTATTTTACTATAACTTTAAAATTTCAGGTAACCAAAAAGATTTGGAAAGTAATTCTTAAGTAGACATACTGTAAAGCACAATTATTGCTGAAAAGTCCATTTGCAAACTTTCATCTTACATCTATCTAATTTCTTTTTAACAATTATATTTAGATTACTCATGAACTTTTCATGAAACATGAAACAGCTAACCATCATTTTAAGTTATTTTTCTTGCTGAAAAATTCCATAACAGACATAACATGAGCTTATTTGAGTTTTAGTAAACCTAGGTAGAATAAAAGTTTCAAGTCTTCATTATATTTAATGCTGAATGCTAAAGAGATGCCTGTTTTGATTTTTAAAAAAACCTAAATTAGCTTTTATTAACCAAAGATAATTTCAGATCACGTGAACTTGAAAAAACAATTAGGTGAGTTTCAATATTTCTGACACCCTAGAAATACTTAATTAATAAGCTCTTATTTTTCTTTAAGGAAATTAAATAGAGCCCTTTCACAAATCAATTTTTGGCAATACCATCCAAACGTAGAAAAATATCACATCTGTGACATGCGTATAAAGATACCTTTGACAAAATCTTGGCTCTCTGTGCACCGATGCTGAACAGAAATACAGAAACAGAGTTATGGAGGAGAAAGAAAGAGTGGCTTTATTTCTTTGCCAGGCAAAGAGGGAACACAGTAGGCTGGTGCCTCAAGAACTGTGCCCTGCTCCCTGGGGAATAGGGAGAGGTTTTTATAATCAGAACTTCTGGTCAGATGTATGTGATAAGGATCAAGACAGTAACAGTCTTGCATTCTTCTTTCTTCTGCAAAGTTTCAAAAGGGTGGTGTTGCTGATTAGGGTGTGTGCAGGGTCTCAGGTCTCCTAATCTTGATGAGCTTCTCTGGTCCCTTTAATCTTGCCTCAGGTGGTTTTATGGCTGCTTCTACCTTGATTAGCAACTGTTCAAATCTGCCTTTTGGAACTCAGGGAACGTCATGGAGGCTAAAGTCTTGCCTACAAGAAATGGGGGACAAAGAGGCCTCCATGCCCGGGAGGCCCACAGGACCCTGCTTGGCATCAGTATATTGAAACGTACAGAAAGAGGCCAACAGAGATCTTATAGCTTTCATTTTAAAATTTTAGCCATGAGACAAGTACAATAATGCGAATTTCACTAGTAACAGTTGGATCCAAATTGTGTTTTTGGCAGATGGAATAAGTTAAGTTTACCTGCTCAGCTGGCTTAAACTTTTGACTAATATTTATGGGGAAAACTCTTAAGATTTGTTATTTGCCTAAATTTCAAATAGCAGTTTTTTTCTTTCTGATAAGAATTTCCTCCCTGAAGTTTGCATTTCAAAGAGAAGGCCTAGATAAGTGATCCTAGAGAAGACCAGATAGAATATTTACATCTCAAAGTCATAGGGAAAGAATGCAAGTTCCTCCAAGAGGACTTTTGTTTCTTAAATCCGGATTTTGTATAATATCTGAAAGCATTTTGAGATAAATAGGGGAGGTTTGTGGATTAGAAGAAAGGTTTTTTCTTCTAAAAAAAAGAAAGTTTGAACTGCTTCAAGAGCTGCATTTCTGTTCTTGCAAAGACTAGATTTGTAGGACAAGTACAGTTGTTTTTAATCCCTCAAGGAATTGTGTTGCCATTTAAATGACATTTTAGGTTGATCTATCTATCCAACTACATTACCTTCAATTTGCTTCTTTAGATCAGGGAGAAGATCTTCAACTAAGATGAAAATCAAAAGATTCCTATGTTTTGAAATGAGAGCTTTGCCTTTGGAATTCACAAAGATTTTATCGCAATTGTGCCCCTCCTACTATCTTTTTGTGGCTTCTTCCTTATCTTTAGATGTAGGGTATCTTTTTTTGGTAGGTCCCAGCATTTTTTTGTTGATGGTTGTTCAGTGGTTAGTTGTGATTTTGGTGTTCTTGTGAGAAGAGTTGAGCTTACTTCCTTTGACTCCCAGAATTATCATTATTTTCATCTTCATCTTCACACTAGTAGCCAGAAACTAGAGAAATAAATTCCTCAGAAAACCGTGAAGTTGAAATCATGTTTCTGAAGAGCAATCATACTGAGCAGACCTTTATTCAAAGTCTCTGTTATTTCTTTGTCATTTATTTTTGAATAACGTAAAGATTATGATGTTGTATCCCCTAAACATTCCAGTTTTGGAAACATTATCAAGCCATATATAAACAAAAGTGCAGTGTGTTGTAACAGTTATGAAACTACATATATAAAACAGATAAAGTCTTGGTCTGTGGCAGGATGAAGTTTATTTCAATCAAAATTACAAGTTAAAATGTAGCATCTCAATATCCAGCTATATTTAGCTAAAATTTCCTAAAGATGAGTTATTACTAGAGGTTTTAAAATACTGAGATATCATAGGAGTCTTTCTTTTTATTCCACTATGGAATATGGTTGTATTTCTAGAGCAATTTGGAAACCTAAATATCTCAGGAAAGTCCATTCTCTCTGGTCTCTTTATAGAGTTGCATAGAAATAGTTGGTCACTGTGATATTTGTTTTATGTTTTAATAACAATTGTGAAAGTCTACGTATCCCAGCTGACTTCTTGGATTACATCTTGTTAAAAAGCAAGAGTGCTTTACACCCCACTTCATGCCACAGGTAATTTCCTTTGGATCCATAGAGAGTCCAGCAAGTTTACACTTTTTGCTTGAGGGAGCCACTTCCGGTGTTAAATTAAAACAAAAATAAAGCACCACCAATAAAAGTCCACTCCTTATTTTTCAAAGTTACATCCATCAAAATACTAGCTCTGGTCAAACACAGAACAGCTGTAAAATCTAAATGAAGGGCTAGAGTCAAATATTTCCTAATTGCCTGTTTTTCAATACCATCTGTTCACTTGCTACATTTGGTTATGTGCCACTAAATATATAAAAATAAGTTAGTTACACTATATTACTCCAAAAAGATGCCATGTGTTTGTAAAGATCATGGAAACTTGTTTATATTGGCTTCCAGAAATATGTTAAAGAAATAAAAACACATTTATCTGTGAATGAATTTTAAATGCCTCACATTTCTCTTTATTTTCTGCTTTATTTCAGTTTATTAATATGTAAAGTATTGGAAATAAGGTTTACTTTGAAACACTGTACAATATATGACATTATCTATGATAGAAAAATAATCATTGCCACCACTGTTGCACAATGATACGTTATTGACCCTCAGAGGCTCTTGTAGTGTTCTGTTCATGGCTACCACTGGGATAAGAGTCCTTTCCATTCAGGTGTGACCAACCTCTGACCAGTTGAAATTGGAAAGTAAACTTGAAACTAGTGTTCGTCTCCATGCAGAAGAAATAGTTGATGCTTGAACCACTCGATTAATTCATACATCTTCGTGTGTGCATACAAACAAGTGATTAAAACAATGTTTATTCTGCCACAGAAATAATGTCTTATGTTGTTCCTTTCTCAAAGTAATGAGAGATCAATTTTGTTGCAACAATTACAGGAGACTTATTTCCTTTTTCCTGGACATGAAGTTAATTAGGGAGAGGGGAAAGCTGATAAAAATAACTGAGTGCTTACCAAATGCCAGCTGCTTATCTAATATCAGGTATAGTGCTAGAAACCTATGGAGGGATTAAACCCACAGGCGTTGGAGTCCGACACCATTCAAATTACAGCCAACTTGTATGGTGAACTTAGGAAGTTTCTTATTCTCTACAGGCTTTATTCCCTCAAGTGTAAAATAGAAATAATACTGTCACCTGTTTTAAGTGATTTCTGTAAGAATTAAATAACATACAGAAATATTGTGTCTAAAATGTACTCAATAAAGTGTTTACTATCATTACTTCATTGTTATTTGGTTTAATTTTCACAGCTAACCTGATATACATACACACACACACACACACACAATCACACGTGTGTGTGTGTGTGGGTGTATATATATATCTTTATATACAAATTAAGGAAAGTGAAGTCCAGAAATGAAAATGACTTGACCAAGTTATGCAGCTATAAATGATTTGAACCTGAATCTTTAAAGCCTATTGTTTTTTTTTTTTTTTTTTTCCTTGCAGTACGCAGGCCTCTCACTGTTGTGGCCTCTCCCGCTGCGGAGCGCAGGCTCAGCGGCCATGGCTCACGGGCCCAGCCACTCCGCGGCATGTGGGATCCTCCAGGACCAGGGCATGAACCCGTGTCCCCTGCATCGGCAGGAGGACTCTCAACCACTGAGCCACCAGGGAAGCCCCCTATTGGTTTTTCATTGCATTACATGTTTGCCCACTTCTCCTTTTCTGGTGTCTGTTAGCCAAGGATGGTTCTCCCCACACCACTGTGCAGCTCATTGTGTAGAAAATGAGCAGATTCTTCACAGAAGGAACATTAAGCTCACAATTTTAGTGCACCTCACAATCAAGTTATCATTTTATAGTTACTTCCTCTATCTTCTGGACACAGTATAGGAATAAAAAGAATTATCCCTACTTAATTTTTAGAACATACTGAAAAATAGATATTTTTTCTTTTTATTTTACAATGAGGATCACAGAGGCAAGTGATTTGTTTATGATCAGACAACCATTGTGTAGAATATCCATTACTGGAAGCCATGTCCATCATTTTCTAAAGTTTATAATATAATCATGAAGAAATACTCTCCCCCATGTGGGTTTAGCAAATAAAGTCAGATTTGTATTTTCAGAATTGCTTCTGCCACATGAAGTGTCACATTCAACTCGGAGAGAAATTTTTTTTTACTGGGTGATACAACATAGAATTATGACTTCCAGCTTTCCTGGCTCCAGTAAAAATATTAAATAAATGGAAAGTTTAAAAGACTATTTCCTTTTCTTTGATCTCATTAAGAGCAATCACAGTAAAACTGTGGCAGTTTTCTGATAGCTTTGAAGTAAACTAGCCCGAAGGATTGAGGTAAGCAGCATGAAATGCTGGACTTGCACAGCTTCAGAGAAGTATTATCTATAAAAAGCAAAATCTAGGCTCATATATATATATATGTATATATATATATGTGTGTATATATATATATACACATATATATATATATATATTTTTTTTTTGCGGTACACGGGCCTCTCACTGTTGTGGCCTCTCCTGTTGCGGAGCACAGGCTCTGGACGCGGAGGCTTAGCGGCCATGGCTCACGGGCCTAGATGCTCTGCGGCATGTGGGATCCTCCCGGACCGGGGCACGAACCTGGGTCCCCTGCATCGGCAGGCGGACTCTCAACCACTGCACCACCAGGGAAGCCCTAGGCTTATATTTTGAGATATGATTACATACAAAGAATAAGGCAAGGATTCCAGTCCAGATACAGCCCTATGAATTCTGGATTTGCTT
Organism: Stenella coeruleoalba; assembly: GCF_951394435.1. Lineage (NCBI taxonomy): Eukaryota > Metazoa > Chordata > Mammalia > Artiodactyla > Delphinidae > Stenella > Stenella coeruleoalba. Next base: position 146,048,511 of record NC_137149.1, on the reverse strand, counting down.
AGCCAGACGTCACAATTGTATATGCCAGTTCCTTTCAATAAATACATGTAACATTTTAACATTGAATAACTAACTCATGCATGTCTTAAATTTCTATCCCATTAGTTCTGCATCCCTGGTTGAATCCTTCCCGATGCTCCAACACCCTTCTTACTCAGTTGAGACTCCCTAGTTAGAAGAAGCAAATAATAAAGAAATTTTTTACCAAAGAGAGTCTAGATAGTTGTTTATTGCATACAGGATAGTGGATGGGATTCCCAGCTGATGAACATAGATAACACCCAGACAAACTAGTTACAGATGTTATCTTCCTTTCCAAATGTCTGGTTTCCATTGGGTTATCAGCTATTCTTCTTTAATGGAGAAAACACAAAATGGACCTTTTTGTTCTAAATAATCATGAAAATGTCATGCTGAATAACATGGCACATTCAATGAGAAAGAATCAAAAAGAGGTAAGTTTTTTGCAATTACCAGTTGCGGTGGTGTCATTTTAATTGATACCCATTACATTAAAAAAAAAATTTGACATTGCTTACAAAAGATAAACCAAAATAAAAGTTAAAAAGTTGTAAGGAATGATTTAACATTTAAAAAATATTCTAAAAATGCATAGAGAAATATATAAAAGTGTAAAATCATTGTACCTATATTTCTCTCACCTTAAAATTAATCATATTATAAGAGATAAACACACACACATAGTCATATATAACTACTAGTGAGTGATGAGATCCAGTTGTCCACATTTTTTTGTCATTTAAAGTAAATTATTTAATAGTCCCCATTTGGTCAGTTATCTACATTTTTATTTTTAATTTTAAAGCAAGCATTACCCCGTTTATGTTTAGACTGTGCAGAGAATAAACTAAACTTCATTTATTTTCATGTGTGTGTTAAATAAAAATTTTCCCAAAGATCCCAGAGAATTCCAATCATTGAACTACTATTTTTTATAATATTATTTTAAAATAACAACCAGAAGCTGCTTAAATCATTTACATCATCTAACATTTCTAGAATAATCTATGTTATAGGACTAGCGCTAGTTCATTTCCTTCTTGTTTAAAATTATTGGAAGATCACGTGGATGACAATTCACATCCAAGAAATTACTTTTAATACTCAACGTAAGTATAAGCTATGTATATTACTATTTTATTTGCATTGTTTATTTGTATTTAGTTCATGATAAGGGGAAACTGTGTATCCTACAGTAGTCTGATTTTAAGTAAGTCTTTTGATATGCTTAATATTATTTTCATAAAGAATTAATAGTTGGCACAGAATGAAACATCTGGAATCAGCTTTGGCCCTGTGATGTTCACATTCCACCAGGTGTAAGATATTTGATAACTTTCTCCATCAGCACACTTGTCCGTGAGCGAGTCTGCAAACACAGAGATGCTGCATGTTGAAAAGCATCACCCAGGGACTATTCTATTCACACCCCAGCTCCTCCTCTCTTTTCTCTTCCTACTGGGTGTTTGTATGATTTCTCTTGGGCACTTCTAACAACACTACCAGGAGAAATTTGACTGATCCATGAGAATCACTTATATAAAACTTAGAGACTTGTGAAAGGAAAGAGGCTTTCTGAGGAATACACAATAAATCTATAAAATTTATGCATATACACTTTCCTTCTAGAAGTAGGCATCTCAGCCATAAGGAGACAGGTGGTTCGTGTATCACTGGTCATTGGATAATCTTCTTTACCTCAATAAAAGCAAGAGCAAAACCATCACCAGTCTCCAAAGAATTGATGAGTACATGATACTGGTGTCCAAATAACTTGGAGTTGATGTGCCCAATAGCTAAAGCAGTCCACTGTGGCATCATATCCTGGTTATGGAGGGAAAATTAATGCTCACATCCCCAAACCCCAACTCTTCACTGGATATCAAAGATTTCAGATCAAGACCACGGACGATGTTTCTTTCCACCCAAAGTCCTTGCCTTTGGGAATCCAATGGGTGAGAGTGGGGGTTATCTGGTTTCTAGTGTAGTTACCCAAGGTCAGCTAAGTACTTCCGCTTTGCAATCCCTCAGCTGGGGGTGCTGAGGACTGTCCCTTTGGTACTACATTCCCACTGTCTTGCCTTAGTCCTCACAGCAATGCTCCCCAGGGACTAGTTAATGACTTTCTCTTTGGGGGAAACACATGGGAGCCAATGGGTCTGGGAGGATACATCAGGAAATTGGATGGGCCTAAGGAAAGTTTCTAGAATGATCCTTAACGTGGGAACTTACCACTAGCTAATTCTCTGGGACAGAGGTGCAGGAAAGCTAGAGAAATAGGACCCAAACCCAAAATAGAGGTAGCATTTTTATAAGAATGGGACATATTGTTGAATATAGTAGCAGAATAGATAGTTTTTAGAAGTAATCAGCTAGGAGATTGGAAAGAGTAGGCATCTGGAGAGAATTGCCTCTTACAGATCAAAACTGTTAATTCTCATTCCAAACATCTGTCATGCAAAGTTCCTTGGACTGGAAGAAGAGTACCGTTTTATTGGCTCAGTGTAAACGTGCCAAAATAGCAGTTGAAATTCTTTATTGTCACCTTTCCTGATGGCTTCCAAAGACTAATCATTGCAAACAAACATGTGGGTAGAAAAGTCCACCCAAGAAATGCAATCAACACTCAGATCCTCCACCCAGACAAAACTAGGAAACTAGGTGTTTGAGAGGGTGGGTGGAGACCTTGAGGAATTGCGCACTGCCCTCTCTATGTTTTTATAACTGATTTTAACTTAGTAGGCAGATGGATAGTTTCCATTGCTTAGATGAAGGGCAGCTAGGTGGTCACAACTTGAACAAAGATTTCATTTCACGTGGTTCCAGAGCTACTCTTATGTTTCTAGAGATCACATATGATGACAACACTGTCTGTCGGGAATGAGAGAAGGTTAATAGTCAATGAGGAATAAAAGCTCAATTGTTAGTTATAAAACACTGCCAACCCCAGGAAGTGGATGGAGGATATAACATCTCTATCACTCTATTCTTATCCTTGATCCAATTAATTATATCTCCTGATAAAAAGGGCTTATATTTGAGTATTCCTTAAGATCAAGGGTTGACTGGGCAAAGGCAAAGAGGCTTTTCTGCAAGACTAATGACCATGACAATTCTCTCTGCATTGCTCAGTAAGCAGTCAGCTTGTCCTATTACCAGGAGAATCAGTAGGAAAATCTGTGAATAGTCTCAACATCCTTCAAGGTTTTCCAGTGACATCAGTGCAACGAAGGAGCATCTGGTGCCCAAGCTCAGACTGTTATTTTACCATTTTTAAGGACACTCAAATACTCTCTGCATAAAAATACAGAACATATTTTGGGAAACTTTCTTTCTTGGAGAACAGTGTTATTTCTAGCTCTGTCTGGTCCAAACATTCCTCTCCAAAGGATGCCAAGAGAAAAGGGAACCGTTTTCTTCATCCTGTTGGTAACTTTCTTCTTGTAATTCTAGTTTCTAAATATGACCCTGAAGTGTTGCCTGAGCCCTTCCCTCAGCACGTGATAATAAATCCATCATTATATTACACAAATATTGCAATGAATTTCTCTCAGCCTCTCAATTCATTTCTAGACAGTAAGAAGAAGGAGGAGAATGAGGATGAACAGTGTAATGCGTTCCCTCACACTTTTTTCATGTGCTTTGACCTTAGCAAAATGATACACATTTACAGATAGCTATATAGATACATAGATATATAGATATAGATAGATAATTCCTAGACCAGTGAGTAAAAGGATTTACATATAAAACACATTTTGTGGCTTTGAATCTATAAACACCTACTAATGTGGTCTTTACAAATTCTCACAGTCAGTGAAATTTTATGCTCTAAATTAGCTCATATTTAAACAACACTAGCATAGTGATATATGTATATACCAATTCATGGAACATGACAATAAAAATTACTCAAATTTCTAATAGCAAATTGTTTATACTAGTAACTTCATCATGATTTCCACAGCAGGTTCACAAATCCTGGAAGTTTTGGTCTTGACTGTCAGAGCCAGGCAGAGACAATAAAATGATCCTAAATAGTGACTTTGTTTTCATCTACTAAAAAGAAGCCCAGATTCTCAAGCAAATTTGTGTTCTTGAAGTTGTGGAGAGAAAATATCAAGATTGCTAACTTATAAGAGAAATACTTCAGGTTCCTGAATTTATTGAAAGCATAGATTTAATCAATAGGCTTGTATTATATCTGAGTTCCAAAATCTAAGATGAATGTCCAGAGAAAAACATGACAAATTTGAGGGGACAGATGTTTTAACCTCTATACAGTATTACTTCTAGAGCAGCATACAGAAAATCATTAAAATAGAATTGTATTCTTTACCTGAATCTGTGAAAGATTACTGAAAGATATCTAATTCAAAATTCATGTCAACAGTTTCCCAAATTTCCTTTTTCCACCCAATTTTCTTGACAAAGATCTTCTGAAGCTTCTTATTGATCTAAATCCCAGCTCAACAATCTCCATCTCATCTCACAAGAGTGCTTTTCCTCTTTCTGCCTCCTAGCTCTTTCAAGAGGCTTTTGTTAACTTGAGCAACTAGTCTCTTTTCCATTAATTAAAATAACTTTTATTCAGAATACCAAATAGTGATGAAAAACAGACTGATACAGTGATTTTAGAGGTCCGTGGTAGGAGGTACAACTCTTAATGTTCACATGCAATTTTTTTCCTTTCCCACATATATTTGTCATCTGATAACTGTCTGATACTAAGGAAGGAAGGTGAGAGAGTAACAGTCTAAGAACATGGGATTATGTGGAAAACCAGCACAGCAATAACCTCTTCATATCAGCATTTCCCTGCTTCTGCCATACATTGCATGAACGTCCGTGACTATTCTGGGAGAGATTTATTTTCCTTCCATAAGTGAAACTCAGAAAGTAGTATGGTTTTTATTATCTATATTGCAATTCTCTATGCAGTTTTACCTTGAAAAGCAAGAAGCATCTTTTCTCTTCACATGTATTCATAAATGCAAGTGCAAAATGGAAGATATCAAAAATGTAAGCTCAAATTGTTAAAATAATTTTTGTTAATTGAAATAAAATAAGGTGGGTTTAAAATATCTGGAAAGAAAGCATTCCTACACTATTTGTTGATGTTGTAGGCATAACTGCCTGGGAATGGCATTCAGTCTGTTATCTGCCCTTCTCTGGGGTTATTGGCGTATTTGGTTTCATGAAAAGTCATGGTCACAGATGTGATTTCCACTGGTATCCATGAATGATACTAGGATTTAAACTGTTATAGTTAGATAACTGTAATGCTAAGTGCGTTAGTTTGGACCATTAGAATCCACAAGAAAACTGGGAATACATTCTTAACACGATACTGTGTCTGTTTGCTTTTACGTTTTGAGTGAACTTAAATTCACCTCTTTGGATGTTACCCAGAAATTTACCACTCATAGTGTTTGCCATCACTCACCCCATTCCTCAGAAATAAAACTTGATTATACACATGCATTTTATATCTGCTTCAAAGGATTTTAAACAGTTCTAATGTGGTTACCAACACAAAAATTTCAGTATTTTATGAAACTCCAAAATATTCTGTTTTTTCTTGCTTTATATTACAGTTCAGTATTATAACTGTTAATTTGCTCCATGCTTACTTGTACCATTCATATCATCTATTTATTGTCTTTTCCTTGTCTTATAAAACAATTTGGGACAGGTAAAGTAGAAGTCTTATTATATACATTTCTTAACTCCTTCCCTGTGTTTTTCTCATCAACATTTACTGAAACCAGTTTTGCAACCAAGATGTTTGTCATCTTGGCATGCTGTCACATTCATCCATGTCACTCTCTTCTGATAGTGTTACAACCACAGTTTGGCTGCCTAAGCCCTTTGATCATATCATCTAAATGCAATATTGCCACAAACATTATATTCAGTCACTAAAAAGTTTTGTGATGCTTTATGTCCAAAAAAATAAACTGAAATTTAAACATTCCAAAATTTTAACAATTTTGAGCATAAGACCATTAAAGATTATTTGGTAAAAAATATTCTGAGATTACAAACAATAAAAATCCTCCTGCACTTATATATGAATTGAAGTCAAGAAAGTTTAACATTGACATTCTAAGGAGGCCATACTTTTTGGCAAATGTCAAACTTACCCTTGTTTAAAGACAGTCATTTTTTAAGGGAAAGTATTTTAGCATAGAGGCACAGCAATGGAATTTCTGAACATACAAGCAGAGTTTGCCCTTTGCTTAGCTCTTTGGGTGTAAATAAGTTTCTGTTTTAAATAGAAGAGACCTAAATACTATTATTCTTAGAATTCTCATTATTTTAATTACAGAAACTATGATATGTTTTCCCAAAGGTTAGTTTGCTTTAGAATTTGTAGCTCAATTCTTTGTTATAGAGTATTCCAATTTCCCCAGAGTGGAAGTGATACTAATAAAAGAAAGGATGAAGAAATTTAAAGTTACAATTAATTAAATATGTAAGTGTACATATTGGAGCTTATAGAATAGTTGCATCTTTTAGTTATTCAAACTGGTTTGAATGGAAAACTGATTGAATCTATGTGCACATGTTCTAATAATAATCACTCCTGAAATCAAATAGTTATTAAACCCTTTGCTTATCTTTAATTGCCTCTATAGTGTGTGATCCACAGATGCTATCTCACAAGGATTTAAGTTCCCAACTCCAGCTCATCTCCCCCCACCTACCTAATAATATAACTTGCCTCACACCTAATAGAAAAACCTGAAATTTTCACATATCCCGATCTCCTCTCAGTACTGCAATAAATACACATGTACCATTTGTAAAATTAACTTAAAATAATATCTGGTCTCTGATCTGTGGTTTTGGTCGAATGAATATAGCCTTCCTTTCTAACAAGTTCAAGCCCTTTTTTTTCTTTTCTTTTTTTTTTAAATTGAAGTGCAGTTGATTTACAATGCTGTGTCACTTTCATGTGTCCAGCAAAGTGATTCAGATATATATAATATATACATGTAATATATATAATATTCCATAATATTCTTTTCCATTATGGTTTATTACAAGATACTGAATATATTCCTTGTGGTATACAGTAGGTCCTTGTTGGTTATCTATTTTATAGATAATAGTGTGTATCTGTTAATCCCAAAGTCCTAATTTATCCCTCCCTCCTTCCCCTTTGGTAACCATAAGTTTGTTTCCTATGTCTCTGAGTCTATTTCTATTTTGTATATAAGTTCATATGTATCATTTTTTTTTAGATTTCACATATAGGTGATATCATATGCTATTTATCTTGCTTTATCTGACTTACTTCACTTAATATGATAATATCAAGGTCCAAACGTGTTCCTTTCTCTATGTTTTTAAATATCCTCAAGTTGTTCATATTTTTAAATTGATTAACTTGAACATCTTTTAGTAACTAGTTGACCTCTCATTAAAACTCCTTGAAAGAAGGTTTACTCAGAACCTTCATGTGCTGTTATTTTCATACTCTTCCATTTGGCTCGCACCCTTGGAGTACTCTACACACAGGTGGCCTGAAATTTACAAAATATTCTCCAATCTTTTACATTATGCTACTCCTCCTTGATTCCTCTGAAGCATTTGTTGCCTCAGATCAACCATTATTTGTAAATTTCTCTTTCTTCCTCTTAAGGTATTATGCACTTTGGGTGCTCTTGATATCTTTATAAACTTCTTTTGTGAGTCACTGTCTTTCTTTCCTTTGCTACCCTCTAGATCTTAGTGTCCCTAAAGAGTGAGTTCCTTTATGTTAAAATTAATCTTCAAAACACCAATTAAGCTTTTATAACTCTTAAATTACAAACACATGTTGATTAAATCTACTGTTATGACTTAAATTTACATTGATTTCTCCTTTATTTTCATGTCCCCAGAACTGAGAAGTGTTAAGTATTCAGATCAAAATTGCTCACTGAGTACTTAGTGATGATGCAAAAGAATAACATTAGATGAAAATAAAACAACACAGAAAACAAATGTTCAGGAAAACTTTACAAACTAGATTGGCAATGGATTTCTTAACTGTAACATGTAGGCTAGAAAATGTAGCAGTAGTGCTTTGAACATTGTAGACAAAATTATTTTCTACCAGGAAAACTCAGCCAAACTATCGTTCATGTGGGAGGAGGTTAAACAAGAATGGCAGATATATGATCATTTAGAAAGTTGATCCTTGCAGCTGCCTTTGTTAAGAAATTGTTGAGAATGTATTCTGGCCTACTGAGACTGTTAACAAAGAAGACAAATCTAGAAACCAGGTAACATTGGCTCTTACTATCAGTAAGTTCCAAGGAGACAGCGAGACTGCAGGTTAGAGAACAAAGTTCTAGTGAAAGAATGGAGATTGAAAGAGGAGTGTCTCAGAGGGACAATAAACAAACTCAGAAAATGAGAAAGTTTGACTGAGGGAGCACATAAAATGAAGATATGATAAGAATAGTCCCAAAAGAAGATTTTATAAGATGGGCAAAAATCAATAACACTATTACCCCATTACCACTGCTGCTACTACTGCTGTCTTCAAGACAATCTATGAATGGAGTATGAGGCAAATTAAATATGACCATAATAGTATAAAGTTCTCTGGTATTTATTTCAAAATACAGAGTCAACTTATGGAGAAAGAACAAAGGAATCCTACCATGGGGTGTACAAGTAAAAGTGCAGGTGATGAAAGGTGAGATGTGAAAGTGGAAATGTGGGAACTTGTACATCAATGATAGCCTCGTCTTATAAAGTGGAAAGACAAGTGATGCCCGTAAATATTGACCTTAACATAATCGGGATTTCATATATATTTTAAAATCAGAAGTGTAACTAAAAGATTAATTAAAATAATATATCATATATATTAAATACCTGTCAAAAATTAAAGTAAAAATATATATTGGACATTTAAATTTTATGGAGCATATTTTTATGTATTGATGCGATACATAAGGTAAGATCTTTTAAAGGAGATAAATATAATAGGACTTATTAAACAGATATCACCATGGATGGACCTAGAAAATATCATACTAAGACAGAGAAAGACAAGTACTATATGATATTACTTATAATATGTGGAATCTAAAGAAATAATACAAATGAATCTATATACAAAACAGAAACAGACTCACAGACAGAAAGCAAACTTATGGTTACCAAAGGGGAAAGGGAGTGGGGAAGGGATAAATTAGGAGTTTGGGATCAACAGGTACACACCACTATACATAAAATAAATAAGCAACAAGAATTTACTGTATAACACAGGGAATAATATTCAGTATCTTGTAATAACCTATAATCGAAAATAATCTGAAAAAATACATATAAATGAATCACTTTGCTGTATACCTGAAACTAGCACAATATTAACTATACTTCAATAAAAAATAGTAATGGCACCTTTTTTTTGCCCATTATACTGTAGGATATGTTTATTCTCTGTTTTTTTTTTTCTAATAATATTTCTCTGAACTGCCTGCAGGCACTGGGAGATCTTGTTTTGGTTTGGTTTGGTTTGGTTTTATGTAGTAATAAAATCAAACACAGTCCAGTGTAAAATCCACTTTGCCTTGGTGTTCTGCTCTTCTCAAGCCTATAGTTATTGATACATTGATTCCTGGTTCAACGTAATGGTACCACACTAAACACCCTCTCAACAAAAACAGTCAAGCATAAAATAATTAGGATTTTACTTAACAGCAACAGTGAGTTTTTAGATGTGTAGGAATTAGATCCCACCTCTTCAAAAGTGTCCACCCACTTATACAGCCAACTATTTCAGGTAGACCAGTTATTTGTCGATCAGGTTCTTCGTACCTACAAATGTATCGTACAGGCCATCATGCTCATCATTTTAAATCGCTCTGTGTCATAAGGATGTCACCATAAGACAAACGTTCCATTCTCAGAGAAAATGGTGTTAATGCACAGAGATAATTTGGATTTGGAAACTGAAGTTACATTTCAAATAGTCAAATTTAGTAAAGACATGAGAAAGTCTTTTTTAACTTGGCTGCCCTTTTGTGGTAATTTTTTTTTTTTCCAGTCCTGAAGCTCTCTTATTTCCAAACACTTCGTTATTTTCTCACCATGGGAATTTCTGTCACAATCTACATATAACAGTGACTAATTTAAATTCAGTCCTTTCATCTTTTTCTAGGCTCCTGATGTCCTCCTCTAAGCTCATTAAACCGTTTTGGCAAAACTACATATAGATTTCTGTTTTACTGTAACACATTTCCACATTCTCATCCTCAATGTATCTCCAAATTAGAGAAGGACATCCTATTACCCACGCTTTGAAAATATGATTTGATGGCTGGCCAACATTTTAAAATCTTCTCTACAGCCAACAAAAATGATAACCATCATTTTCGCCATCTCTTTACTTTTCTATTAAGGTGAAATTTCATTAAGTGCTTCTACATTGTCTTAAGAAAACTGAAAAGTGAGAAAGTGAAGAAAATCTTTATTAAGAAAGCCTCAGTATCCCAAACGCTACTCCTTGTTGACAGTGGTATGTACAAAGTATGCAGAATATTTAGCACGTAAGGTATTTTCATTTTATTTGTTAAGAAGTTTATAGCAAAAATGGAATTTGCCAGAATTTACATTTGCATTGTGTGCCTGCCAACATGCAGATGGATGAACAAAGTCTAGTTTGTATTTGGACAAGATATCAACAATCTTGTGTCTCACGTTTGCTGTAGTTTTATTATAATCCTCTTATTATAATCCTCATAGAAATCAAGAAGATGACTTGAAACTCCACATTTCAAATCAAAGAACCTAAAAGCAAGAGAATAACTTTTAAAAGTGTCTTCCCTTTTTTTGGCCATGATTCCACAACAAGCCTAATAAACTCTAGGGAGCATGGTTATGGGTAAGAACCTCAGAATTAGTGCTATACTGTAAAGGGCCAAAACATCGGTATGAAAATGTGTTTTGTTGCAACACAGGTTGTTTGTTGCAACCTCTGAATTAGGAAATGCTGCTTTACTAAATTTCTTAGATCGGTCAAGAGAACAATATGATAAATATTTATTGGTTCCTGTGATACATCTAAACTAATTCAGCAGCCACTATTTTTGATAAGCAATTAGAATCTTTGGGGAGATGAAAAATCTTTTGATTGATTTAGAAGTGCTTTTGTTTCTCATCCTGGATTTGTGAGTTTCCATGTGTGCTCTCATATGCTCTGCTCCACCAGGGCCTGTGACAAGTTCTGCTCTGTAGCTGTCCAACATGTTCTGCTGTGGTGACTTCCCTCCCTAATCCAGTGGTCTATGTTGTTCCATCTGCCATTAGTATAACACAGTTGTTTAGTCTTCTGTTTGGTGATGTCTGAGTCATCCTAGTGTTAGTGTTGGAATAATTCATTTTGATCATCTTAACTGTTAGAAAAAATGCTCAAAATATTCATTGTTAAAATTTAGTCTAGCATTCTAATGATACAAAGCATTACAGTTTATCCACAGGCAAAGTCGAAGATGAAATATTAATGCTCAAAATTTCAACACACTTCAATCGCCCATGTAGTCCTGTAATTTGGAGTGAGCAACAATTTTCATGATCCATTGTTAGGACCCACAGCTCATGGATTCCAACATCAGAGGTCAGGGAAAAAAGGAGTAACAGAGACTGCAGAAGGCTGATAATCTCTGTCATATCCATTTTACACTAAGAAGAGTATTGCTTTTAGCTTCTATTTTGGGGGCAGTTATACGGGTTCTGTAATTTTCCCCCAAACTTCCAAACTCATCATCAAAAAATAGAACTTTTCAAATTCTGGAAATGGTTTTTCCAAGATGCAGCACTTTTAGTGCAAAAAACAGGGGCAAACTAGATGGGTTTTCACCCTGTGATGCTAACTTGTAGCAACTCATATAAAACGGTACATGGAACAAAGACCTTGAATAGAAAGCTAAGTGATGCACTGAAAAGGAGAAGACATAGAAACAGTATGAGGACTGGGACATGAGAATCACACATGTTTTCTGGGAAATAGAAGAGCAGTTTGTTAAAAAAACAAACACACGATAGTCAAAAAGATTACCACCTGAATAAATGAGGATCCTTATGAGTAAAGTCAGAATAGCATCGTTATGTCTCTCTCTTTCTCTTTCTCTCTCTCTCTCTATATATATATAGTATGTGTGGGTAGGTATACATGTCTGCACACATATATACAGGTACCAAATTTATTTTTACTTATAGTTTAAATAAAATTATTATATATACATATACTTATATATGCTCTTCTTACTCTTACAGTAATACCTACTATTTAAGCCACAGGATATTACATTTGACAAATGAAAAACATACACTCCATACTTATTACTCTATACAGTACTGTACAGTAAAGTACACAAAAGCACAACCACTTGTAGAGGATGCACGCACATGACAATGCATGTCAGACACGTGAACTAACAACGTGATTAGACATGTGGTCGCACACTTGCATCTTTGAAAGTTCGCAAATTGAAAGTTCGTATGTAGGGGACTTACTGTGTTTGAATTGAGCAAAACGAAATAACAGAATACCTTAATATTTACTAGAAAAGGCATCAGAATTACTCTGATAATTTAGTAGTTTTTATGACTGTTTTTTGTTAGTTTTAAAGTGGCTTACATTTTATTAAATGTGACTTTGTTATGGTAGTTCCTTTAGATATTCTTAGTAAAGGCTGACATTTTGCAAATTAAAAAATATATATTCATATAATTATATTAATTTATATTCAAATACTTCACACGTATCTATTATGGCATCAAAATATGCTTGAAAATCTTACAAGTGTAGTTGCAATCACCTTTTTCTTTACCATTAATATTATTTTTATTTGAAGAAGTAAGTGCTAGCATTTTCTATTTAGTACCTCAGAATATGTTATTTTTATATCGCTTTGTCTTTTCAGTGTAAGCACATTATGTTTTATTGGTTTTATTCATTTTATTCGTTTATGGGAATTGCAAATGTCATCAATTCTAATTTTCAAAACACATAATAGTGACCTCTTGAAAATTTCTAGTAGATTAATACTTTATTATTAGAGCTACACGGAATCTATTCAAAATGTTACTGCCATGCAAGTATTCACTACTACAGATTAGATATTTGCATTGTTTTAAAACATTTCTATTCTGTACCTAAGTCAGTAGTTAAAAGTTAAATGATGTCTGTATACTTTTCTAATAAATTAGTTTGTATTACAGGCACATTTCTCAGTATGTTATGTAAAAGAAAGAAACCTGGTAGATATTTATAAACAGTGGTGCTAAATGCATTTTTACTATAATTTATGGATCATTGTTTAATGTAATTTGCAAATATATCATGTTACAGTTTTCATAAGTCGTATCCTTAATGTATGGAAAGCATAAATCCGTGGTATAAGGAGAACTACGGGTGTTGCTTCTGTAAATAATACAAACAAACCTCAATACTTTGATAGATTTGTAGACAAATGTCATTGTTCTGAAAGAGAAGAGAAACCCCATGCACGCTAAATTAGGAGGAATGTACAAACTGAAAGTGAAAACCTGTGCTTCCTTTGAGATTGGTGAGAAAGATGGCAGGCATAAGGAGGAGGGAATGAGAAGGGACTTGGGATTTGGAGCACGTGATCACAGACAGGAGAGAAACCCGGAGAGATGATGTACTGAATCTTGCATGCTAATCGTCCTGATCTGAATATTCAACACGCATCCAATGTCTTTCTCTCTAAATGACTGCCCAAACAATTTTTCCTCAAATAGATCATAAACCTTTTCTGCTGAGTGTTTAAAATAAAGATGAGATCCACTTCTTTCTTCCTGTGCATTCTCCCTTTGTTTCCTTATTTTTTATAAGCTTTAATGTTGTGTACAAGAACTATATTCATCGGTAATGACTGATTCAAAGATGTCATGGTTTCGTTTTATTTTAAATGTTATTTTTAAATAAAATTTGCATATATTTAAGTTGTACAACATAATGTAATGATATATATATATGTATACATAGTGAAACGATCGCTACAGTCAAGCCATTAACATATCATCTCACAATTACATGTTTTCTGTGGTGAGAGCATCTGAAGCCTACTATATTAGCAAATTTTCAGTATTCAGTACAGTATTATTAACTGTACGTATCATGCTATACATTAAATCTCTAGGCTTCTCCATCTTACATAATTGCAACTTTGTACTCTTAAACCAGCATCTCCCCATCTCTCCCACCTCCCCTCCCCTGATAATCACCATTCCACTCTCTGCTTCTATGTATTTTTTAGACTCAACACGTAAATGAGATCATGCAGTATTTTCTTTCTGCATCTGGCTTATTTGGCTTACTAGTCCTCCAGGCTCATCCATGTTGTTGCAAATGGCAGCCTCTCTTTGTTTTTTGAGACTGAACTATATAGATAGATATAGATAGATAGATAGATGATAGATATAGAGAGAGACAGGATGTTTGGTTGTTTCCATGTGTTGGCTATTACGAATTGTGCTGCAATGAACATGGGGGTGCAGCTATTTCTTCAAGGTAATGATCTCATTTCCTTTGGATATATACCCAGAAGTGAAATTGCTGAGTCATATGGCAGTTCTAGTTTTAATTTTTTTGAGGAATCTCCGTACTGTTTTCCACAGTGGCTGTTCCAGTTTACATCCCCATCAACAATGTACAGTTCCCCTTTTCTCCACTTCCTCACCAACACTTCTTATTTCTTGTCTTTTTTTTTTGCGGTACGCGGGCCTCTCACTGCTGTGGCCTCTCCCGTTGCGAAGCACAGGCTCCGGACGCGCAGGCTCAGCGGCCATGGCTCACGGGCCCAGCCGCTCCGCGGCATGTGGGATCTTCCCGGACCGGGGCACGAACCCGTGTCCCCTGCATCGGCAGGCAGACTGTCAACGTCTGTGCCACCAGGGAAGCCCTATTTCTTGTCTTTTTAATACTATCTATCCTAGTAGGTGTGGGGTAATGTCTCATTGTGGTTTCATTTGCACTTCCCTGTTGATTTGTAATGTTGACCACCTTTTCATGTACCTGTTGGTCAGTTGTATGTCTTTTTTGCAAAATTGTCTATTCAGATCCTTCTCTGAGTTTTAATTGTGCTGTTTGTTTTTTTGTGCTTGAGTCCTATTATGTTGCTTATAATTTAAAATCTTAAATTTATTCAAATGTACTCAGTTAATTTTATATGTATTTTCACATTTAATCTGATATTTAAATTACAGAGAAAAATGTTCACATGATCATTCTTTATAGATAAATCACGCAGCAATGACTTTCTACTGTATGCAGGGTTTCATCCCATGTTTACAGTCACTTCTCTTTTGATAAAATGATGGAACTCACAGGTATGATTCAAAGGATGGGCTTGATGAATTTTCCCAGGGATCATTACCTAATTTCTCTCTTATTTTATTACCAATATTTATAATATGTTGTGTTTGCTTTATCATGAGCTTATTTCTTTTGTAAGACCCCAAAGAAGTTAAACTGAAAAACGGGAAAAATGAGCTTTAGCTTGATTCCCTCCAGGCCTGCATTTAAAAGGAGAGATCCTGATTCATGGGTTACATGGGGGTCTGCTGAGCAGTTTCAGCCCTGCTTTCTCTTACTGAGGGTATGTGATTCCTTTAGAGTCTCAAAATTTAAAATCTTAATCTCTGAATGTGAGCAATTTATAAAAATCTATAGAGTTAATAAGACATACAGTATCATACTACCAATATTACCGAAAACGATACATAGCTCCCCAAACTATCCCCAGAACTTGGAAGATTAACGCATCAAGAACTCAGTCCTCAGATCCGTCAAAGGCCACAACAGAAATGCAGTGGTAGCTGACTGAAAAGGGGAGAGAGAAAAGTCATCCCTGAGATGCTGATCAGTCCTCTTGAAATGTCCAGAATCCATAACATCTGAACTCAAGTCAACTGGAGAGAAATCAGTAAGATACAGAGATTAGTATGAACTCTCATTATACATTCACCATTTGGGGCAGAAAATTTAATTTTCAGTTCTTGTTTCAAAGTTTTTTTGTTTAGTGGTATTTTCTCTTTGAAATATAAGTAAAAGTGAGAAGGGCAATATCTCAGCCTGGCATGGGACAATCCCACGATTCCTCCAAGCTCTTTCCACCTTTTGGCTTTGTGATACAGCTAATCTCAGACTGACCTTGTGGGAACACATGTTACAGATGTCAGAGTATATGAGTGTGTGAGACCCCAGACCCTTTGCCATGCTACTGATGAAGGCAAAATGTAAACATAGCCCTTATATACTTGGGGACCTTTTATGAAAGGACATTAACTTTTTACAACTATTACAACATTATTCCTTCTTCCAAATGGAACTTTTAGTAGATCTATTATATTTTTGTTCTATCCTTGTATATTGGGCAGATATGTTTATTTTTTAAAGTTATCATTGAAAAAGTAGCCACAACATGGCCTGACAGAGATTACTTACTGCACATCACTAAGAGATCCTAGAAAGTGACCTGGTTATAGTGCAAAGGGAATACGTAAAATATCTCTACTTGTGGGAAAAAAATGGAATGCAGGAATACTAGGCTAACCAGATGGCTGATTTTTACCTATAGCCTACTGTCTGATCTTTCTTTGGTTATTTATTTATCTATTTATTATTTTATTTAGGTATTGTACTTCATTTTATTGAAGTATAATTGATTTATAATGTATTAGTTTCTGGTGTACAAGAAAGTGATTCAGTTATACATAATATATATATTTTTTATTTTCTTTCCATTATGGTTTATTACAAGATATTGAATATAGTTCCCTGTGCTACACAATATTTCCTTATTGTTTATCCATTCTATATATAATAGTTTGCATCTGCTAATCCCAAACTCCCAACCAACCGTCCCCCACCCCCTTCCCCCTTGGCAACCACAAGTTTCTTCTCTATGTCTGTGAGTCTATTTCTGTTTCGTAGATAAGTTCATTTGTGTCATATTTTAGATTCCACATATAAGTAATATCATATCATATTTGTCTTTCTCTTTCTGACTTACTTCGCTTAGTATGATAATCTGCAGGTCCATCCATGTTGCTGCAAATGGTGTTATTTCATTCTTTTTTATGGCTAGGTAGGATTCCACTGTATACACATACTTCATCTATATATAGCATAGATGTAGTACATTTATCCATTCACCTGTCACCTAGTATCTGATCTTATATTCTCTTATTTATAAAATCCCCTGAGTTGTAGTTGGTAATGTGGACGTCAAAGCAGAGACGACAGTTCCTGGCTGTAGATGTGGCATTGTGCCTGGTGTGAGATGAGGGGAGTGAGGGGGGTAGATGTGTACTTATCCTGTGCTTCCTTTTCCCATTTCCACAGACTGAGACCCAGAGCAAGAAGCCAAACATCACACTTAAGACGGCAGAACTCATGTATCCAATTGGTCTTTGGAGTAAAACTCAATCTAGACATTTCTGTCCATCAACATTTGAGGAGAGAGAATGTAATTTCCACCGTATTTAATTAAACTGAAAGGTACACACAAAAGTCATTTCAAATACATTGCCTGAAATTAAATAATATGGATACATCTAACTGCAAAAAGACTGAAGAACAGATTGGTGGTCGCCAAGGGTGGGGCGGTGAGAGGGAGGTGGGAATTATGGGTGAAGGAGGCCAAAGGGTACAAACTTCTCATTTATAAGATGAATAAGTCCTGGGGATGGTGACTACAGCTTACAATATTACATTGTATATTTGGAAGTCCCCAACAGAGTAAATCCTAAAAGTTCTCAAACACACAAAACTTGTGACTGTGTGACATGATGGATGTGTTAACTTTATTGTGGTAATTACTTTGCAATATATACATATATCAAATTATTATGTGTACACCTTAAACTTACACAATGTTATATGTCCATTATATCTCAACTAAGCTGGGGCAAAAAAAAAAAAAAAAAGATTGGGTTACATAGTCAAGGATCTCCTGGTGCTATTTGCATACTTTAGAGGTTAAAATAAACCCATAAACCACTCACTCTAACATTACATGTAAAATGAAAGTTCCCTCTTTATCTTTTTAACACATTCACTTCCTCCTACCCAGATTTAATTTCTCTACCAACATTGTTTTGTATTCTCACCATGCATTAAAATTTTTAATCAGTCCAAGCTGACAGAACAAAAAAGCAGTTCATATATTTCTCAGATCTGTTTGAACAGATTTAGACTTAGCTTTGAAGTTGGCATACAAAGATATTTTGTTTGCCATATTCCTTTACACAATGTTTTGCAGTTACTATCTTATACATGATTAATATTTTTATATAGAATTATTTCCTGCTTCTAGATGCAGTCAACTGATAAAAATACATCTACTGAATTCCAGAAAATCTTCTAAAATACCTCAGAAGATGATTTATCTGTTTTTATATCTGCTGATCAAAACAATGGTGATGGTGTTTTTTTTTAATTAATGAAATTAGAGATGATTTACTACAAACACATCAATGCTAAATCTTTACTGAAAGAAAAATTGTACATAAGTAAATATATTTAAGCCAGCAGCACCATGTAGTAAATCAGCCAGAGTATAGTTTTAGAACATTTCTAAATTGGTAAAGGTATAACATTCAGATGCCTAAATCAGGAATAAGAACGCTATTTAAAAAATAACCTACATATTCTCAGAAGACTCTCAGAAGAGCCTGTTTGTAAAGAGGGTTTGTAAGGCCAGTTCTTTAGTTACAGAAAAATTGACTAAGATGTCTGTGTGACAGCAGGACTTGGTCTACACATTTTAATTGCAAAGCTTAATAAATAAAAGGGAAACATTATTTTTTATCCCTCAAAACATTTTTGTTTATAGCTGAAATAAGCCATTAGAAGAGGTTAATAGCCACTGATGGCAGCCACAATGACTGCAAGAAAGATTTAACCTGGGTAATCATAATATTTTACAAAAATAATTTATTTCCCCTGACACAATATAAGCAGCATATACCTGGTATATCAGTGTCACTTAAATCATTAAGTGCTAGAATAAAACATGCATAAATATTTCTGTCCAATTTTTCTTTCAATATTAAAGACAGTTAGAGAAACAAATAAAAAGGAAAGAGGTGGCTTAAAGGAGGTCTGAATGTTTTCAACTTTGTTATCACGTGTGTGTGGTAGTGAAAGAACCAGGAAGCATGACACAGGTAACTTTAAAAAAGATGAGTGTAAATTTTCTTAATACAAAATCAGTAATAGCTAAATATTACGGCATTTTAAATAGTCACATTCTAGTAAGTGTAGAAAGGATGTTCATTATAGACATATTACTTTAATATTTGTTTATAACCATACACAGGTAAGGATTTTGTATCGCACAGAAAATTAAATTTAAACTAGGCTCTGGGGTTCATTTGCATTTTGACCTTGGCCACATTACTGGCTTCTGTGAGACTCAGTTTTTCTTGCTGTTTTTAATGTAAAACATAGGGAAAACAATCTCTAACCTGCAGCATTTATTTTTAAACGCTTATTATCTGCCAGATACTCTGCTAGATGCTAAGGAGATACAAAATGAAAGACTGATCCTGACTTAAAAAATATTATATCCCAGAGAGAAACTATGAGTGCAGGATAGTGTGACGTGTGTCGCCGATAACACTCCACACTCTGCACTGTGTGTTCAGGAAGGGAAGGAAGATCTGCCATCAGACTGGGTCAAGGCGAGTCGTGGCAGAAGGTTCTTTGAAGTATAGACTGAAAGCAGTGGGATGAAGAAGGGGAGTGTATTGCAGGTACAGAAAAGAGCATAGGTAATGTCAGGGAGTTATAAAATGACATGGGACATTCTTCTGGAATGAACAGAGAGAAAAGAAGGAGAGGTAAGGACCGATGATGGGAAAAAAAGCATGGGGAGAAGGCACCAGCCAAATGATGAAAGGCTTTATGTTCTAAGTCAAGCACTTAAAGATTACCATGATGGACTGCTGTTAGAATACGAAGGCATGTTTGCATTTTACAGAAACGATTTTGGTACGGTGTGGTGATTGTTTGAAAGATTGCGAAAATAAAAGCGAGAAGTGTGATTGAGAATCAAATCTGGATATTTAGGCTGAAATAGGGAGTAGATAACAGAACTAGGGACGGCGGGAAGGGAGAGAAGATGAAGAGAGCGAAGCTGAACAAACAGGAGAATTCTCAGACTCTGGTGGATGATCAGGCGGGGGACAGAAGGAAGGATGGAGTTTTCTGGGTCTTAACTTGGCTGACTGCAGAAACAGGGCAATTCACAAGCGTGACAAATACAGGGAGAGTGGACATTTTGGGAGAAAGATCATCTGGCTTCAGATTTAAACATATTTATTTTAGCTTTTAATCAGACAACTCAGTGGATATGCCAGATGGGCTTTGGCTCAGAGGACAGAATCTGACGTAGATTTGGAGCTGTTGGGAGTTTTGGCTTATATGTGCTAATCAAAAAATTGTCCGGCTGACGTCATCCAGGACGAACATAGAGAGAACGCAGAGCTCTGGGGAGGAATGGTGAATATGAGACAAGTAGAAATAATAAAAAGATTTTTCGTGATGAATAATTTTTTAAAAAACTTGGTTTATATCATAGTAAAGAATAAAAATATCCATAATTGGACATATATGTAATTGGTATATATGAGTAAGCATAAAATACTATTAATATATAGTATATTTATTTATAATATATAAATGATATGGTGTGTGTGCCCATGCACACGTGTGTGTATTATATATATGTTATATTTTACATATGTATAATCACTACATTGCTACAGGTCTAGAGTAACTAAAAAATGTGCTTGTAATGGTCATACAGGTTTTTAAAAACAGAAAACTTTTTAGATGTTTCATTTTATAATGAAATATTAATTTAAAAACAAATATAAATTGTATTTGGAGAAATTGTTTAGTCTTGCCATTTCACTTCTTTAGTTAGCTATAGATTTGCTCTATCTTTACTCTCCTAGCCTCAAAATTATTTTGACTCACTATTCCCTTAAATGGAATTCTCCCTTTCTTCATTCCATTTCACCTACTTCAGACATCTTTGAAATATATATTGTCGTAAACATCCCATTGATCAGAGCAAATGTCAGACCAAATCTGATCTTATTTTACAGAAGATAAAAGAAAAATCTGGCATAAATAGAAATTAATAGTCTATTATTAGTTTGTATTTGACTTATTTTTTAAAAAGCCAAAATAATCAAAGAGTTTCCAAGATATCATAACATACAGTGATGAATTTTCACTACATTTGCCAAATGAATAGAACAAAAGAAAGTAGTAGTATTCTATAAGTGCCTTTTATGTGTACTGAATGAAGATTTACTGCATGATGACCAACAAGTGACTGCTTTGTGTGTGTGTTATGATCTAATAGCCATAGACATCTGAGTGCACAGCCTCAATAACTGAGTGATAAAGGCAGGTTTGCCTGAAGTCTTCAATTAAGGGAAAAAACATATCCTTCAGGTCATTTCTGGAAGAACAGAAAACTGAATTGCAATTAGACCTTTCACTGGGAGAAATAGCTCAATCTAACTTCATTTATAAATAACAAAAGGAGCAATGATAGCAATTTATCATCCATCTGTGCCAAGAAAATACACTGAAGACGGTGACCAGAGAGATTAAAGACAGCACTGGTGTGTGTTCTAGGATGCCTAAATGAAAACCAAGTGCTGCATGCGCTGCGGACACTTAGACTTAGTTTCTTTCTCATTAAAAAAATATCAAAATTTTTGAGGATACTTTTTAATGACAATATGATATGGTACATTTACCTTTTAAAAAATATATTCCTTAATTACTTTGATTTAGCAGAGATATAAAGAGATACCATTACTCGTCTCGTGTGACTCTCAATTTCTGCCTCATTTTTTTTGGTATTGCTGATGTACATTTCACTTTTTACATACGTTGTAAACACCAGTACATTACTACTGTTTTGAGTTTAGCAGTCGATTAACTTTTAGAAAGATTAAAAAGTTTAAAAATAAATTTATCCCTAGTTTGATTTTGCCATTCCCAGCACTTTCCACTGCTTGTGTAGATGAAGTTTCTGTCTATAATATTATCATATTAATATGATATAAGTTTGTAATATTCCTTCAGCCTGAAGAACTTCCATTAATTTCCTTGTAGTGTAGTGCAGGTCTGCAGGTAATGAACTCTCTCTGTTTTACTTCATTGGAAGAAGGCTGTTTTTCTCCTTCAATTTTGAAAGGCAGGAAGAAAGTGAAAGATGAAAATTTGAAAGAAGAATATAGGTTGGTAGATTTTATTTTATTTTCCTTCCAATGCAAAATGGTTCAGCCCACTCTCTTCTCATATAGTTTTTAACAAGAAGACTTCTGTAATTCTTCTGCACCATTATTTTTCTATTCTTTCTGAAATTTCAGTTGCATGCATGTTAGACCATTTGATATACTGGCAGCAATATGACCTATTACTTTCATTTCTACTTTATTTTCTCTTTTGTTCTAGTTTGGGTAATGTTTATCAGCATTTCTTCAATATCACTTATTTTTCAAACTTCTCCAAGTTCCCTGATTAAGATTATGATAATCTGAAAGACTTTCAGGAAAAGAAAGTGAAAAAAAAGATTGTGGCTATTCAATCTTTAAAAAAGTAGGATTGAAATTTGATGAGATACAAAGTCAAAAGAAGCAGAATATATTCCAAACAGAATATAAAATTAAAGTACACCCATACATATTGCATAATATGTAGAATTCCAAAGACTAGCAGAAGATCTTAAAAACATCAATATAGAAAAGAGAGATAGCATTCCAATAAAAACAAAATAGGGGAAATATTATAGCAATTATTAACAGCACCATCTCAACAGCAACAATGAGTATCTTGCCTTTTATCTCACTTCTATAATATAGATTCTAAATCTTGAGAAAGGACATTTTTGGCTTCGAAGTACTAACAAAAAAAGAACCACAGAGATGAGAAAGCTAAATATATTCAAAGAAACTTTTTTCTCTCAAATCAAATTTGCTCTGACAAGACTATGTAGTACAGCTTTAAAAAATGCCACTGTAAATGGGTCTAATGTGATATGACAAGACCAGAGAAACCGGATATAAATTTACATTTTTGAAAATGTTTGTTGCTTCGCATGATACATTTAGTGTGTACAACTCCTTTTGTAGTTTTTATTTTTACTATTTAAGTCTGGAAATGATGTCAAATTTTTGTATTTAATCAGTGTGTTTTCTTCAGTGATATACACTGCATTACACATTGATGTGTATATCAATATATACTGATATGTGTTACACTTACTCATATAAACACATAAATAATAGGGGGTGAAAACCACAGCCTTTGCATTCTCTATAGCCTCTACAGACAGACCTGATCTTAAATGCAAACTTGTCATGTTGTGATGTACAGAAATAGAGAAGAGTATTAAAACAAATTTAAGGAAGTTTTAAAAACTAACTTTTGGGTCAGAAAACCTATGTTTGAATAGCTGTGTTGGTAGAACATAAGTTGGTACATCCTGCCCAAACAAACCCTCTGGGCCTCTCTATCAAAGAAACAAGCGGGGTGATGGAGGCTGTAGAGGGATGAGGTCGAATAGCTCTTCCAGGATGGACTTTAGATTCATCATGTGAAAAATGAACGTTTCTTTTCCTTTCAAACTTGCTTCTCCTTCCTTGTGAAATATTTTACAAATCCAGACAACCGTTCATTTAGTCAATCAAGCTAGGGGGTTATGTAATTCACGAACTGTTCCTGTCCGTTCACCTGCTCTTGGTAAATCTTATCAGTTATTGCCCTGTCTACATGTATAATAGGTCTCAGAACTGTTTTCTCCCCCTCTTCATTTCCATGTATAGTATACTGCTTTAGTTGAGGGTCTGGTCTCTTTCAATTACCCATAGATATCTCTCTATAGTTCAATTTTCTTTCCACAAACATATAATCTTTATTATACTTTCTGGGTGAGTTTTCTGAATTAAAATTTTGACCATTCAACTCACCACCATAAAATCTCTCATGGTTTTCTATTATCTACAAGACAGAATGAAAATCTGTAGCATGTTTGGGCATTTCTCTTTTATTTAGGTTATTTACTGATATTCAAAGGTTTAATTTCTCCCATTTTGGACTTAGTTCGTTATCCTAGAGCACTGAGTTTCCTCATTGTGTTTTTTATTTAGAATGCACATTTTGCTGTTGTTAAATTTGAAATGAAGGTCAAAACACCATAGATAAAATTACAGAGAAGAAACCAAGTAGGTGTTAAATGAATGTAGATAAATACCTTCATTTTTCAAATGATGAAAAATGCCTGACTATATGAGCACATTTGTATGGCCATCATTAGGGACCTCTTCCAATGACGTGCTGTTTTTAGCTTTACCTTATCCATCTCTGCCTAAGGAAGTGGAGCATAAGATGGGAACTAAGACCCCTCAAAGTAGAGTCAGGATGTATAATATTTAGGAAATGTTTTTCTGGACTAACACTTCTGACGTTTGCCCACACCATTTATTACTTATGTGAACTTCACTGAGTTACGGAAACTCTCCTTATACCTTTGATAACTGTGACAATAATAGTATCCGCTTCATAATGTTGTTTTGAAGATTGAGTTAATACATGTAAGCAATTAGAAGTTTGCCTGGATGGTAATGAGTGCTCAGTAATGTGACGTATTATCATCATTATTATATTTTAAAACATTACACATAGCTACTGTATCAGTCAATTGTATGGGTAAAACAAGTGCATTTTTAGGATTTAAAAGGACTCAAAACAGTTCATTTCCTAAATGTATTGCAGGAAGATAATAAGGAGATGCTGCAGCAAATGACAGGATGGACCAAAAAAACAGAAGACTAGGATCCAGAAAAGTGTGGAACTAAACTAGAAAATCATCCCAAATGGCAGCTGAATGGCTGAGAAAATAAATATCACATTGAAGCAGAAAAATGGATGGTGAAAGGAGGTTGGATTCATCCAATAGAGAAGACTCAATAGGAGTTCATTAGTTGGAAAGTTTGGGAAAATAGTTGGCTAATATGTAGATATGTATTTCATGAAAAAGGAATGTAAATTATTAATTTTAAAGAAGTATATCAGAGAAGACATTTCTAAAATATATTACTTGGATCCATGATGAAAACCTTTTACATAAATATATTGTAAATTCTGTTTATATTTTCTTACTTTTACACTAACACTGAAGATAAAGGTATTGTTATGCTGTGTTTGAAGGGCATGATGTAAGTCACAAACCTAGAAAACATAACATTATAATATGGATTGCAGAAATTAAGAGTTGGGAGCAGGGGAGCAAAGCTTAAAAAAAGAGTAGTGTTCATATTGCCCTAATCTTTCAAAATAGGGAGTCAAATGATAATTGATAGAAGTTAAAATATAAATGAAACAAATCATTAAAAAATTTAAAGCAACCAATAAATAAATTAAAGTAGGGATATAAATATGATTGGAAGATGGTTGGCAGGAGACAGGGTGAAAGAGAAAATAAATGACCTAAGTTATCATCTGTTATACCAGTGAAGTAATAGCTAGTATCTCAGATTGATAAATCAAGCACTTATGGGAAAGCATATTACTATGATATATAGTGGTAACTAACAGAAGAGTAACCTAAAAGAGTCAAAAGAAGTTGGGGGGAGAACTGTAGAAGGCATTGGAAAATGATAGTAGCAGGAAATGGCTGTATCTTGTTAAAGCCATTCTGTTTTATTAATGTGACTGTATTGTATACCAAAGGATAATAAAGCAGATAATATACTAAAAAATAAAAAATTAACACCATATGAAAATATATTCATTCACACCAGCAATCAAATAATTATTAAATTTAAAAATTACAGTGAGATTCTTTTTTGTATGTTTTTAAAAGTAACAAAAAATTAAATTATAATATAAATAAGGGGCTGGAAGTGATAAGATGAACATCCCCACACAATCTAGTGGAAACATGTCAAATAATCACTCGTAAAAACTTAGTATTAAATATCAAATATTTTTAAATTATCTTTCTTTAAAAATCTATCCCAAGTAAATAATAGAAACTTGAAGTCAAACTAAAGAACAAATATTAATTGGATTTTAATTGCACTTTCAATTTTAAAATTTATGCCTTGATTTCAAGATTTTGACATATAAAAATGCACCATGGAGTCAAGGAATTCAGATTACACATTTGGAAATTGAAATATAATAAGAAGTTAATTTTAAATAAGAGAAAATCCAAGTCAATTAATAATTTGTCAAATATCAATATCATCAACTCTTCCCTCTTCATAATATTTATAACAAAATAAATAAAACCCTATGATTCTTAAGTCATTATATTTCTTGGGGTCAAGAAAGTCATTGGTGTAGATGATGGGTCTCCAGGATGTACTTAAGCCACAGCAAGTAGTTATTAAGCTACTCTTTTTAAGTATGTGGTAGAATATAATCTCATGGGGAAAGAGAATTAGTTATTCTGTTCTCTCTGCTGAATTCTCAGGATCTAGTTAAGTGTTTTCCTTGGCAGGTGTTCATTAAAGATTTGTTAAATCAATGAGTTAATTAACATATCACTTAGAACTATTTCTTATTTTTCCTTTCACACTGGGAAGAGTGTTTTAGCGACCAGAGAAACAAGGAGATGGTCATTCAATGTACACTTTACTAAGGCTGCCAAATCATTAAGGACACCTACTGTACCTACAATATTCTTTGAGTGGCTGGCTTTCTTCAGTCATTAATGTTTTAGATGCTAAGCAAGCCATGAAAATGTGAGGCTCCAAGAATTTACTGAAATCTGGGGTATGTAGTTGACACTTCCACAATCCATGGGCTAGGTAGGAACATGAGAAAGTTACATTTACATCTACATTTGTGAATAAACAAACAAGTTGTGAATAAACAACATGGGTCTCAGGCTGGTTTTAGTTAAAAGGTGACAGAAATTTTCCTAATCTTCAGAATAATGGCCTAATAAATTAATGCATTCATTTTATTTTTTTGCCATTTAAATTCTAAACACTTCAAATGTATTTGTTGTTTTTGTGCACATTCACTTAATATATTAGCAGCTTTATGAAACTCTGTATTATGTTGAAATCAGAAAATTAAAGTAGACTCAGTGGAAAATGTCACAAGGAAAATTTAGAACCTGCTTAAACTGGGCAGGCTTTGTGAGATATGATGGAAAATAAGATATTTAATGTACTATGTGTTAATCATTTTATTATTTGTAGTAACATATTGCATATTTACTAAAAATCTCCATCTACGTTTACTAAAAATAAGTTGGAATATTAAAATAAATGTGATTGATGCATTTTGGATGCATGTGATATTATTTCATCATGATGCATATATATTTGAAAAGTTATAATGTCAGAACTCTGCATTTATCAAAAGACTCTTTTCATATCCTGTGGACTTTTTATTCCTTTTCTTTTTTCAAGACAGTTAATAAAAAGCAAGAGAAAATTCACAGCCAGATATATCACAGCAGCTAAGGAAAAGCAAACAGCTGGAACATAAACATGGTTGTAGATTCATTAGATCATGAATATATATTCACACTTATCTGCCATTTCAAGGTGAGAAAACTTTTAGTTATTGTCAATGCCATAGTGTTGCAACAGCTAATTGGGCTGAAACTGCTTGAAATATTGTAAACAAGACATCGACGTCATCCTTACAGGGAAAAAGGAAACAACTGCAGCTGAAGCCAGGAGAAAATAAAGCTACCCATATAGCTCTAGGAAACCATTGCCAAAAAGAAAAATTCCCAGAAAATGTGATTTCTTTATTATAGGGGTTGATTATTATTCTAAGTACTCTGAAAATAATTCTCCTTTTTCTGGAAATAGTTTAAGAAAATACTTCTCTTTATCTGACTCAATAATAAGCCCATACTCATAGAACTTAAGTAGTATATGTGCTAGCATTTAAAGAGGAGGAATAAGCACATTTAACTGAACTTAAGACAAGAATGAATAAATATTTACTTAAATGCCCATATATTTTTGGAAAAGTGGAAAAGACATAGTCTTCTAACATATTATGTACATATATTTTTGTATGCTAAAAATAAAACATTTTTGTTAAATCCCTAACTAATACAAGGTGTACAATGTTCATAGAAATTAATAAAGAACATAGTTTTAAATGAAAATATGAATCAGTATTAGTTGCAAATAATAACTTGGATGACCCTTAGAGAAATTTATATTATAGAGTAATTTCTTGGGAAATTACTTCTTCTGACTTTCCACTGTTTAACAAGAAACAAATCACAAAAATGTATGTAAGCATATTATTTTAATTTATTTTTCAATACATAGGAGGTTCCATATTTGTTTCTAAACATCTATTGATAAAATACATAACAACTTCATGATTTCTGGAAAAAATATAAAATACCATGTCATGTTGTTGGATGAAACTAGGCTCTGTCTACAAGTTTAACTGATAAAGCTGGTCTTAATTCTACCATATCTGAAGCTACTGCATATTTACTTATGTATTTGTTTCAGTTCCCTCCATGCTTTCATTCTATTCTTTATACCATGTAAAATAGATAAATTCACTATGATCCTTATTTACTTATATTCTAAAATTGACTCCTACAGGTTTCATATTAACTTCCTTAAGGGGACTTTAACTCAATTTTCTTTTCCTATTTTAAATATTTAATTTCGCTGTTGGCATTCTAGAAACAAAAATTCAGATGATTTAAATTCTAATGGATTTTTTATTGTTGACCTATAGGGAGCTCTGAATACAGGATGTTTTAAAATCTGTTGTTTTCATGTTTAGTGGACATAATGATTTTACTGGTGAAAATCTTGTTTATTGAAAACTACAAAACATGCTTGATTGAAATTTCTAAATTTCTAATTAAAAAATAATTTTAAAAATATCAACATAATGGAAAGCTACCACGTGTTTATGAATAAGAAGAGTAGGTATTGTTATTATGGCAAAATTTCCTCAATTGATCTACAAATTCAATGAAATTCTTCTCAAATAATAATAATAACAATACTAGTAATAAAAAGTTTAGGATGAAATCATCTTCTGGAAGATTTTGGTGCCTGTTCCTTACCCTGTTTGATAGGTAAATTTCAAGATCCCCTGTTTGCCAATATCAAAATATTACTGTATCTTTACAGATGATATTTACCAGCATTTCAGTCCTCAAATTTGAATTGAATTTCCTCACACTGATTTTGCTGGTGTCTTGATTCAACAGCAAAGAAGGTTAAGATATTCAAAATCATCATAAAACCATTCATCTACATGCGGCAAATTTAGTTTGCCTCTGTGATGAAAACAATGCAAAATCACTGCTTGAAAAGTCCCTTTATAATCTGCTTTAAAGTGTCACTCAGTAAGTAATGATCCATGATAAAAGCAACAAATCCTTTTTAAAATCAGTCGATGCTAAAGGCAGCTTTTCATAGCCTGTGGCAAATTTACAAACCACATCTATCATTTTAAAAATCTTAACAAAAAAGAAATAAAAATGATATAATAGGTTGTTTCATTTCTCTTTAACAAAGAGGTTCATGTAACAATCCTCCAATTGGTAAAATTTAGTTATGAATGTATCATATACGGAAATCTAAAGACATTTCTTATGAGATTATTTTATTTTCTCTTTTTTTTGTTCAATAATGAGAAGAACAATTCAATATAAGAACACCTGGAGCTTCTACTGATCTGAGGTTGAAAGATAAATTGTCTGTTTCTTTAATTAGCTCTAATAGCTTCTAATAGAGGTAATTTGTGTAAAAGGAGGTGCTAGGAGGGGGAGCTAAAAGCAATTTACATCAGTGTCAAACACAGACTATGCCTAAAGGCTTTGCTTTCTAATAACTCAGACTAAGGAAGATCTAGTAAAATTAAACTTGTATATAAAACCAGATTCAGATTAAAGAAAATTTTTTTTTTTACATCAAAGAACAGGCAAGTTTCACAACTGAGAGTGGTTGCTTTCAAAAATATATTTAGGTAAGTTTTATTTTAATAACCACAGTACTAAATACTTTATTTCATTAATACATAAAACAGTAAGCACATTACATATAACAGTATATTATTGGGTTATAGATGCAAGAACATCCATTCGGCCTGGAGACACAGCTTGATACACACACAGTGGTTTGTTCTTGACTCTGATGTTCTTTGATTATGAACTCCTATTAGGTTGGTCTTGGAAGTGGAAATTTGAACCCTAATTTTCAAATGCTTTCTTTTAAATGGAATTTGCATTTGCTTCTCCTGGAAGTCAAAGTTCACTTCTAAACCAGGACCACATTGCCCCCTTACCTTCCCCTGGCTTAGTGAAGGTTTCAGATTCTGCACCCCTGCTTATCCACTGGCCAAATGCTTAGTCTTACTGTGGAAATACTGATAAAATTATGTTTTTTGGCAGGCTGTCTTCCTTTGCAGTGCAAATAACCATTGAGAGTATCTGTTTTAAAACATCATTTTGTCACTATTTCTAAGTATTTTATAAACATCATATACTGGTTTTAACTAAATAGGGAACAGAAAAACATAGAAAATGAAACTGTAATCCTATTAATCCAATATACAGCTAAAGAGGGATGTTAGCTGTTCTAAAATGACATCACGATACTGTCACTTGTTGGCTTACTAACACCTGTGAGATTAATTGCTTGAATTTATTTCTGTAAGCCTCAGTTTCAGAACTCTGAAATGGGGAAATAATAATACACAATTAAGACTATTCCATCTATGTTCTTAGTTGTTACACCGAGCAAATATTCAATATACAGCAGCTATTATTTATCTCTGTTATGATTACTTGTTACATAATGCAGAGACAGGAGATGGTTCTGAGAGGACAAGGAAAATACAAGAGTAAAGAAGGTAATTAGTAAAAAATGCAGTTGTATATTGAGTGAGATACAAGGAGAACAGTAAACAAAGATAGATAAAAAGAATGTTAAATAGGCATAGAGACTCTTGGAATAAGATAAAGAAATAAAGAGTTATTTAGGTTCAGATAAATTAGGCAGATAAAAACAAGGAAAATAGAATTCTGGAGAAACAATCTCAGAGAAAAATAAGAAGTCAGTGAGAGACTATGTAGATACAGAATTGATTTACATTCATAAAGATTAATATTTAAGTAACTGAATTGAAAAAAATTGAATGTCCCTGATTATACAATTACGTTAATGCAGATTATTTCCATTTTATTTCCATTTATTGTGAGTGATCACAGCCATAAGTCTAGTAATCATCAGTCCCTGTACAAAGTTATTAAAATTTCATTGACCATATTCCTTATGCTGTATATTATATCCCTGTGGCTTATTTATTTTGTAAATGGAGGTTTGTATTTCTTAATTCCCTTCACCTATTCCATCCCAGCCCAACTCCCTCCACCCTGGAAACCACCTTTTTGTTCTCTGTGTCTATGAATCTGTTTTCATTTTGTTTCATTTGTTTTGCTTTTTAGATTCCAAATACAAGTGAGATCATACAGTATTTATCTGTCTCTGACTTATTTCACTTAGCATAATACCCTCTAGACCCATCCATGTTGTCACAAATGGCAAGATTTAATTTGTTATGGCTGATATTTCATTATATGTGTATAAAATATATGCACATCTTCTTTATCCTTTCATCTATGGGTGTACAGTTAAGTTGCTTCCATATCTTGGTGAAAAAATGTTACAATGATGGTTGGTTAGCATATAACTTTTTGAATTAGTGTTTTTGTTTTCTTCTGATAAATACCCAGAAATGAAATTGTTGGATCATGTGGCAGTTCTATTTTAATTTTTTAAGGAACCTCCATGCTGTTTTCCATAGTGGCTGCACCAATTAACAATTCCACAAACAAGGGAGTGTCCCCTTTTCTGTACATTATCACCAACATTTGTAATTGTTGTCTTTTTGATGATAGCCATTCTCACAAGTGTAAGGTGGTATCTCATTGTGGTTTTGATCTGCATTTCCCTGATGGTTAGTGATGCTGGACATCTTTTCATGTGCCTGTTGGCCATTGGTATGTCTTCCTTGGAAAAATGTCTATTCAAACCCTCTGCCCATTTTTTAATAGGGTTGTTTGGGTTTTTTTGTTGTTGAGTTGTATGAGTTCTTTGTATATTTTGGATATTACCCTTTATTGAAGATACTATTTGTAAATATCTTCTCCCATTTAGTAGGTTGCCTTATTGTTTTGTTGATGGTTTCCTTCCTGTTCAAAACGCTTTTAGTCCCTTTTATGGTTTCAGACCATACATTTAAGTTTTTAATCCATTTTTAGTTTATTTTTGTATATGGTGTGAGAAAATTGAGTTTGATTCTTGTGCATGTAGCTGTCCAGTATTCCCAGCACCATTAATTGAAGAGGCTATTATTTCCCCATTGTATACTTTGCCTCCATTATCATAGGTTAATTAGCTATATACTTGTGGGTTTATTTATGAGCTCTCCATTAATCTATATGTCTGTTTTTGTGCCAGTACCATACTGTTTTGATTATTGTAGCATTGTAATATAGTCTGAAACCAGGGAGTGTGCTATCTCCAACTTTATTCTTATTTCTCAAGATTGTTTTGGCTATTTGAGGTCATTAGTGGTTCCTAACAAATTTTAGAATGATTTATTTTAGTTCTGTGAAAAATGACATGGGTATTTTGATAGGGATTGCATTAAATCTGTGGATTGCCTTGCGTAGTATGTACACTTTAACAATATTTTTCCAATCCATGAGCATCATACATATTTCCATTTATTTGTGTCATCTTCAATTTTTTTCATCAGTCATATAGTTATTAGTGTACAGTTTTTTACCTCCTTAGACTTATTCCTAGGTATTTTATTTTATTTTTTTGGATGCAAAAAAATTGTTTTCTTATTTTTCTCTGATAGTTTGTTGTTAGTGTATAGAAACGGATCAGATTTCTGTACATTAACTTTGTATCCTGCAACTTTACTAAATTCACTTATAAGTTCTAACAGTTTTTTTTTTTTTTTTTGGTGGTGCATTTAGGATTTTCTCTGAATAGTATCATGTTATCTGCAAAAGGTGACAGTTTTATTTCTTTCTTTTCAATTTGGATTCCTTTTATCTCTTTTTCTTGTCTGATTGTTGTGTCTAGGACCTCTAATACTGTATTGAATAAAAGTGCTGATAGTGGGCTTCTTGTCTTGTTCCTGATCTTAGAAGAAATGCTTTTAGCTTTTCACTATTGAGTATAATATTATCTGTGGGTTTGTCATAAATGGCCTTCATTATTTTGAGGAATGTTTCCTTCATACTCACTTTGTTGAGAATTCTTATCATAAATCCATGTTGAATTTTGTCAAAAGCTTTTCCCACATGTATTGAGATTATCAAATTCTTCAATTTGTTTATGAGGTGTACCATGTTGATTGATTTGTGGATATTGAATCATCCTGGGATTCCTGGGATAAATCTCACTTGATCATGGTATCTGATCCTTTTGATGTATTGTTGAATTTGAATTGCTAATATTTTGTTGAAGATTTTTTCATCTATGTTTTCCATCAATGTCATCAAGGATATTGGCCTATAATTTTCTTTTTTAGTGATACCTTTGTCTGATTTTGGTATCAGGATGATGCTGGCCTCATAGAATGAGTTTGGAAGTGTCCCTTCCTCTTCAAATTTTTGGAATAGTTTAAGAATAGGTGTTAAGTCT
The DNA here is from genome assembly GCF_951394435.1 of Stenella coeruleoalba. Classification (NCBI taxonomy): domain Eukaryota; kingdom Metazoa; phylum Chordata; class Mammalia; order Artiodactyla; family Delphinidae; genus Stenella; species Stenella coeruleoalba. Next base: position 146,014,740 of record NC_137149.1, on the reverse strand, counting down.
TCCCTAAATGTTTGCTGGAATTCTCCTGTGAAGATTTGTGGTCCTGGACTTTTTTGTTGGGAGCTTTTTGATTACTGGTTCAATTTCACTGCTAGTAATCATTCTGTTCAGATTTTCTATTTCTTCCTGATTCAATCTTGGGAGACTGTACATTTCTAGGAGTTTATCCATTTCTTCTAGGTTGTTCAATTTTTTGTGGTATAATTTTTATATTTCTGTGGTATTGGTTATAAGATTTCCCTTTTCATTTCTGATATTATTTATTTGAGTCCCCTCTCTTTTAATCTGGATGAATCTAGCTAAAGGTTCATCAATTTAGTTTATCTTTTCAAATAACCATATCTTAGTTTAATTTATCTCTTCTATTTTTTAAGCTCCATTTCATTAATTCCCATTCTTTTCTTTATTATTTCCTTTCCTCTATTAACTTTGGGTTTTGTTTGTTCTTCTCTGAAATAAATATTTTTAAGGCAAAATGAGATTTATCAGTATATTTAAAGATTACATTTTCTTTTAAAGCATATATTAATTTACTTAGCTAATTCCAAAATAACTTGGACTATTTCAATAAATAGCACATGCTGTACTGTCATTCTTCAGTTTATGTATCTTTGCAATTAAAAATTAAGCCACTTTGATTTGTAATATATAACAGGAATAATTATGACCTCCCAACAAATACTTGTATCTTGTGAAAAATAGTAGCTTCCCCAACAACACTGCTTCACTATCATGCGTCTATGATAAATCGGTTCTTTTCTTGTTTCAGAAGGAAAGGCATATACTACAGTGACCTCAGAGGGTGATAAGCACAACTGCAGTTCATATACCTGACTCCCCTGTGTGCCTACAGATAAACCTCTGCCAAAGTGAATAGGAAGGAAATAGAAAAGGAAGAAAAAGGCAGGACAGACCAATTTTTCTTATCAATTCCATTAACAAAATATAAAGATCAGAATCTGAAGTCAGTAGACAGTAAATCACTTGTTAGCTAACTTCAGGCTCACAGAAGCTCTGTGAAAGATTAACATACAAGAATTCCTTTTACTTCACATTCACAGATTAAAGTAAAGATTTCTTCCAACACCTTGCTGAAAAATTAATGGGCATCAAGATAATAAGCCCATTTTCCCCAAAAAACCAAATCAGGAAGCTATTTTCTCTCACATTAGGAATACAAATTCAAAGTGGAACCAAATATTTAAACTACACCTATATGATTCCCATTCTGTAAGTATTCCAATAATTTTATTATTATGAGAAAAAACAACAACAAAAACCCTAGGAATATCTCCTTCATATAATGTTTTGAAAGCACTGTTGTATAATTGATTTCAATTCTAACTGAGGGTTAACATATTTGGCCCTTACATTGAAATATTATGGTTGTTATAGTAAGATCAGTAATGCTTAGCAATGGACAATTAGGAATCCTAGATTTCTTAGGAAATTTTAAAGAATATATAAATGAGGTCAAGTGACATTTAAATAATTTTGAAGAAATTTGAAAATAATCTCATAAGATTGTCTCCACAGCAATTGTTAAGGAAGTAGAGAAATTCATTGTTTTGAAAAATTTAAGAGGAGAAAAATATAATGTTTTGACATCTAAAACTTTGATATCTGTATTTCTCAGAAACAATTTGCTATCTAATTATACATTAAATTTTTGTTACATTATAATCTTTTTACTCTTTTTGAAATATATAGCTCCTTATTTTTTATCTCTTCCTTGAAACATTTGTACTTTATATATTTTAATGCTGCATTGCTCATGATAATAGCAAATATTTTAAAAGAAATTGTGTTCTAAATTGTCCAATAACATAAAGTCAGTCTAGATTCTTTATAGGAAATATTATTCAAGTGACCTGATTCTTTCGCTTGGACTAGAGGTAGGCACATGATCCAAAATGGGCCTCTTGTACCCTTGGTCACAGTAATTTTTCAGGGATTGGAATGAGTTGGGTCATGGCCCAAAATAATTCTTTGTTCCTTTACAACATTTGGAAAGTGGTTCTCTCTTTCGATGAACAGAAAGAGAATTCTAGACCTGATGCCAAAATATTGACCAAAATTCATCTGTACTTGACACCAGAAAACTGGATTTTCAGTTTAACTAAGTCACTATATACTCTATTTATGTAAGCAAGATTGATTTGTGTCTTATTAATGAAAATCATTATCTAATATAAGAGGAGTTAAATGTGGAATTCCAGGATCATCAGCTGAGAAGTTGGAAAGCTAATTTCTTGGTTTGTTTTGATTTAAGAAATGGGTGTGTCTCCATCCTGAACCATCTAAATGAAGTCATCTCTATGACAGATAAAATTTTTTTAAACGTATTATTTTATAAAAAATTGATTACCAAATTATCATTCCTGTTAGGCATCATCTATATTTCCAAATGAAGAATGTCATTGTACCTTACATATTTTGGTAAAAACAGCTTCCTTCTTAGAGAGAAAAGCAAGAAATTTGGCTCTAGGAGATCATCACGGTCCTTGCACATCTTGGCTTTTGTACAAATGCACTCTTTGTAAAAATAGCATACAAGAGACAAGTTGTATATGTATCTGATTCCTCTGACCAAGATTTTCCAAACCACTCTTCTCAGATAGTGATAAAGATAGTTGGTGAGCACAGTATCTTCTTTAACTTCCTGTCAGTGGCTTTGCCAACCCACATGAATTGTGGCAGATTTACAGTGTATCAGTAAATGAGTGTAAACGACCATCAGACGATTCATCTTTATGGGGCTAGAGTAGTTTGTTATGAAAATATAACAAAGGTCCTTGATTGATTGTTTAATATTCACTTAGTACCAGTATGAGCTTGGTTATATACTTTACTACTAAACTTAGAGATCTCTATGTTACAATTGAGCAGACCATACCCTGTTTATACTGCTTCTACTCTCTTGCAAAAGAGCTTAATATATGGATCAATGTGTTCTTAGAATATTTGTTGTTAATTTCAGCTGGCAAATGCAAGCACCTTTATATCATTAGAAACAAAGTTAAAATAAACATATGCATAGGAATCTCTCATTGTCCCTTAAGCATATCTGTGTAGAAAAACTTCAGCCAATAAAGCTGGAAAGAGTTAAGTGCTTTTTTTTTAACTAAAAGTATTAGGCTGTGTCAATAGCAGTGGGAAATCAAGCTATGTATATTTTGGAATTATAAAAAAAGATGAATATTCTAGGTGATTTTGTGTATAGTGATTATTTCTCACTATGCAATTCTTAGAAAGGGGAATGGATTAAAAAGAGAGATTAGAGAAAAGTTTAAAAAGCAAATAAAGAGATAAAACATCATAAAGAAAGTGATCTGATGTTTCTAGAGCTGTCAGTCTTAACTGGAAGTTTCCTTACCATGCTTTATTGTGGAATCAAAGTGAGTTGACTTTCTGAAAATGTTACGATTAAAGATGAAATAAGTCACTGGGACTTAAGCATCTGTGTATACAAAAAGCTTATATCAATGAAGATGTGACATCATTAGGATGAGGCTTATAATAGTCATGAATATAAACAGGTAAGGACAGTTCATGTATATGGTTTGGAGAGAACATGAGATATATTAGGGCATTAATACTATGTTTTCACTGCCCCGTTTTTCAGTCAAGGAAACAGAGTCACTCTGTGTTATGGGATAAAGATTGTACTATACTAATTTGAGCTCTCCTATTTGTGGATGGAGCTTGGACAGCACAAGGCTAGAAGGGGAAGTAGGGGAACAAAAAAGATTCTAAAAGGTCCATGTGGGAAGGTGCTGCCTCAGGGTAGCTTTATCTCTGTGGGTCCACAGCTAAGTATATGGTGGTGGGTTTGGGGCCCCTGTTGGTCAGCAAGTCTAGCAGTCAGAAGGAAGGGCTGAAGAGATAATAGAGGCTGGAACCCATGGGTGTGTGGTAATCTTCAGTAGCGGCTCCTGCTTCTCTCCTGTTTTCCAAATCTCATGCACATTTCTCTTTTGGCCAACTCTCACCTGGAGCCTTACAAGGAAGGGGCTTCTGGAAAACACACTTCGAGCTTAACCAAATCAACAGAATGCAAATTATGTCTAATGTTCTGGCCCCTTAGAATATCAAGTGGTCTAAAACCCAGTCTTTAGAGCAGGAAATCAAAGAGAGTATATACAACCTTGAGAACTATGTACATCAGGACAGATATTCAGTAGAGGAGTTATACAACTTCTTAACTTGACTGAATAAAACCCATTTTGACCAATATCTTGGTGTTTATATAGGCACGGCTTTTGATTGTGACTAAGAAAGGGTGGCCCATAAAAACTGACTCCAATATAGAACAGTGTGTAACACAAGAGCAAATTACAAATGATTAAAGGGGAGCAGTTTTCCTAACTAGAGAGAGAGAAGCTCTTGCATTTAGCAGTGAAACGTAAGGGATGAGTAAACAAATACAAGGAGACTGAAATAGATGAAAGATACGACCAATAGCAATAGCAACAGGAACTAAAGAAAAGTAGCAGCCATTACAGTTTAAAGAAATGAGTACATAGGGAATGCAGGAGGCCCTGGGACCAATAAACTTTTAAATATCGCTGCCTCAGGAGGAAATTTCTAGCTTGGGAAGACAATAAAATTTCCAAGGACAGAATAACAAAACAGAAAATCGGGGCAGAGCAGGACATTGCCTTTAGATACCTTTTGCTAAAATACTTGAACAGTTCTTGGGCTTCCCTGGTGGCGCAGTGGTTGAGAGTCCGCCTGCCGATGCAGGGGACACGGGTTCGTGCCAATAAAATACTTGAACAGTTCTTGATAAAGAGAAACGAGCAACTCAGCAAGAGGAGGGCTATTAATATATCATAAAATAAATATGTATATTAATTAATATACATATTAATCTTTTGTTTAACTTATGATCATTTCATTATAGCGGTATTGCAGGTTACTTCAGAGTTTGCATTTAATTGCTAAGCACAATTTAAGTCATCCATTTGTTGTTAAAATAGAAATCCTCTCATCCAAGTGGAATCAACTATTTGGAAATAATCTTGGCATCCTTATTGGTGACTGCTCAAAAACTGGTACATTTGCAGTTTACTGAGCTGACTCTTAAACATGAACTGGCCATAGCAGGTGTTTCTCCTAGAAAAGTCTAATTTGTGGTGCTGCATAGCATCAGTTGGAATTTGTCATACATTTTCAACCCTTCAAACCCTGACACCCCTTTATCACAGTGGTTGGAAGGCTAAAACTACATTTGTCAATCTCCCTTGAAGCTAGCGTTCACTGTTTATTTAAATTTTAGAAATAAAGAACACTCTCATGGGATTTGAAAGTTTAGCTTAGGCCAGTTTCTTGCATGATTGATGCCTGGTAAGGAAGACCTGACATATATGAATATTTGTAGCTGGTTTCATATTTTTGTATTTAGCTATAAGGTTCATGGATGTGAAACAAAGGTATAAACCTTCAGGATTTATACCTGAAGATTCTTTACATTCTGTGTATCCAACCCTTTAACCAATATTGTAACCACAAAATTCCCTGTATTAAATTCTTCCTGGTTGAAATAACTGAAGTAGATTCTTACACTGTTTTTTACATTATACTCTGACAGGTACCAAGGTGCCTCTTAGAGTCATTACTTGACCACATCTATACTGGAATCTAATAAAATACCACAGGAGAAACTGAATTATAAAATTTTAATATAACCACGTGATTGGTAAAAGAAAACATGTCTTGTTGGATTGTGAGATTGTGACTATACAGTAATACATTTTAAAAAACAAAGGGACCTGAGATCATTGACACCAGGGTTTGCCTTAAACCTTTGTGTGATCTTGCCTTAATTGCTCTAAATCATCTGCACTTAAGAAATAAGATGAGGCATGTGCAAACATACTGGAGCCATCCTATCAACAACTGAGTTACTTGTTATTATGTTTGAAGTTATATAAAGGTAATGTCATAGTACTTCTCACCCTAAACAGGTACGGCTATTTTTTTTTTTTTTTTTTTTTTTTTTTTTTTTTTTTTTGGTACGGCTATTTTGATTCTGAAATTTTTTTAAAAAAAGAAAACAAATAAGGAAAAAGTAGTTAAAATAAATCAGTTATTTGTGAAAAACTGATCTATCATCTGTATTTTTCTTATCCCTGTAATGTTTTATTTATGCTTAATATTAATGACTCACTCATTTTATATTGTGGATAGTCTTATTTAAAGCAGAATATGGTATCCAAATTTGCCTTATTCCCTAGCTTTGTTCAGCTTAAATTAACCCTAAGTCTGTTCAATATTCTGTAATAACCTAAATGGGAAAAGAATCTGAAATAGAATGAATATGTGTATATGTATAACTGAATCTTAAGCTGTACACCTGAAACTAATACAACACTGTAAATCAACTCTACTCCAATAAAATAAAATTTTTAAATGTCAAAAAACTCTTTATTAACTAAAGGTTCACTCTGCCCATATCCTGAATGAGGTAGTCAATACATTGACAATGTCATACACAGCAGCTGACAGGCTCTGAAATTTGTCTTGCTGACGATCTGGTTACACATAAATGCACTGCCTTTTCCTCCTCTCCTTCATCACTGCCCCTTCTACATACATGTGGCCACATCAGCATGACTGGATTTCATCCGGCCCTGATATCCTTGCTCAGCACTTACATGCTTAAATTCTGCCACTACACCAAGCAGAAGAGAGCTGGCTGGAGCCCTGACACACAATCCTTATTTTCCAGTCTCCCCCAAATTTCGTTTGTTTGGCAGCTGCACTGTTCTAAGCAGGCAGATCCACCAGCTCCTCTCTAATTCCAAGCTTTGCTTGCTGCATTCTCCCTGTACCATATCTCACCCATCTTAATGGGTCTCTTTAGTTCTCCAGGTCTGCCTGAACCAAGCCAGAATTAAGCATGACCTCTTGGAAACAGCACAGCTCTGAAGTGCCATATTGTTCTGCCAGAAAGGGCTTCCTTAGTCAAGTTACCTTCATCTGTCTTTTTGCTACTAAATCCCATCTACTTCAATGTCTCTTTTCCCCCTTCTGTTAACATTGCAGTCTGAAAGCCAAGCTTTTCTTTGCTGGACATGATGAAAGCATTTTAGTTTTCCTTTTCTGTCACACTCCACAGATCTCATAAATCTTACACTGTTTTAGAGCAAGATAAGTGACTTTCAAGCATATTAAAATTTATTTAGGCAGTTTTTTAGTATGTGTAGCTTTTTATTCTGAAGTTTATACGAAGTTAAATAATTATCAACAGAAAATAGCTGACTATTTCACATGCTAGGATTAAAAGAAATATGGATTGAAAGGACTTCCAAGCTGTTCTATGACAGGCAAACTCTTTATAGTTGTCGATTTCTCAACACATTTCCTGCCCTGCTATTTCAATGAAAACAGCCTGTCCAGAAGTTTTACATAGATCAAAAACACGGGATAAAGAAGTGTTAGGTGTTTTCTTGTCTGTAACACCTACTTGCTTCACATATTTTTCTTCTGAAAGGAAAAATCCCCTTATTATATATTAACTGCTATCAATCATAATGAGTACTATTTGTGTTTAAGATATATTTTGCATACTAGGAATTAGTCTTCCTGACACATCTATAATGAGTAAAAAATTTAAAGCAGGAAAATGTTTATTTAAGAAAAAAACATGCAAAATAAATGAATGCTTATTAGTTGTATATGGATATCCATCACAACATAAATATTTATATAATTTAAAAATAATCCTGTGTAAATTCTACTTTCTTGGTATTCTTTTTGTATTTTTCAAATGTCAATAAATTAGAAAAATAATTTATATGGTTGTATACAACCCTGAACTTCTGTAGTTCTATGAGTCCATGACAAGCCCAGATCTCATACACTCAATTCAGTAAGTCTGCCTCAAAAGATAGTGTCATGAGAAATGATCATTTGTTCTCATCATTCCACTCAATTGTGCAATTGTTTTATCTTGCAAATAAACATAATATAAAACTCATAAAAAATTTTAGAAACCAAATAAAACATCAAATTATTCTTAAAGGAAACAAAACTGAAAGTTAAGAAGCCTTCCGAAAGGCTGAGCACACTTTGAATGTATTTTTTAATGGAAAATTTCCAAGAATAATTGATCTGTGTAGTGGTGTGTAATGAAAAATAGATACTCTGAAATGTGAATCTTTAAACCTAAATTCTACTAACTTTAAACTTGAAGTTAAAATTCAGAAAGCATATTTATTGTTTAATCTATTTTTTATTACCATTATGACTAGGCCACCCATATATTTTATTCCTCTTCAATCCATACCTAAAAGTCAAATAGGGAAATGCATAGGTAATATAATGTAATTATCTATAACTTGGATTCTGCAGCAATCTAAAAATAAGTTAGTTTTAGGCAACAAAAGCAAAAATATCAAGTGGAACTATCTCAAACTAAAAGGCTTCTGCACAGCAAAGAAAACCATCAACAAAATGATAAGACAACCTACTAAATGAGAGAAAATATTTGCAAATCATATATCTGATGAGGGGTTAACATCCAAAATATATAAAGAACTCATATGACTCAATAGCAAAAATCCAAGTTGATTAAAAAATGGTCAGAGTATCTGAATAGGAATTTTTCCAAAGAAGACATACAGATGGCCAATAAGTACATGAAAAGATGCTCAATATCAGTGATCATCAGGGTAAAGCAAACCAATACCACAATAAGATATCACCTTATACCTGTTAGAATAATTAATATAAAGAGACAAGAAATAACAAGTGTTGACAAAGATGTGGAGAAAAGGGAACCCTTGTGCACTGCTGGTGGGAATGTAAATTGGTACAACCACTACGAAAAACAGTATGACGGTTTCTCCAAAAACTAAAAGTAGAACTACCGAACTACCATACGATCTAGCAATTCCACTTCTGGTTATCTATCTGAAGAAAAAGAAACACTAACTTGAAAAGATATATGAACTGCCATGTTCATTGCAGCATTATTTAAAATAGCCAAGATATGGCAACAACCTATGTCCTTGACTGGGTAAAGAAAATATGGTGTGGACCTTGAGGGCATTGTGCTAAGTGAAATAAGTCAGACAGGAAAAGGTAAATATCATATGATCTCACTTACAGGTGGAATGTACAAACAAACAGCGAAGAAACAAAAAGAAAGCTCACTGATACAGAGAACAGATTAGTGGCAAGCGATGGGCAATATGGGTGAAGAGGGTCAAAAGGTACAAATTTTCAGTTAAACAATGAATGAGTCATGAGTATGTAATGTGCAGCATGGTTACTGTAATTAATAATATTTTATTGCATATTTCAAAGTAGCTGGGAGAGTGGATTTTGAAAGTTCTCATCACAAGAAAAAAAATGGTAACGATGTATGGGGACAAGTGTTAACTGGACTTAACAGTGGTGATCATTTTGCAGTAAGTACACATTTTGAATTATTATATTTGCATCTGAACCTAATATAATGTTATATCTGTTATACCTCAGTGAAAAATAAGCAGTAGTACAGTACCCTGTACTGTTTGCACACCTTACAATAAGCATTCATTCATGATACAGCATGTCAAATACAATGTAACAAAAAGTTTAGAAAAAATGCAGACAATTATATACAATTAAAAAGAAAAAAAAGTTTTTGCTGAGAAGAGGCCATGCATGGATAGAGGGATATGAAACTTGTGATAAGTAGACAAAAATCTGGTTTGGGTACCATCTTTAATTGTCTACATGAACCTGATTATTCTTTTAAGATATATGACCTCAAATCTTCTATAAAATGCGTAAGCTAGACTGAAAAATCTACATAGCCCCTTTCATCTCTAAAGTTCTGAATTCCTATGAGTCTAAGTCCTACAGATGCTTTGACGTTACTATCTAAACCAAAAGTCAGGGGACCTGATCACATGATGACATTCTGTATTCTTTCCATTTGCAAGATGTAGCTTAGGAGGTATGGTGAAGATGTCATACTGGTGTATGTGAGAAAAGTGGTAGCACCGTGCCTGGAGCACAAGAAGCACTCAGTGAACATTAGCCTCCTTTGTTTTTACTCTCTATCTATACACACTATGGCTAGAATGATTTTCTAGCAGTAAATTTTGTTTGAGAGCAGATGTGCCAAGATGAATCTGGAGGAGAGAAAGCATTGTAAGAGAAAATTATGAACACTTGTCTCTACATTGAACTGAAGATGGCCCCCAATCTCCTTTACTTACATCTAAGTGTTCTGGTGTATTTGTTGTCTATACTATCTATGTTTTTAAACTTAGAAATATATTTGCTGCTTGAGTCCAGTGTTGCATGGAGGACAGCAGAGGATTACTTCACAGGCAGGCATCCTGAGTAAAATTGATTTGATCTGCCTCAAAGGAAAGACTTCTTAAAAAGCACAAGTCACCTGAGCAAAATATAAACTTATGAAACTCCTTGTGTTCAACCCTGAAAAGCAATTCTCAACAAAATCACTTTTTATTTAGGTGCCTATCATGATAACCTGTGGGACTTATTCAAACTACAAGTACTGTTCTTAACCTTTCTGGTGGTGCATAAGATATATTGCACATTCTTACCCCTTCTCCCTTTTGGTAATTACTGCTGTTGTAGTATGGTGAGAAAATGATGTAACCTTCAAGTGAGGATGAATAATAGTATAAATGGTTGAAAATGAAACATACTGCTACATTTCTTGATTATTCCAAAGGACTTGTTGGTCTTATCTCATTCTTCACATTTTCACAATATATCATCTTTTCAAACACACATCATAATAGTTGATGCTATATAGCTTCTTTCTTTGATGCATTTACTAAGGAGCACTGAAAGTTGAATAAAGTGACCATTTTTTAAGTGCCACCCTTTTTTAACTGGGTGAATTTGGGCATGCAGTATTCAAGACTCCTGAAGTAAACACATATAGCAAATAATTGTTGTATGTGATTGATACTTTGGCCCATGTCATGGATACTGATAGGAGCAAACAAGTTTAAAATTACTAGTGCTAGATAAACTCAATCATTTTTTTAGAGTTCCTCTGAATCAAATTTATTCTAATATTTAAGGGAGCTTGGCTGACAAAACAAGACAAAAATAGGATGCAGTAATAAAGATGACAATTAAAGACATTTTTAGTAAGAGTAAGTAGAGAAGAATGAATGATGGTAAAAGTGTAGAAGAAAGATGGAGCAAGCTTCTATAGTAGTCAGAGGAAATTTGTTTCAGAATTCAAGGGTCACACAACCAGTTAGAATTAACAAATCTCATTTGTTGTCAAAATTAACCAGCTAAATCATGTCTCAAACACCGTGAATTTTCACTCACTGCATACTTGTGAAATGGATGAATAAAATATACACATAATAAAAGTGTTATGATTAAGACTTTGGCTTCTAAACACTTTGACCAAAAATATAAGGAAATTAAATGTTTTAAAGGGAAGATACCATAGATGACAAATTACTCAAAGTTTTTCAGCATATAAACCAAAAATTCTATGACACAGAAAATGTATTCATATATATAGATATATAGATCTATATAGATATATAGATATATATATAGATATATATATAGATATATCTATATATATATCTATATATCTATATAGATCTATATAGATCTATATATCTATATATATATAAATATATAAATATATATAAATATATATAGAGAGAGAGAGAGGGAGAGAGAGAGAGTGAGAGAGAGAAACTGTATATATGTATATATATTTGTAATTTGAAATTATATGTATATATAGTTGTAATTTGAATTTATATGTATATATATTTGTAATTTGAAAATAATATGTCTAGGTATAGCTTTTTAGACATTTATCTTGCTTAGTGTTCACTTAGCTCCCAGTATCTGTTGTTTAGCATCTGATGTTAATTTAGGGAAATTCTTGGTCACTATTGTTTCCATTTTTTTTCTGTTTTTTACTCTGTTTCTTCTCCTGGTATTCCCTTTATATGTATGCTACATGGTTTAGAACTGTCCCATGGTTCTTGGATATTCTGTTCTGCTTTTTCAGTCTTTGTTCTTTTTTACTTTTTAGTTTCAGCAGTTTCTACTGGTATATCCACAAACTCAGAAATTATTTTCTTAGCCATGCCCAGTCTACTAATAATCCCATCAAAAGCATTCTTTGTTTTTGTTACAGCGTTGTTGTTGTTATTTTTCTAGCATTTCTTTTTTGCTCTTTCTTAGGACTTGAATCTCTCTGCTTACATCGCTCAGTTTTTCTTGCATGCTGTGTACTTTATTGATTAGCGCCCTAGCATATGAATCATTGTTATTTAAAATTTTGCTCTAATAATTCCAACATCCCTGCCATATCTGGTTATTATGCTTGTTCTGTCTCTTCAAATTGCTTTTATTTTTTGCTGTTTATATTCCTTAAACTTCTTTCTTGATAGCTGGAAATTGTGTACTGAGGAAAAGTCACTACTACAATAAGACCTATAGTAAAGTCATGGTAAGCTGTGGAAGGAGGAGAAATGGTTCTATAGCCCTATAATTAGCTTTCAGTCTTTGAGTCTATGCCTCTAGAGTGTGAATTTCACAAGAGCCTCCCAGTCTCCCTGACTCCCACTGTCTTAGAAGGAATTGAGTAAGTTGGTGCTGGGTATTTTCCTTCTCCCAGGTCAGTTATGCTTTGATAATACCCCCAATAGATTAGACCCTGGTTAACTATTTTGTCCTGAGAGCAGTGCTTTTTAAGAAAAACTGAATGCTCTGGCATATCTCCCAATGGTTCCTTTTCCCCACCCCCAGCTGAAAACATGAGATGTTTTCCCCAATGTTTACTATGAAATCTCGGTCAACCATTTGGAGGTAAACTCACAAAAATGTGGGGCCCCCTATGGCTGGGTCTCCTTGAAGGTTTTAACTCTCAGACTTGTCCTTTCTGAGCCTCCAGCAATTTGAAAATTCCAGTTCAGTTTATCCTATCCCAGCAGTGGTTCTTCAGAGTTTTTTGTTTGTAAGCTCTACTTTGGTGATACACGACTCCCTGTCTGTCTCTCCTATCTTGGATACAGTGGTTTGCCCAGTTTCCTCACCTCCATTATAGATCCAAAAAGTATCATTGATTTTTCAGTCTGTTCAACTGTATTATTAGAACAGAGTGGCAACTTTCAAGCACCTTACATGTGGAACTGAAAGCTCCTATTTGGTTTTTTAAAATTATTTTTTCCTAGATATTAATATAACCAAACCATATTCCTAGAAATTAATATTTTCAAATTTCTTATTAATTGTTCTGTAACAAATGGTTCACATAGATTTGATCAATGCTGCATTCTATAACCTTACCTAAGTTATGTATATTAGATGCTACACTACAGTAGGAACACCTGCTTGAATTTTGCTACCTTAACTACAAAAAGATATTGATCTTAACTATTATTACATCTTTTCAACTCTTTTTAATAGTTGAGAATTTCTGCTTCTGAATTTTTCTAGGAAAATAAACATAATCACCACATGGATATTTGAAAGTTTTGTCAAGTTTATCGATGCTGGGCTATAAGTGCTATTCAACACTTAAGGTATTTATCTCCAGTTAACTCCCCACCATGTTTTCTCCAATCTCCTTTTTTCTCTTACTATTAGCCACAAACTATTGCAGGAAAATAACGTTAGATCTTACTTTAATTGAGGCTCTGTTTTCCTATTCACAGAGTCTATTACTCCAGTAAACATTTTATTTCTTTTTTTCTCTTTAGCGCAAATATGCAATCATAATCACTTTGGATCTATTGCTTTAAAATTAATCTCTTGTTCATTTTTATTTTTGCTTTTCAATCTCAATGCCAATTTTAATTTTTTCCCTGAATTTTAGAGCAGTCCCTTTTAATTTAACTTTATTCATGTTAAAGTACTGTATTCCATTATCCTTCTTAGAGGACTATTTTAATTATAATTATAATACAGACTATTCAAAACTTTCAAAAATACCATATTGATTACTGTAAAACATTATATCTCCTATCTCATATTAAACACAACTGCTACATGTTCCTATTTATCTCTCTAGTGCACTTCTGATGTCTCCTAAAAAACAACAACAATGACAACAAAAAACAAACAAACAAAAAACCCCTCAATTTTGTCCACATAATCCCTCCACTGTTTCTGAGTATTATTCTTTCTTTTCACATAATATTTATTGTGTTTAAATTCCTCTTAATGTGATTTTACATATGATATAAAATCAATAAATTTTAGCTAGACTAAGAACTTAAATATGAAAAGCAAAATTTTAAAATCTCCCCCAAGTTTGGACCTAGGGAAGAATTTCTTAGACTTACTATACAATCATAAAAATAAAGACTGATACATTTGACTGCACTGAAGTGTCTTTTAATCATAAAAAAATAAATAAAATAAACATGAGCTGGAGAAAATATTTGGCTCACGTATAATCAAAAATTTTAGTATTTATATTATATTGTATTCCTACCTATTGGTAAAAGACACACACACACACACACACACACACACACACACACACACACAAGCATCAAAACAAAATATTGAGCTAAAGTCATGGTCAAATATTTCATAGTAGAAAAAAATAGATAATAAAGATAAAAATTTTCAACTTTATTATTAATCTGGAAAATACAAACTAAATACCATTGAATATAATACCATTTTATTTCTACAAAATTGAAAAACAAAACAATACCCACTGAAAAAATTGGAAAAATAAAGTTGTTAGTAAAGGATAAAGCAATAGCTAGTGTAGGCAAAGTATAAATTAATATAAAGAACTTTGAAAGCAATGAGGATTCCAAAGTAAAGTTGCAAATATGCAATTTTATTCCTTAAAATGTTCTTCCATCTCTGTGCCAGTAGATATGCACAGAAATGCACATATCAGCAATATTTCTAAGCACAAACACTACAAAGAACCCAAAGGTCTATTAGCATTTAAATGCATAAATAAGATTTTTATAGGTTCATACTAAAAAATACTATTGAACAGTGAAAATTAATAAATTGCCTTTATATTGGTCAATGTACAAAAGATATTTAATAAAAATATCAAGGCACGAAAGTCACATGTACATTATTATGTTGAAATAAAGCTTGATGATGCAACATTTTATATTAAGTAAAGATATATGCATATGCCATAACACTATGAAACATTATCCAGATTTTTAAAATATTATTTATAATGATTTTGTGTGTGTGTGCAGGAGGAAGACAGAGGATCTTTCAGAACAGAACCAATGAGGAATTTGATTGCAATGGTAATATTCTATTTATTAAATCTGGTGGGTATTCATTTTGTTATTAAGCCTTGAAATATTATAGGTATTTTTGGCATTCTTTTTATGTATATTCAAAAACAGAAGAAGGAGAATGAACAGAAACACTGGAGCCAGATGGGCTGCGTTCAAATTCTGCCTTTGCCACTTGCAATGGTAACTCTGTGCAAGTTACTGAACTCTTCTGGGTATTTTTCTTATGTGTAAAATGGGTCATGACAACTGCTATTCTCAGAGTTTTCATAAGGAATAAGTGAATTAAAATATATAAAACAATTTAGAACAGTGTCTAGCAGGTAGTATGTACTGAATAAATGTCAGTTTTCATATTTAATTATGGAGGAAAAAAATCTCACCTATATATGTTATATCATTTATCTACAGAAACAGTAACTTGAACATAACAGAAACATAAAATCAACAGTTATTGATTTTCAATAACACTATTTAGTACAAGAAAATAATCTACACACACACACACACACAAACACACACACCAAAACCCAGGGATGCTCTGTCCTTGCTCACCTCTCTGAACTCTTCAAAATAAGGAAATAACTTCCTGTTAGTCCTTGAAACTCAGCTTCTCTGCCTTTCCATGTGCTGCTTCATTTGTATAGTAGTCTCTTCACTTAGTTCTTTACATCTTTGGTTCACCTCATAGACTCATTCTAGAGAGTGTCCATTCCTAAGGCAGGTCTGCACAACATCCCTAACCAAAAAGTCAGTCTGTATGACTTTCATTACTCATAGGATTATTTGGTTATTTGATTATTCACAGAAATTCATAGGATTATTTGCTTGGTGTCTCCTTCCTCCCAACACACAGTTATCTAAATTTTATGGAGTCAGGAGCTATTCCATCTTGTTTACCACTATATTCCCAACACCAAGAAAGGCATCTAGTACAGAGTAGGTGCTCGATATGTATTCATTAAACACATGAATGAATCTATAACAAAACAAGGGAATCATTTAATATATCCTGCTCTTGAATATTGTTAGGTATTTAACTGATGCTTTATAATTTAATTACTTAAATTGCCTGATTATTTTCCCTTCAGTTCTTTAACTTATGTGCAAGTCACGGCATTTTGTTCCTGATATGCAAAGAATTGACAAAACGTGTTGCCAAATACAACAGTGATTGTGTTAGCAGAAGGTTTCCGTAGAATAGATCTAAAAGTCCTCATTCGTCTGCTTTTACAAAGCATCACAGTATTGTATTTCAGGTGAAATGTGTAATCATTTTTCTCTCTAGTTCATGAAGAGTCATTCAGAAGGATAAGAATAATTGGCACACTACAGCTTGAAGAGTGGTTCCCTACCTTAGGTATAAAACTGTTTACACAGAGACATTGCTTGATATAAACAATACTAAAGCTTTTTGCAAAAACCACATTAAAGACATCTAGGAAAAGAAAACTTGCAGAATAAACCTTTTGAGAAACAGTTATTAAACACAAAATGTACATTTCTAAACTACTTTTATATGATACTCTAACTTTTAATGCGACTAGTGATCTTGAAACAAGGTTAATACACTTAAAAGGAAGTCATGAATGTTTGTTCATATTGTAAAATGGAAAGTTTAAAGCTCCTTAAAGAAGTCAGATTTGCCTCAGTGATACGAAATTAGGATGGATCGTGAGAAGTAATTATAAGCTGATTCATTTTACATTACTGGCAGGTTCTGCTTTCCATATTTTCTCATCTTCCTTCACTTTATTCTCAGGGAAGCTATAACTGCATTTCCCAAATCAGTGTTGTCCTTACAAAATTTGGATTGCAAGGGTATGAAGCACCTTCACTTATTTATAATATCGTACACGGAATAGAAACATCATTTAACAAGGAGGTTAAATGTAAATAGATGAGGTATAGAAGTGAAAACTAACTTTAAGATGTCACACCAAAAAGTAAGTAAATAAGAGAACCGCTTTCAGATTAAAGAATCCAATAAAAATAAAGCTACTCAACGATCTGTTCAGTCTGTCGTTGTTTTATTATTTTTTTGAGACACACTTCATGGACTCTAAATAAAACTCTTCTATAGCAAACCAGTGTTTAAAGAACAAAAACAGTTTAATGAATCAAAATCCTCAGAGTTCCAACAATCAATATAAGAAACCTTCCACACGCAGTGATTGTGTAATTTTGTCAGCTGTTTCAAATGGTCTCCTTCAAGAAATTTTGACAGCAGGACACTCAGAGGGGAGACACACCAACTGCTGGCAAATCATTCCCACTCATCTAGTGGTGAGAGCTAGTAAAATGAATCACAGCATTTAAAATGATTTAAACTGGGTATATCCAACTTGGAAGACTATAGTTTTTAATGGCTACTTATCAATTACAAGTATCTTGAACTATCCAAAAAAATTAAGGTTATTGGATTTTTAATTTACACTGATTTTTTACAAATCATTACTTTTAGCATATAGCAAGTCTGCTTGTAGATGACAGCAATGTGGGGTGTTTATCTTTTGGTCATATCACATTATTTATATGAAACTGCATACTTACATGAAATTGCATATTTATAAGAAATTGCATTTCCACTTTTAATTAAGGGTTGGGCATGTATAGATTCATTTAAGGGTTATACTATAATGCTAAATGTTATAAATATTAAAACTCATGAAAGGTTTCTATAAAAAATTCACTGATTTAAAAAAATAACAGTAGATGGCTTAAAAAGCAAATTTATTTTTATAAAACAATAGAGCTGTGAACCTAGCCACTCTGCAACTGTAATGACCTCAAATAACAAAATATTTGACTGATTTTGTCAACCTTACGTATAGAGCCTGCCACCCTAGGAATAAAAAAGAACAGTACAATTTCTTGCCTTAACACATGTTCTAAAACAGAGAATTGTTGTGAGGTCTTTAGTTTGAAAAAGTATTAAAACTCCACCCACATTTTGGTGTTTAATACTGATGAAATATTGGACATGAATAAAAATTATTGGAAATGCCAGTTTGGGGTTCTCTTTTAATGGGAGGCAGCATCCTATAGTGGATAATGTTTAAATAGCACAAACAACCTTAGTTTAAGAGCAGCTGCAACACTGATAAACTTTGACCTTTTGATCAAGTACCCTTATTTAATCTCTCCTCTTGGTGCCTTCATTTCCCCTGGTTTAAAACAAAATAGGGTCTACCTCAAAATGTTATTTATATAATACTACACGATGCGCTTAGAGCTGAGATAGGCATCACTCTATACACACATATATAATGTAACAGAATTTATAATGTATATGTGTATAAGTTTATATATATGTGTGCATACATACTTCTCCAGATTATGTTGAACTTTTATCATTTTGATCTTATTTAGGAGAATTTACTTTATTAATAACCTTAATACAATAGACTAAGTGTTATTGTCATGATCACATCTTTCAGATTTTCCAGGATTATCTTTATTTAAAATATTATTTTCTATCGCTCCCACACTTGTCACCATTATATTCACACCAGTGAGATTTGTAAGCCTTGATTATTACAAACACCTGAGCTATGATGGAATAAAAATTAAAATTCAGTTGAAAAGATAACATGTAGATAAAATCAATAAGACTATAGTGTAGCCCTATTTATCTTTTCTATTACAGTTTGTAAATGGTAACATTTTGTTTTCACAGAACCCTGAATCATCCAACACAAGGATTTCTAAGAGCTTTCATTTGAAACAAAAAGAGCTCTGCCTATCAGGATTCTAGTGTCAAAAAGGATTACTGGGATGAAATAAAATTAAACAGCTTGTTCCACTGAGTATTTAAGAATGTCTATCATAGCACTGATACGAGTTAAGTATGAATAGGAAGAAACTCTCTCAGGTGGTTTTTAGAATAAACAAGAAGGAAAGCTCTTGAGCTGTAGTGCTGAATGCTACCCTAAGGGGCCTTTATTTTTGCTCAGGAACTGTCAGCAACACTTCATTCCTGCACATATGATAAGTCAAATTTAATAACACTCTTCCTATAAGAAATGAACCTAGAGAGTGAATTAAATAAAATAAAGATCGTCTTTGTGCTGAAGTTGCAATGTAAGACAACCCAGAAAATATCCACATGCTTTCCTGGGTCTTCTACACCTGCCTGCTTGGCAGGACATCATATATAAATATAAATGAATATTTAAATCAAATCACAAATTGTGAACACAGTTAATTTAGTTGCTGTCATATCTGCCTCAGAAAACCATGTGGGAATGAAAGTATTCATTGTCTTGTAATTAAATAAAATTAATTGTTATAACATATTATCATGGAAACATGTTGTTCTAATTATTTGTTAGTAATTGCTTTAAAAAGTGTGTGTTAGAAAATATTTCAGCTTCCACTTGAATTTTTATTTCTAATTGAGAATTATAACTTTCCATTTCTGCTTTTTAGTTATCTATGGTTCAAAAGATGTTTTACTCTTCTAGTTTAGGTTATACTTGAACACTCTGTGATACAACAGACATTCAAACAGAGTTGAAAATATATTTTCCACTGAGGGTTATCAACTTAAGAAAAAAGGGCAGATCCTATTGAATAATAAAAAAATATTTTAAAAGCCCAGAAAACTAAGTAGGGAATATAAATAGCACTGTTCCCCACCTGATCTGACTACATTTAAGTTTAAAAATATTTTATG
The DNA here is from genome assembly GCF_951394435.1 of Stenella coeruleoalba. NCBI lineage: Eukaryota > Metazoa > Chordata > Mammalia > Artiodactyla > Delphinidae > Stenella > Stenella coeruleoalba. The sequence goes on along the minus strand of NC_137149.1, from coordinate 145,994,811 downwards.
ACAAAATTTATGTATCAATTAGTGTAAATGTTTGAAATATTAAAATAAAATTAGAAATAAGAAAAAAATTTAATTTCTAACACATAACTTAGAAAAATTCTCTAAACAGTTCCATGTACACACTTTTTCACTTTTCTATGAATAGAGATGGCATACAAGAAAAACATAAATTTCAAATGGTCAGGTTAAAATTTGGTTGTTAGTATCAATGAGGTTATCTCCAAAAATAGTTTGCTATGTTGTATATTTGTTTGTCAAAATAGCACTTATAATAAGTGTAAATTATTTAAAATAAGCAAGTATAAAGTAATGAAAATATATAAGCTTCAGTAAAGAAAGAAATTGAATGTAAATAAATATATTTTTACCCGCTCTCAACTTTCATTTAGGAGACTGATATTACTTATATGTGGAATCTAAAAAAAAATGATACAAATGAACTTATATACAAAACAGAAATAGGCCCACAGACAGAAAACAAAGTTATGGTTACCAACGGGGAAGGGGTGGAAGGGATAAATTAAGAGTTTGTGATTAGCTTATACATGATACTATATATAAAATAGATAACCAACAAAGACCTACTGTAGAGCACAGGGAACTATACCCAATATTTTATAATAACATATAAGGAAAAAGAATCTGAAAAAGAATATATATGCATATTACAACTGAATCACTTTGCTGTACACCTGAAACTAACACAACATTGTAAATGAGCTATACTTAAAAAGAAAAAAAGGATGCTCTTCTTCTGGGCCACTGGAACTATGTAATGAAAAATATTAATTGTCCCTACCTAATTTTTGTGAAAGCCTAGCTTGATAAAATACATTTGAGATTTTATATGCCTTTGAGACTTGACTGAGGACAATCTCAAAATAGGTATTCTTAAAGTACTTAGCTTAAACTCTTTGCTTTATGAATAAAATGATATCTTGTAAAGAACACTGAACTATAGAGAAAAACAGCAAGGTGAAATGCCAGAAGTGGAAACGGAGAGGGGATATAAGAGAGTTTATGGAAGATGTCATAATCATTCCCATCCTTCACTGCCTCTCTGTAATGAGTTACACATTCACCCAACTTTTCCATCTGCCTTTGTAGTGGATACCAGTATAGTAAGCAGGGTATCTATTACCACCCCCTTGACCATGTGACTTGCTTGGAAAATAAAATGTTAACAGTTATGATATAAGCAGAGGTTTTAAATGTGCTTGTATTGTTTGGCTTAGTCATTTGGGCTTCTACCACCTGCCATGAAAAGAGCATGCCTCCGGGTTAGTCCCCAGAATGAAGAAGATAAACTAAGAAGAAGCCTGGATCTAGCTGAGCCCAGCTAAGACCAAATGAGCCTAGTTGAAATCAGCCAAACTGCAGCCAACCTAAAGATCCATAAGCCAGAAAAGTGAATGTTTGTTGCTGCAAGCCATTGGGCTTTGGGATTGTTTGTTACACAGTATTACCAGAGCAAGAGCTGAGTAATACAGTTTGTAAGGCTCTGCCTGTGTTTGAATTCTAACTACACTATTTTCGAATTGAGAGATATTAGCTAAATTGCTGACATTGTACATTAGGGTACTTTTTCAAGAGAGAGAAGCAACAAGGGTATCTATAAGTAAGATAGATAAACTTAGAGGATTGTTGTGGTAATGACATGGGTTAAGGCATATAATGTGTTTCAAGTAGTACCTGGCATGTAAGTGCTCATTACACGTAAATGAGTTACAATTCTTAATAAAGTCTAAAATTTCATATAATTTCACCTAGACTGGTTATCCTTATGTAAAAAAGAAAACATATATTAACCTTTATTGTGTAAACATAAATAGAAATGCTAACAGTTTTTAGATTATAAACATGTGTGTGTGAATCTCTAAATCTCAGATATAACTGCTAAGTAATTGAATTACCTACAATGGCTCAACATTTTAATATTTTCTGACATTATAATCTTATAGAGAACATTAAATTAGATGGCCACAAATACTTGGGTAGAGTAGGATTTTGAAAATATGAATGGAAAGGTATCCAAATCTGTATTATTTTCCTATTGCAGCTGTAATAAATCACTATACACTTAGTTGCTTAAATAATACAAATTTGTTATTTAATAGTCAGGAGGTAGAAGCTCCAAATGGGTCTGACTGGACTAAAGTCAAGGTGCCCTCAGGGTCACCTTCCTTCTGGAAGCTCTACATCAAAATCCAATTCCTTTCCATTCCATCTTTGAGAGGTGGCCTGCATCCTTTGGCTTGTGGCCCACTCTTTCATCTTCAAAGCAGCACTCACAGCCTCCATCTCTCTTGTTCTGATTCCCTCTCCCACTTTAAGGTCCCCTGTGATTACACTGAGCTCACCTGGATATAATGCAGAATAGCCTCTGTTTTAAGGTTGGTTGATTAGCAAACACAATTCCATCTGCACCTATTTGCTTTGCCCTGTAATCTAATATTCACAGGCTCTGGAGGTTGGATGTAGATATCTTTGAGGTGGGAGACACCATTCTGCCTAACAAAAATACTCAGTTTAACTTCTAAGGATGAAATAGTAATAATATCCAATTCCACCTATTACCTATTGTGAAAAACAAACTCATTGCCACAACAAAGTGTTCATTTTGTGACAATATAATATTTCTCTGTGTTGCTGTATATTTAAATTTTCATATGTGTTATTTTCTGAATATCTTCATATGTGTTATTTTCTGAATATCTTCATATGTGTTATTTTCCATTGGGGTGCCTGTGCATATTTGTCTGAAAAAGAACGTTCCAGTGTGCAAATCTGCACATCGTTTTCTACTAATAAAATCTTTCAGAAAGTAACATTATATGTTTTATGTATTTTATATATAAATATATATTTTTTCCTATTGAGAAAACTTCCCCACAAGAGATGTGTTTTTAAATTGGCTGCCTTGGGATTAAAAAATCAGTACACAATTGGGAGATTGGAACTGACAAATATACACTATTGATACTATGTATAAAATAGATAACTAAAGAGAACCTACTGTATAGCACAGGGAACTCTACTCAATGCACTGTGGTGACCTAAATGGGAAAGAAATCCAAAAAAAGAGGGGATATATGTATACATATAGCTGATTCACTTTGCTGTACAGTAGAAACTAACACAAATTGTGAAGCAACTATACTCCAATAAATATTAATTAAAAATATTAGTACACATCTATTCTTTATCATGGCTGTCCTGTTATACAAGCTTTTATTTTCAATCCAATATTTTTTACCCTCTTATTCTAATACTAATCATCCTACATTGTTGTAATAAAAAACCCTTTTTTATAAACTAATTAAAATTCCATTGGGTAACTTTTGTCCAATTATGGCATTTAGAATAACCCATATAAGCTTCAGTTGAAATGTGAACTCTATTAAGAACCTGTATTTTTATCCTTTTATTTTCTTATTATTAGCAAAGTTTGTGTTTTCATATTGATTTTTCCCCCTTGAATTCTAGATAAAAAGTATTTTACAGAGCAAGTAGTGAAATACATTTTAATTTGTTTTTAGGACATAGTTAAATATGAAAGGAAGATACAATTATTTTTACATATATGTGATTTGCAGCTCATCAATATGTAAAGAACCAAGGAAAAATCTTAAGACATAAATCTTTTCTTTCTTTCAATCTATCTTCTTTTTAGGAATGTGTTATGGGGAAATAAAGTTATTGAAAGTTGGAGGGATCCCTTACTATCACAATCACTGTTAGGCTTTTGAGTTCTGGGCATCACCTGACAGCAAAATTTTGTAACGCAAAATCCTCTTTTCCTACCCTCATGTAGGTATTTTGCAATATGTCAAAAAACTATTAGATTTAATATGCAGCTACAGTATCATTTAGTTCTGAAATGCTGAGAGAACAGTTGACTAAAAATTGTTTATTAGTGTGACCATTCCAAACAATGTAAGGATAAATCCTGCTGACAGAGGGGCTTTGCTAAAGAAAATTAACAGTGCCAGCCACGTCACCTCAGAGATGAGAGACAAAGACAGGTAGCTGTGACTCTGAAGGCCACAAAACACCAGTTATCCTGAGTTCCTAACAGCCTGGGCCCCTGCAAGTGGCAAAAACAACATGACTTAAAAAGAACGCTAAAATCACTGAGAGTAGAACAGAGCCTTTTTGAAGTCAACGGGGTTTTCATGCCTACGGTGGCAAAATTGGGACCATATTGCAGATCTCTGTCCTAAAGGTCATTCCACTTATTTCTTTTTAAAGGCAAAGAATAACTTTTAAAGAAGATGGCTACCAAAGTTCAACCATAACATTGTCGGTCTTCAGGTTTCAAAAGGACAGACCCATTTTAAAAATATCATAGTTCCTCAGCTTGTTCTTAAAAACAAAATGCTATAATCATTTAGGTGACTTTGAACTTATTACCATTATCTTCTTTATGCATTTGTTCCTCTTTGCTATTAAGATCCTCTAAGGGAGAGCTTCTTTCCTCTGCTCTCAGCTACTTCTGATCTATCTTGCAATTTTCAGTGTTCTCAATTTTATAGGGCTTACATTTATGGCTTTAATTTTCAGTGTCATGTTCTTTTCAAATACCAATAAAAACTAGCTTTAAAAACACAAAAGCAGGGCTTCCCAGGTGGTGCAGTGGTTGAGAGTCCGCCTGCCGATGCGGGGGACACGGATTCGTGCCCCGGTCCGGGAAGATCCCACATGCTGCGGAGCCGCTGGGCCCGTGAGCCATGGCCACTGAGTCTGCGTGTCTGGAGCCTGTGCTCCGCAATGGGAGAGGCCACAACAGTGAGAGGCCCGCGTACAGAAAAAACAAAACAAAAACAAAACACAAAAGCAGGAAATGGTTGACTATGTTACTTTAACTGGCCTATCTGAAATAGAAATAAAGGAGTTACCAATAATTGCTCAGTTTTGGACCAGGAAAATAATAAGAAAGAGAAATAGTTCTGATGGTAAGCTGTTCATGCTACCTCCTAATAAAATTGAAAAGATAGTTTTTTTTTGTTTGTTTGTTTTTTTTTTTGCGGTACGCGGGCCTCTCCCTGCTGCGGCCTCTCCCGTTGCGGAGCACAGGCCCCGGACGCGCAGGCTCAGCGGCCATGGCCCACGGGCCCAGCCGCTCCGTGGCACGTGGGATCTCCCCGGACCGGGGCACGAACCGGTGTCCCCTGCATCGGCAGGCAGACTCCCAACCACTGCGCCACCAGGGAAGCCCTGAAAAGATATTTTAATTCCAAATGTATCTGAAGGAAATTTAAGCTTTACAGGCAATGGCTGCCAATTAATCATATTTATTTTAATGAGAAGAGCCTAGATAAAGCAGAATCTAAAATAGAGTGTAGATGAAAATGAATGGTCAGAGCACAGGCTATTTTCCTGTTACTCCCTTGGGCAACCTGAAGTGAATTATGGCCAAAAGAACTCTCCAAACGTATTATTTTGAGAATCAGAAAACACAATCGCTTGCCATTGCATTTTTAGGTGAAAAAGTTTTGTTAGATGACATCATTTGAAATTAATAATGACAGTAAGAGTAAATGAAAAGCCCTGGAGCCTTCAAACTTTCTGAAACATTTAAATGTGCACGATCATGACAGTATTCACAAGTACAGTTAGAAGAAAGATGTATTTTGACAAAAGACGATGAAGTATCTTTGCTTGGAAACTATCCTTCAGAAAATACCGCTCAGGCATGCCACCTTGTATTTTTCGGAAATATATGATGAATAAAAGTTTAAGGTTTCGCATGATTTATGTCACAATATCCACACACTCTTTCCATCACTTATTTCAGTTTAAGTCCAGAGACACTCATTTCAGCCTTGAGTCAACAAAGCATGTGCATGCATAAAGCAAAGGTAAATTTAAATAGAACTGAGTTTACTTGGTCTAAAAATATGCCTCTTATTTTACAGTTAATTCTTTAATATTTTCCTAAAATAAAAAAATCCTAACCAATTGACACATCTTAGTGTAAAACTGTATCCAGAAGGATTTTTGTTTATTCTTTCCCTGAATGTTCACTTTCATTAGTCAAAGAAGTATGTTGATTCTCCTGACACACTTTCTTGACTAAGGATGTAATTTATATGTCCATCAGCACTTGGTCAAAATTTCCTACTTGCCAGTTTACTTCTCAAGGTGCAGCTGTTGTATCTCAAGATACAATGGCCTCAATTCTTCTATGACCAAAAACACCTTTCCAAAATCACAGGTTTTCCTTCCCAATATTTTACAAGTGGTATGTTAGAAAAGCAGAAATCCCTCTCTGCAGGAAGTTTGAAACTATATTATCAAATCACATACTGACATGAAAATGGACTCAGAACTGTTTATTCTTCTTCCCGCACACACAGCTAGATTGCATTGATGTTAAGAGTCGTCATGCACTGTGATTGAGCAACACAATATGAGTGGGAGTGTTGTGTACTATTTCTAGGATTGACCCATGAAACTTCCTGTACCCCATCTTCTGTGCACTTTCCCTTTCCTTTGAACATGATCCAATGTGCATGAAAGCCCAAGGGTTGAAAAACACAGAGCCTCAAGATAAAAGAAACCCTGATTTGTAAATTACTACTAGGAAGAAAAACACAAGTTAGTCAGGAACACAATTTTGGAATTTAGTTGAATGATAAACCTCACTCACGTTTGAGTCTTTGTTCATTTATTGGCGCAGCTAACATTCCATGAACTTAAAACAAAACCTTATACCAAAACTTAACTGGAGATGGCTTGCTGCCTTTACAGTCACCTAAAGTGTGTGTCATTGGCTTCGTGGTTGGATGACAGATGGTAAGAAGAGAGATATTGCAAATTGTAATGCTGAAGATCTGTTATATAATGGCAGAATGTCCAGTAAAACTATTGCCCATAAAATGGTTGATAATTTTCAAAACAGACTATGTGCCTACTAAGTCTGACTTCAGGGAAATTAGGTTGAAAACAGAATGTGTATTGGCTATGATCTGAAGCTTGAGATCAAGCAAGAGTTGACTGGTTTTCAAACATAGATGACAATAGAGGAAATATAGAAATAAAGAAAGTATGGGCTTGGAAAAGCCACCAACTACTTCTGGATACAAGTCAAAAGATGATATGGAATTGGAAAAGGCTTAGCAATAAAGACCCAATAAGACTCCTTAGTTGAACAAACATCTTAGTCTTGAGACAAAGACCATTCAACCTAATACTGACATACCTGAATCTTTTCTTTCAGTTTACCTCAAATCAGCCAAAATTGAGGGGAAGAGGAAGATAATATTAACAAATCAAATAAATAAATTAAACCTGAGAATTATGCACCCAGAAAACTTTGTGTAATTTTACATGTATATTTGAAATGCCTGCAAGCAAACAGATCAGAAACCTACTATGTTTTGAATGACCTGTTTTGGCAAAGGAAAAACTAAACCAGGAAAGAATGCTTTGACATTTTTACTTCAAATCAACCCTTGGTGTTCAGAGTTGCACAAGTAGGAAGAAGGCTGTAAAAACCATACTCTACCAAATAAGTAATTATTCCAAATTACATCCACTTCTGATGTAGCTTTAAAGAGTAAAAAAGAAAGAAAAATCTGTCAGAAAGAAGAAAAAAAAGCAAGCAATCATGAAGTACAATGTATAAGGAGGAAAATTAGGGATGGTCTCATTAAGGTGATTTTCCAAAAACCTGAGAAAGGAAACAGACCTCCAGGTCCAGGAAGCACAGAGAGTCAGAAACAGGGTCAACACAAAGAGGATCACACCAAGACACACTCCATTTAAAATGGCAAACATCAAAGATAAAAAGAGAGAGTATTAAAAGCAGCAATAGAAAAGCAACAAGTCACGTAGAGGGAACTCTCCAATTGCCATGAACTGACTTTTCAGCAGAAACTCTGAAGGTCAGAAGGGAGTGGTATGATATATTTAAAGTGATGAGACCTACTACTAAGAATACTCTACACAGCAAGATTTTATTTGGATTTGAAGGAGAGATCAGAAGTTTTAGAGAGCAAAAGCCAAGAGTTCAGCACCATGAAAAAAGCTTTACTAGAAATAAAGAACTATATCCACTATGTAAAGTGAATATATATCACATCTTCTTTATCTATTACATATTTAGATAGTTTTCTTTATCTAAAAGAAAACTAGGTTAGCAACATTTATATCAGACAAATAGACTTTAAAACAATGATTGTAACAAGAGAGAGAAGGACATTACATAATGGTTAAGAGATCAATCCAAGAAGATATAAAAACTTTAAAGATCTATGCACCCAACATAGGGGTACCTAAATATGCAAAGCAAATATTAACACACATAAAGGGAGAAATTGACAGTAACACAATAACAATAGAGAACTTTAACACCCTATTTACTAACAACTAAAGGATCAATGAAGAAATCAATGAGGAAATTAAAAATATATCTAGAGACAAATGAAACACAATGATACAAAAACTACGGGATGTGGCAAATGCAGCCTAAGGAGAAGTTTATCATGATACAAGCCTACTTCAGGAAACAAACAAACAAACAATCTCAAATAATAACTTAGCCTTATACCTAAAGGGACTAGAAAAAAGAACAAAAAATGTCAGAAGTTAGAATGAAAAAATCATAAAGTTCAGAACAGAAATAGAGACTAAAAAAATAGAAAAGATCAATGAACAAAAAGAGCTGGTTCTTTGAAAAGATAAACAGAATTAATAAATCTTTAGCCAGACTCATCAAGAAGAAAAGGAAAACTCAAGTAAATAAAATTAGAAATGAAAAAGGAAGTTACAACTGACTTCATAGAAATACAAAGTATCATAAAATATTACTATGAAGAAGTATACCCTGATAAAATATACAACCTAAAAGAAATGAAAAAATTCATGGAAGTGTATAATCTCCCAAGACTGAACAAGGAAGAAATAGAAAATATAGATGTACAAATTACTAGTAATGAAATTGGATAAATAATAAAAAGAACTCCCAACAAGCAAAAGTCTAGGACCATGCAGCTTCACAGGTAGTTTCTATCAATCATTTAGAGAAGAGTGAATGCCTATACTTCCCAAACTATTCCAAAACTAGTGCAAAATGCAGAGGAAGGATTATCATCACATCAAAAAGAATGAAATACCTAGGAATAAATCTAGCTAAGTAGGTAAAAGACCTGTATTCAGAAAACTAGAAGACACAGATGAAAGAAATTGAATATGACACAAACAGATATAAAGATATACTCTGCGCCTGAATTAGAAGAATTATATTGTTAAAATGACCTTACTACCCAAGGCAATTGACAGATTCAAGTCAATTCTTATCAAAATACCAATGGTATTTTTCATAGTGATAGGAAAAAAAATCATTCCAAAATTTGTATGGTAAAACAAATAACCCCAAAGGGTCAAAATAATCTTGAGAAAGAACAAAAACTTGAAGTACCACATTTTCTGATTTCATATTATACTACAAAACTACAATAATTAAAACAGTATGGTACTGGCACAAAGCAGACACATAGATCAATGGAAGAGAATAGAGAGCCCAGAAAAGAACACACTCTTATATGGACAATTAATCTGAGACAATGTAAGCAAAAGTATACAATAGGGAAAATACAGCCTCTTCAATAATTGACGGTGGAAAAACTGGGCAGCTACATGTAAAGAATAAAACTAGAACATTTTCTCACACCATATACAAAAATAAACAAAAAAATGGATTAAAGACTTAAATGTAAGACTGGAAACCATAAAGCTCATAGAAGAAAACATAAGCAGTACACTCTTTGACATTAGTCTTAGTAATATTTTTTGGATATGTCTCCTCAGGCGAGGGCAACAAGAGCAAAAATAAACAAATGGGGCTACATCAAATTAAAAAGCTTTTGCACAGGGTTGGAAACAATCAACAAAATGAAAAGACCTCTTACTGAATGGAAGAAAATATTTGCCAATGATATATCTGATAAGGAGTTAATATCCAAAATATACAAACAACTCAACATCAAAAAAACAAACAACTCAGTTAAAAAATGTGAGGACCTGAATAGGCATTTTCCAAAGAAATCATGCAGATGACCAACAGGCACATGAAAAGATGCTCAATATCACTAATCAGAAGGAAAATGGAAATCAAAACCACAATGTGATATCATGTCACACCTGTTAGAATGGCTATTACCAAAAAGACAACAAATAATAAGTGTTGGTGAGAATGTGGAGAAAAGGGAACACTTGTGCACTCTTGGTGGGAATGTAAATTGGTGCAACCACTATGGAGAACACTATGTAGACCCCTCAAAAGTTTTAAAATACCACTGCCATATGACCCAGCAATTCCACTCCTGTATATTTATCCAAAGAAAACCAAAACTCTAATTAGAGAAGATATATGCACCCCTATGTTCACTGCAGTATTATTTATGATAGCCAAGACATGGAAGCAACTTAAGTGACTGTCAATAGATGACTGGATACACATACATATAATTGAATATGACTCAGCCACAAAAAGAACGAAACTTTGTCATTTGTGAGAACATGGATAACCTACAGGGTATTATGCTAAAATGCTAAATGAAATAAATCAGATAGAGAAAAACAAATACTGTAAGGTTTAACTTACAGGTGGATTCTAAAAAAACACATATGAACAAACTAGACTTATTGTGGTGGTCATACTGAGATGTATAGAAATGTCAAAATACTATGTTGTGAAACAGGAACTAACATAGCATTGAAGGTCAATTACTCTTCAAAAACAAATAAACAAACAAACAAACTTATAGGAAAAGAGATCAGATTTGTGGTCACCAGAGGTGAGGGTAAGGGAATGGTAGTCAAAAGGTACAAACTTCTAGCTATAAGAAAAATAACTACTAAAGATGTTACATATAGCATGATAAATATTATTGACACTGCTGTATGTTACATGTGAAAGTTGTCAAGAGAATAAATCCTGAGTTCTCATCACAAAATTTTTTTCTATTTTTTTAATTTTCTATCTATATGAGATGATGGATTTTCACTACACTTAGTGTGATAATCATTTCATGCTGTATATAAGTCAAATCAATATGCTGTACACCTTAAACTTACACGTACTGTATGTTAATGATATCGCAACAAAACTGGAGGAAAACGGACAAACTCGCACAATACGTTATCTTGTAATACTTGTGACCGCCTCAATACTGTTATAAATGAGTATAACTAAGATGATTTTCCTTTAAATCTGATACTTGATTCCTCAAGTATCTGACCTTAGTTTCATGAAAATGTCAAAGTTGAACAAAAGAAAGTTTGTAAAGGAACACTAAAAATTATTTATTTCCATTTGCATTGTGTACTACTCGAGACATGAAATATTCTTAGTAGGTACTATTTACTACTCGCAGCTCTGAAGTTTGCTGGCCTTGGAGAGCACATTGTTCTCCCTCATCCCACCTTCTTTATCTCTTGAACACCAGTTATTGGTGATCTACTAAAACTTCGACGCAAATTTGTCTATTTTTATAGACAAACATAATAGCACCTAAGAAAAGTCAGAGGAAGCACAGTTTTTCTATCCCTGAGAGAATTACTGAAATTAACAAGGATACTGATTAGAGACCGTTGGTAAATGTAGTAGTGGCACATGTATGTTAAGAAAATGCTCATATTAAATCATATTAAGGAAAAGGCAAAATTGTGAAGTTTTTATTGCAGCAAATGCTAACAAGTCTACTTTGATCTGAAATCCAGTAAAGAAGAAAAATATGTAGAAAGAGTCCAATATATATTTGAACTATATGTCATGAAAGAAACTGTCCATGCAGAACACAGGTATTAATTTTAAAATGCGAAATGCATTAATCAATTTTGCTATAACATGAATCTAATCTAATGTCATTGTGAAGCCATTTAATGGTTTAAGTAGAATGAGTCCTTTATAAGGTAACAACTGTGGCTGTATCAATACTTTCAGATTGTTTAGGCAGAAATGTGCTGGCTCTCCTACTGTCTGTTTACTCTTTCCAAACCCAAAGGAAAGGTTTTACTAAGATTTATGCATTTTATGTAGTTCTAAAGGATTTCACTACTTATTTACTACTTGGTGAGCATCATTATACATTTATTATTATCAAAATATGCTCTGGCAATTACATACTGTCTGGTGATATTTGGGGGTACTTCATATATAACATGTACTTAGCTAATGACACTTCTCAGTTCCATCATTCATAGAAATTTCTGTAACCTCTTCCTCATGAATGACAAGAGAGCTCCTTCTGAAAAGGAGAGAACTGTTTATTTATACTTCATCAGTAGAGTTGCCTTTAATTTGCAGTTTTTTTACCGACACGTTCAATTTTTCAAAATAATAGAATGTAAACTCACACTTATTTATGCAATTTCAGGATCTTAAAAGATTCCTAAAATAACTATTATACTTTCAAAACCCATATGAAATATAAAATTATAAACGTTTAACATTTTAAAATAAAAATAGTTAAAAAGCTGTGTGTCACACTCTGTACTTCGTTCATATCTGATTTCACTTTGAGGTATGTTAATTGAAACATTACTTTGAGAGCTACAATCATCAACATGGTATTGGTATTTTTTAATACCAAATCTGTTTCCAATTCTGTCTCTGAATTATCTAAACTGAACTATACTATACATATAAAATTTTAAAATACATATATTAAACTTAGAACAATAATCTGTCAATTTCAGTGCCATAACTATTAATTTTGTGTTTTTGACATGGCATAATATTCTGTGATTAGCCAAACTTCAAAGTTATAACAGTGTCCTAATATATCTATTATAAATTAATAAACTGCTATTGAATCTTCATCTCATAATGTTGCACTTACCAATGTTGTAAGCATGCATTAATAATTGATACTTAAAAGAATAATAATGTTTATAACTGTGTAAGAGAGGTGGAACCCAATTAAATTAGACCTCTACTCAGGAAGCTTCCACAGTAGCAGAGATAGATATGGGAACATGTACGCTGAAGAAATACATTTATGTTACGTTTGTTGATAGTCTACAACATCTTTTATAATTAGCACTGATAACACAGAAAACTGAGATAAAATATGACTGATATATCTGAAACTATTTTGTACTATGACTGAAATATTTGAAACTATTTTATAGAAGTGATAACTTGTGAGCTGTAACTTGTGGACTGATGGACTTCTGACAGGCAGGGTTATTGGGGAGAACACTTCAGTGAGAGGAAATAACTAGGAACAACCTTTGTTTGATTTTCCAGTGCCAAAAATACAGTGACAAACCTCATAAAGGCAAAGTCTCTAATGACTTTTATATACTTTTGCTAATCTAAGGCATTGATGGACTGTGAAAATGTTAAGATCTGACAAGCTGTGTCTAAGTGTACAAAGTTGTTAGACAATTTTCAATGCAGGTAAATAAAATGAATTAACCTGGGAAGGGTAATTCTGAAAATTGAAGCATAGGTTATTAGAATTGGGAGGAACCAGAGGAGCTTGGGATTAACAGACACACACTACTATATATACAATAGATAACCAAGGACCTGCTGTATGGCACAGGGAACTATATTCAGTATCTTGTAATAACCTAGAATGGAAAAGAATCTGACAAAGAATTATATATAAATATATAACTGAATCACTTTGCTGTACAGCTGAGACTAACACAACATTGTAAATCAACTATACTTTAATTTAAGAAAAAAACAAACAGGAAATTCCCTGGTGGTCCAGTGGTTAGGGGTCCATGCTTCCACTGCAGGGGGCACGGGTTCCATCCCTGGTAGGGAGCTAAGATGCCACATGCTATGCAGTGCAGCCAAAAATTAAATGAAATAAAAAAATAAAAGTAAAAATAAAAAACTTTATTCTTTAGAAAAGTCTTTTCTACAGTACCTTTTTTTTTTTTTTTTTTTTTTGCGGTACGCGGGCCTCTCACTGCCATGGCCTCTCCCGTTGCGGAGCACAGGCTCTGGACACGCAGGCCCAGCGGCCATGGCACCTGTGTCCCCTGTGTCGGCAGGCGGACTCCCAACCACTGCGCCACCAGGGAAGCCCCATATTTCCTCCATTCTCAAAGCATTTAACACAATTTTCTATTTTTATTTTCTTTTTTGTCTCTTTTTTCCCTTAACAGCTTTATTGAAACATCCCTGACATATGAAAACTGTATATACATAAGGTGTACATAAGTGTATATGTTGTGAAAAGATCACCAGAATCAAGCTAATTAACATATCCATCAACTATACATAGTTACTGTTTTGAGCGCACGTGTGTGTGAGACATCACCATTTTCCTAAAGTATTATGCAATATATGTAATATGTCAAATGGCTCTTTTACGAATTGTTTCCTCTTGTTAGTGTAGAGCAGTATTCTAAAAACATTATAAGAATTACTTTGCTAAGGCCAGAAAGTTTTTTTTTTCCTTAGGGAGAGACAAATTAGAATATCAAACTAATTATGGTTTAGAAAATGTAGATAACGTGAAAGTTTTGATGTATAGTGGAGAATAACTAGAAGGTTGCCTGTGATCCGTAGTTGGTGTTACAAAACATGAAATGGCAAAGAAAGAAAAGCATCTTGGAATTAACAAAAGAAATCTTCCCCCACTTTTTATAAGGGTTTGCCATGATGGGTGAGAAGAGTCATTTGGAGGAATCTAGAGAAGATAGGATCAGTCTCTGACAAATTTGGTCCTTTATGTGACATTTATGGGTATGGTGCTTAGTAAATGGCCAGGAAAATTTTATTATATTAGCTAGAGAACCTCTACCTCCGTGGTACCACCATATTCTAAGAGTTAGAGATATGGGGTCAGGTGTGGGCTACAAAACAGCATGACATTCTCAGAAAACAGCATGGTGACTTCAAACCAGTTAGATTTACTAGAAAAACTTTTCAAGGTGTAAAGAGTGAGAATATAAGCCTGAAATGTAAGCCAGTTGCTTGATGCGTGTGCTACGGATGGATGTGCTATGTGGATGGGTGAGTTATAAGTGCAAGTGCTGTGACAAGGAGTTTTGTTTACATTGACACTTTAACACTGGGTAGGAATTTTTCAGGAAACATAGAGACGGGCCACACAGAGAAGTTGCCATGAAGGAGACTACAGACAACAGAAATCTTTAGTTTCTCCCAGGAATTATATGGAGTACTATATAGCCAAAGAGTAAAATGTCCCAAGAATTTAGGGCTTCTCTGGTGGCGCAGTGGTTGAGAGTCCGCCTGCCGACGCAGAGGACACGGGTTCGTACCCCGGTCCGGGAAGATCCCACATGCCACAGAGCGGCTGGGCCCGTGAGCCATGGCCGTTGAGCTTGCGCGTCCGGAGCCTGTGCTCCGCAGCGGGAGAGGCCGCAGCGGTGAGGGGCCCGCATACGGCAAAAAAAAAAAAAAAAAAAAGTATGTGTAGCTAAAAGTATTATAATTTTCTCTCAAGATACTTTTTCTTCTGTTTTAATTTTAAAGGAACCATTCTTTGTATGTTTGACTTCCTGCTGTTTAAATAGGCTGGTTAATCAAAAATTTAAAACACAATACACACACTGAACATAAATCTGTAATAAATCTTTGAACTACATTCCATGTATGAAATTTTATCCATGCTGTAGCTTTTTCATAAAAAACAATATCAATATTCTGAAAATGAACATATTTTAGAGTTGAGTTTGTTGTCATTTGGTTTATATATGAGAAATACATTTTACTTTAAGAACAAGTCACTAAAAACAATTCTCACATAATCTACAAGATAACTTATTTTTGCTGGATCAAGAAATATGTCACATTTAGTAATGACACTGCAATAATAATGTTAACCCTTCATTTGGCTGGTTGTACCCTGTGACCTAATAAAACTGTCTTTTCTCTCAGCTACTTAGGCTGCTGCTGTGTTGTAAGTGCCCTTGTGTCATCTACACAAGCACTTTCTTTCCTGATGAAGTTTACCCAAGCGCAAATGTCCACTACTTCATTTCCAGAAAAAGAAATAACTTACTCTTATAGTTCAAACTTAAAACTTATCCTTAAATCCCAGGAGTTTTCACTGATTTAAATAATAATCAGATACGAGGTGTTAAATTTGGGTAAGAAAAAAGTCATCCACGATTTAATATGAATTAAATTACTATAATTTATAAGAATAACTCACTGAAATGCTTTTGATATGAAAATTTATTATCTTACAGTATTTATTTGCTGTCTCCTATACTATTCTTCTTTGGTTTAGTTTGATGATAATATATTGATTTAAATCTCATCTAAATTTACTTTTCCACTGGGCTGCCATAGCCTTGGGCTATTTTGTTCTGTCCCATTAAGGTGTCATTCCACCCAGCATGCATCCCTTTGGCCAAGGAGTCACCATCCAACCCGCCGGCTCCCATACACCCAGCTCAAACCCATTCTCCCCCTGCTTAATTTTCCTGTTTCTATCAATGGCTATTCTCTTAACAATATTTGAACATTTTCTAGGTTGGAAAGCTTAACTGCATCCTTATACCCTTTTTCTTAATTGAAACGTATCTTCCAAGGGCAATTTTTACTCCACCCTCCTTTGGAGTGGACATCTTTATTCAGTCCCCCATCACAAGACCTGGAGAGACTTGCTAGCATTATGCTAGTTTCCTGATCCATGAACACGGCGTAAGGGAAAACTCTTCTGTTTCCCCTCTACTCTCAATGCTTCACTTCTGAAACCAGATGTATGGATTCTCCCGCACATCAAGTCATTCTCTGATATCAGCTGGGTGTCCTATAACTTAACTCAATTCTGACATGATCTCCCTGGAGTTGGCATCAGATTCCGCAGGTTAAGTCAGTCCCACATGACTGCCCCACTGCAGACACGAATCCAAGGTCCAGCTTGTCCCACGGGCTGCATGATCCCCTACTCTGGCTCAATAATTCGCTAGCATGACTCACAGGACTCAGGAAAACAACTGGTTTATTAGATTACCAGTTTATTACATAAGGATACAGTTGAGGAGTGGCCAGATGGGGGAGATGCATAGAGCAAGGGTGTGGGGAGGGGTGTGAAGTTTCCATGCCCCCTCCAGATGTGCCACCTTCCCAGCACTTACATGTGTTCACCTATCTGGAAGTTCTCTGAACCCCAGTTTTGGGAGGTTTTATGATGGCTTCATTACATAGACATGGTTGATTAAATTGTTAGCCATTGGTGATTTAATTCAATCTCTAGCTCCTCCCTCCTCCCAAGGGGTTGGAGGTCAGGAGTAAGCCTGAAATTTCCAACCCTCTAATCACATGAATGGGCAACTAAGGCCCCTCCTTAGGGCCTTTCCAAAAGTCACCTCATTAATATAAACTCAGGTGTGGCCTAAAGGGGCTTATAATGAATAAGAGAAAACTTAATTGAAATTCCAAGAGTTTTAGAAGTCCTGTGCTAGGAATGGGGACAAGGACCAAATACATATTTTTTATCATAAATCACAATGTCATGGGTGGTATATTTATCCATTTATTTAGGTCTTTGACTTCTCAGTAATGTTGAACAGTTTTCAGCACTGATCTTACACATCTTTTGTCAGATTTATTCCTCAGTATTTCACAATCTATTTCACAGTATTTCAGAATCTATTCTGAGTGGTATTGGTTCTTTATTTTAATTTCTGATTGTTGCTAATTTACAGAAATACTAATTATTTTTAAAATTAATCTTGTATCCTGCAAGCTCATTAAATTCACTTAGCTTAAGTAGTTATTTTGATACATTCTGTAGATTTGCTACATAGATGATTATGTTGATTACAAATGGAGAGAAATTAACCTCTTCCTTTCCAATTGGACAACATTCATTTCTTTGCCATTGCTTAATGCATTGTCATTAAGAATCAGGCAAGAATCTCCAATACAGTGTGAGGTAGAAATGGTGAAAAAGCAAACACCTTGCCTCCCTCCCGCTCTCAGGAGAAAGGATTCAGTCTTTCACCTTTAAGTAGGATAATAGCTATAGATTTTTAGATGATGCCCTTTATCAGGTTGGGAATGTTCCCTTATATTATCAAAACTTTCTCCTTCAGCTGTTGACATTAACATGTAGTTTATCCTTTCAATTTTTTAAAACACAGTGAAATGCATTGATTGATTCTTAAATGTTAAACCAACTTTGCATTTTTTGAGATAAGCTCTAATTGATCTGTATTTTTGTTTCTCATATGTGTTTGCCTAACTTTGAAATCAATGTAATATTGACCATAAAAATGATTTTGAAATTATTCATCCCTCTGCAATTTTCTGTAAATGTTTAGGTAGAATTCCACTTTTTTCTTCCTTAAATGTTTGCTAATATTTATCAGTGAAACCATTATGGTGTGGAGTATTCTTTGTAGGAATGTTTTAACTATAGTTTCACTGCCTTTAAGAGATGTAAACTTTTGTTTCTTCTGCGAGCTTTAGTAGTATTTGTCTTTTAAGGAACATGTCCATTTGAGTTTATTAATATATTGGCATAAGGTTGTTCATAATAATCCCTTGTTCTTTTAACGCCTACACAATCTGTAATGATGTCACCTCTCGTTGTAAATATTGGTCATTTGTGTCTCCCCACTTTGTTCCCTGATTGGTCAGCCTTGAGGTTTACCGATTTTATGGATTTTTTTTCAGTTGGTTATTTTTATTTTCTAATTATTCAATTTCTCTTTGATATTTATCATTTTATATCTTTTGCTATATTGCTTTCTCTTTGTTTTCTAGTTGCTTAGTTTGGAAACTGAGGTCTTTGACTTGAGACTTTTCTTCTTTTCTAATGTAGGCTTTTATTCTATACCTATCCCTTTAAATTCTACTTTAGCTTCACACTATACATTTTGATATGTTATATTTTCATTTTCATTCAGTTTAAAATATTCTGCTATTGGTTTCTTTATTGACCCATGGACTATTTAGAAGTGTGATATTTAGTTCCTACCTATTTGATGATTTTCTAGAGTCTTCACTGTTATTGATCTCTAATTTAAATATATTGTGATCACAGACCATATTCTGCATAAATTTAATTTTTTTATATACATGGAGTTTTCGAATGGCTTAGAATATGATCCACCTTTCAGTCTCTCATGTGCAAACTGAAAGTAATGTGGATTGTGCTGTTGTTTAATGAGATATTCTAGAAATATCAACTAGGTCAAGTTGATTTCCAGTGGTGTTCATGTCTTCTATATACTTATGATACCCTGATAAATTTTATAGACTATTGTTCTTTCAATTATTGAGGGAGGGATGTTGAAATCTCTAAATGTAGCTGAATTTTACTATTTCTATTTGTGGTTCTATTGACTTTTTTCTTAATTAATCTTAAAATCCTCTTCTTAGGCACATAAACAATTAAGACTGCTATGTCCTTTTGATGCTTTGGCACAGTGATTATTATGCAAGACCTTTTTTGTACCAGATAATATTCTTTGTTCTGAAATATAATGTTTCTATTACTAAAATAGTCTCTCTAGCCTTCTTTTGTTTAATGTTAGTGTGGTATAACTTTATCTATCCTTTCACTTCTAATCTACTTATTCTTTATATTTATATGCGTTTATTAAAGAACATATAGTTGTGTCTTGCTTTATTATCTGGCAGTACTCACTCAGTGTGGTTCTTAAAATAATTTACAGTCTTATGATTATTGATATGATTGGTTACGAATTTACTGTTTTTCTATTCATGTTCTGTGTGTGTTCTATTTTTCCCATCTGTCCTTGGTTTCTTTTTTTTCTCTCTTTTTCTGCCTTGCTTTGGATTATTTTACTTATAATCTCTTTTATCTCCTTTGTTAGCTTATTAGCTTAACTATTTTTCATGCATGTTTTGTGTTTGATTTGGGATTTATGGTGTTCATTTTAACTTCCCACTGGCTGTTTTCCAGATATACTTCATATACAATATGAAAACCTCACAATTGCATATTTTCATTTATCCTCTCCTGCCCTCATTGCTATGGTTGTTATATATGTTACTTTCCATACATGATATACTCCCCATAAATATCTATTTTTTGCCTTAAAAAGCCAATTTTTATTTGAGAAGATTTAAGTAACAAAAAACTATCTTTCATATTTGTATACATATTTACCATGCCCTTCATTTGTATTTGAAATCTAATTGCCATCTGCTGTCAGACCCTTCCTGTCTTTCCTTTACCGTTTCTGTAGTGCAGTCTGCCGTTGGTGAATTTCAATTTCGTATGTCTAAAAAATGTTATTTATATTAAAATATACTTTGCTGGATGTAGAACACAATGTTAACAGTTTTGTTCTTTTTATAAAAAAGAGGAAAGCCAAAAATAAAAGACATTGCAGATGTCCCTCTGCAAGTGATGTCTTTTTTTTTTTTAATTGGAGCACAATTGCTTCACAACAGTGTGCTATCTTCCACTTTACAACAAAGTGAATAAGCTATACATATACACACACGCCCATACCTCCTCCCTCTTGCATCCGCCCCCATCCCACCCCTCCAGGTGTCACAAAGCATCGAGTTGATTTCCCTGAGCCATGCGGCTGCTTCCCACTAGCTATCTATTTAAATTTTGTAGTGTACATATGTCCATGCCAGTCTCTCACTTCGTCCCAGCCCACCCCTCCCCCTCGCAGCATCCCCAAGTCCACCCTCTACATCTGAGCCCCCATTCCTGTCCTGCACCTAAGCTCTTCAGAACCACTCCTTTCTTTCTTTTTAGATTCCATATATATGTGTTAGCATACAGTATTAGATTTTCTCTTTCTGAATTACTTCACTCTGTATGACAGACTCTAGGTCCATCCACCTCACTACAAATAACTCAATTTGTTTCTTTTTATGGCTGAGTAATATTCCATTGTATATACGTGCCACATCTTCTTTATCCATTCATCTGTCAATGGACACTTAGGTTGCTTCCATGTCCTGGTTATTGTAAATAGAGCTGCAATGAATATTGTGGTACCTCACTCTTTTGGAATTCAGTTTTTCACCATTGACAACAATGTTGGCTGTGGGTTTGTCATATATGGCCTTTATTATGTTGAAGTAAGTTCCCTCTATGCCTACTTTCTGGAGGGTTTTTATCATAATTCTGTATTGAATTTTGTCGAAAGCTTTTTCTGCATTGACTGAAATGATCATATGGTTTTTCTCCTTCAATTTGTTAATATGGTGTATCACATCAATTGATTTGTGTATATTAAAGAATCCTTGTGTTCCTTGGATAAACCCCACTTGATCATGGTTTATGATCCTTTTAATGTGCTGCTGGATTTTGTTTGCTAGTATTTTGTTGAGGATTTTTGCATCTATGTTCATCAGTGATATTGGCCTGTAGTTTTCTTTCTTTGTGACATCTTTGTCTGGTTTTGGTATCAGGGTGATGGTTGCCTCATAGAATGAGTTTGGGAGTGTTCCTCCCTCTGCTATATTAAGGTAATTATCAATGTGTATGTTCCTGTTACCATTTTGTTAATTATTTTAGGTTTGTTATTGTAGGTCTTTTCCTTCTCTTGTATTTCCTGCCTAGAGAAGTTCCTTTAGCATTTGTTGTAAAGCTGGTTTGGTGGTGCTGAATTCTCTTAGCTTTTGCTTGTCTGTAAAGTTTAATTTCTCCATCGAATCTGAATGAGATCCTTGCTGGGTAGAGTAATCTTGGTTGTAGGTTTTTCCCTTTCATCACTTTAAATATGTCCCGCTACTCCGTTCTGGCTTGCAGAGTTTCTGCTGTAAGATCAGCTGTTAACCTTATGGGGATTCCCTTGTATGCTATTTGTTGTTTTTCCCTTGCTGCTTTTCATATTTTTTCTTTGTATTTAATTTTTGATAGTTTGATTAATATGTGTCTTGGCATGTTTCTCCTTAGATTTGTCCTGTATGGGACTCTCTGCACTTCCTGGACTTGACTATTTCTTTTCCCATATTAGGGAAGTTTTCAACTATAATCTCTTCAAATATTTTCTCAGTCCCTTTGTTTTTCTCTTCTTCTTCTGGGACCCCTGTAATTCAAATATTGGCACATTTAGTGTTGTCCCAGAGGTCTCTGAGACTGTCCTCAATTCTTTTCATTCTTTTTTCTTTACTCTGCTCTGCAGTAGTTATTTCCACTATTTATCTTCCAGGTCACTTATCCGTTCTTCTGCCTCAGTTATTCTGCTATTGATTCCTTCTAGAGAATTTTTAATTTCATTCATTCTGCTGTTCATCATTGTTTGTTTGCTCTTTAGTTCTTCTAGGTCCTTGTTAAACATTTATTGTATTTTCTCCATTCTATTTCCAAGAGTTTGGATCATCTTTACTATCATTATTCTGATACCTTTTTCTGGTAGACTGCCTATTTCCTCTTCATTTGTTTGTTCTGGTAGGCTTTTACCTTGCTCCTTAAAAAGTTTAAAATAAATATAGTCTAACGTGTTTAATAAAACCACTTGATTAATCTGCTCATAAATTGTGGCTTATAGCCCACCAAATGTTCATTCCAAATATGTGTCCTAGTACAGCAGGCTGTCCTGTTTTGTTTTGTTTTTCTCCATGAACCTAGAATATACCATCAATGATAAATGTTAAAAATATTATTTTTTCTAATGTAAACCTTAGCTTCATATGAAAACAAGATTGAGATTGAGAATAAGATTTTCATCCAAGTTATTTTGTTTTAGGAAAATATCAGTTCACACATTCAGACTTGAGTAAATAGAATATTCAGAGGCACAGATCAGTGAGTTGTCACTTGAATAGCAAAGTTATGTAAGCTTTCTTGAGTTTAACAGAATCTTCAGAAATGAGTACTATCTTAGAAATGTCTGCTCAACAGATTTCATATGTAGGTATTGTCAGTTCAAAGTTACTTTCTGAATTTCCTTAGAATTTTAATATTGATCCATTCATTCTCTGCAGTACATTTTTTCGTTTTAAAATGTTTTTCTCTTTCTTGTTTACCCGCTTTCTTGTTTACCCCTCACATGCTTTCATATATTTTAGAGAATTCTATAATAAAAATTGTTTTAGTAACTAACATTTATTGAGCATTTACTATATACCATTATGTGTGTATATACATGTATATCTAAATATGCTTATTTATTATTTATAACATCAAAGTGGATACTACTATATTCAGACATTCATAAGTGAGAAAACTGAATTACAAAGAGACTAATTATCTTCTAGCCCATTTTCCTGGCTATGTGACCATTATGTCACTTTATCAGTTTTACTTTGTTAATCTCTACTTTATCATGCTGAGTTTTCAAACTTGCAAACTACATTTCTAATTACAATTGCCTTCTTGTTACATTCTGCTTATAGGGGGTAGTAAAAGAAGGAAATTGCAAGGCAAACAAAAGGAAGAAGAGTCTTTCTTCTTCCTGTGTACTTGCTGTTCTTGTCACCATCATCTCAACCACCACACTGCCCCAAAGTAACCGCAGTTAGTCCCAGCCTCCAGATCCTTTTTGTTCTCTGAGCCCCAGCATCACCGAAACCCCTCAGGTAACAACAGCACTAGAAGCACACCTCCTCCTAAGAGGTCTGTCTTCCTGTTCTGCAGGACCACTATTGACAGTCATTATGATAATCCCAACTTTTTTGCTTTATTCTCCAGATGTAAGTGTGACAGATTCTTCTTGCCATTGTTATTTGTGGCTTACCAAATTTTTGGTTTTGGTTTTTACTTATTCAGTTTATTCAGCACCTGTATAACCAATTCCCTGCTAAATTCCGTCCTTTCAAATACCTAGTTTGGTTTCTGTTTTTCCTGCCAACTCCCTAACATAAACTCTCTTGACTCATTTCTTTGCAATGTTCGATCTCTTAATTTAGGTCCCTTGAGTGGTGAAAATGAAACTGAACCTTTTAATATTTTGAGTAATTATTTGTATAAATTAAAAAACTCAATTGCTTCTCACATCCTAGGTGAAAATAACCCTTAACTAAGTAAAGCTATCATTTGCTCACGACTGCTCTGAGAGCTGACAGTGTTGAAGCCATCTCGAATGGAGAATTGGGAGGTAGCACAATGTCTTCATGCTCAGATTTTTGTGGTCCCTGGTCTCCCAGATTCTGAACCAACGCTATGTGCGCCGAGAACCTGCCAAAATTTTTCAACTCTCCAACAGTCAAAATCAAAAGCATATCAGTATTTACATTTCTTTCACCAACAATCTTCTCTGCTACTCCATCCCATTTAAAATAATCAGAACCTGTATCCAAGACTCAAAAGAAAATTAGGCATTACCAAGCATATTAATTCATACAAATAAAGAGCACGTATTTGTGTGTGTGTGTGTGTGTGTGTGCGCACGTGTGTGTGTGAGGGCGCACACGTAGTGGGAGGAACGGTGATTCTACATGCCTAGTAATCCTTAACCAGTCCAGCTGAACCACCCGACTTAACCACACTGCACAGAATTGCTTTGTCATTTCCTAGTCCTGAGATTTTTGAAAAAATTACTTAAGCTCCATGGTCTCCCATTTCCTCATCTCTGAAATGGGGATTTTAAAAGTATTCCACTCAAGGATTATGGGAAATTAAGTGAGTTAATAAGTATAAAATGGTTAGAACTACATCGTCACACGGCAATTGTTAAATGACTACCCACTAGCTTTACTGCTATTATTCCTGCCGTGTCCTAGACTGACATGACCTGGAGAAATATGTACTAGAAAAAATAATGTATTCTAAAACATACATGTAGGAAATCTCCATAAGCCAGAAATAGTTTTCTCAGAAATATGGAAACTACAAACTTATCAGACAATTTCTCTTGTATATAAATTGGTTTAGTAATTGTGTGGACCAAGCCTATGCACCACTGCTTCACACCTCTGGAGAAGAAAGCCTCTCAAATAAAGGGTAGTACGAAAACACTTTCTTTACTTCCCTGCCCCTCATGTCTCTCTTACCAAATGCTCTTGGAAGAAATGTGAAGGCAGATGTCAATGCATGTACAACTGTGATACTACCTGTAGAAAACAACTGCAGATTAAGTAAGGTTGCTATATTGTTTGTTTCATTTGGACACATTTCTCAACCCCATGAAGAGTATTTTTCTAGTTCTTTGGTAGGAAACTGAGTACTGCCCTCCATCTCTGGCTTCCACCTCCAACATGTATACCTTTGGCCACGCCTTTCCTGTCTTGGATTTCTCTGACACTGTGTTTTATACATGTAAACTGCCTTCTAATTTTGAAATCATTTTTATATACTTTATTCCAACATAGCTTTCTTTCCCCCTTATGAGTAGTAGAGTTGAAGCCCAGAAGCTAAATGCCTGAAGGTCGTGGTTGAGACAAATCTGAGCTAGGTCTCCTGATCCCTGGCCTAATGTATTTCCATTAATGTTTAGGTTAGAGTTATATGTTTGTCCTTTCCTAGAACAAGAATCCACAACTCTTGTTGGATTCACATATGGGTATGCGATAAAAAGATTGGTAACAACAGAATTGTAAATTTACAAGAAGCTGAGTTTGGGACAGTGAAGAGCATGGGGTCCATCACCAGCAGGTGTGGTGGACACATTTCATGTTTATTACATTATCTCTGTTAACCTGTAGGTGGGAAGGTTCCAAATATTTCAGGCTAAAGAGGGCATTGCATTTCTTCTCATCTTCTATGCTGTACCTACTCAGCTGAGACCTCTCTGCGGATAAAAGGACTGAATACTTGGTTCAGAAGAAATCTTTCAGGATGTTGGAGAGACAGAGATTGGAGAAAATACATCACAGAACCTCAACTTTGCCAATCAGGTTTTAGTCGTATGATACTGAAATTATTTTTTGTCTGTTTTAATTTAACATATTTTCCACTAAAAATTATGAGAAATAGTTATCCGAATGTGCTACGTTTTCCTTGGAGTATCGCATGTTGCAGAGAAATATAAAATATGCAGCACTAGTTCCATCCATATGTAGTCCTGGAACATCTTGGACTCTGATTCTCTCTTTTTCAGAAGGTTAGGGTTGCAACACAGCAGGCAGGATACAAAGAGCAAACGTCCCACAGGGAGTTAATCTGACTCCTCATTTATTATACAAAAAAGGTACGTGTAAAGAGGTGGAGAATCAACTTACATAAACAGTCTCACAATGTGATGTATTCATAACCTCAGTACCTGCACTTTTAGGGAGCGTGAAATGTAACCGTCTCTGGAGATAATGTGCTTCTTCTTTTTCATACTGCAAATCAATGAGGGTGGTCCTAGAAATTTCTCTTTCTTTTTTCCTCTCTTCTTCATCTCCTATTTTTCTTATTCCCTCTTCCCTCCCTCTCTCCACATATCTAAAGCTTTCTCTATAATTTAAAGCACTTTTTGCTCCACAAAATGTAATAATATTTTAATTGACAAAACAGCATGCTCTCAAGACAGAAAAATTTTACATGCTTACTTATTCCTTAAGAACAGCAACCAACCTCCTCAAAAGAAAAACAAATAAACAACCCAGTGGTAGCAGGAAGTTCCAGGGATGCTATATTTCCTAAATGATACTTATGTTCTTGTTTACTAATTCCTAAATTTGCCTCAGTCCATCCCTGTTGAATCATCATTTCTAGCAACTTTACCATGAAAAACTTCTGCTCCTGTAAATATTAAACTCAAGGAAACTCCAAGAGTTAGTTTTTTTAAAAAATAAAAAAACAGAAGAAATGGTTCTGCTTTATTCTGTTGTGTTTTCTTGTACTTTTTAAACGAAACTCAATTTATCAATTCAAGAGAGGGTAGAACATAAAAGTAAAGGATGTTGCCATAAAAGGTGGACATATATCCTCTATAACAGCTTCTGGGGCCGATCTGCATAGCAAGTTCTTGGTTGTTTATTCAGTGTGAAAGCTAATAAATCTATTTGTGAGAACTCCTAAAAGGCAATCATTTTCAGAAGAGCGAATCCTGGCAAAAGCTATTGTTTTTTCAAATCCAAATGACAGACGCTTTAATATGACAACATTTGCAGTTCTGGGGGCACAGTACATTTTGGAATCATAGAAGTAGCAACACATTTTGTGTAGCAAAACATACTGTGTTTAAATCTGTCCTACTGAAATGTGCTGCTAATGGTTATACACACTATATTAAGAAGAGGAAGGATGACAAATTGTAAACCAACACAGATCTAGTCATTTTGCAAGAAAATCTTTATTTTCTTTACTTATTTTTTCTTTTTATCCATCTGTTTTGGTTTCACACACCCTCCAAATTCAGTTAGAAAATCTGTCTCTCAAGAGCTTTCTCACACTGTGTTTATCTTTAGAAGGTATGCTTTAGATTTTCCAATAACGCTCTTCAACTTTATTGAAAGTATCAAATAAAATATAATTATTATTAAATTCAAGAATTAAAATAAACATTGTATTTTTTTGCTACGTGTGAAGTGTAATGATTCATGATGCCTAGAAAGGTGAAATTAATTAATTAATTAATTTCTCATTTAATTTACTTCTCAAATGTCTTCTGTTTGTCACTGGGGTACAGGGCAACGAACATTGTGGAAAATGAAAAGTTGATTGTCTTTGCCCTGAAGCTTACAATCTTAGAATAAAAGCTTGAGACAGGCAGAGTCAAAATAGGAAACTTGTAGCAAAGTGAAGTAAACATTGTTAGAGGTAAGGCAATAGGAAGGGAAAACAATATACTGTGAACTTGGAAGTAGAGACAATATTGTGTTTATTTAAGAACTGCCAGTCTCTCAGGCTGCATGCTGCAAGCTGGCCCCTGTTATAGTGGGCTTAGGTTTGTTTTGTTTGTTTCTTCCTTTCTTTTAGATTTATAGAGATACTTCTGGTTTGGACTCTCTGATTACTGCCTAAATCCATACTTCAGAGAATTGCCAGGAAAACACCAAGTTTTTGAAGGAATTTCTGCACACACTGTAATCTGACTCTCTTTTTTCTGTCACATGTCACATTTAATCTAAACCTGTCAATCAGTCTTTTAAAGTTCCCTATTAAGTGAATCCAACATTCTGTTTTTTTCTTTCTTTTAATTGTCACACAAAATGAAGTTTTTATTTGTAGCAAATAAGGAGAACACGGGGAATCATTTCCTAAAGCTGTGGCTCCCCAGCAAGAAAGGTTAGGTCTTTTATTAGGGCAGCAGATGAATATTCAAGCAGGAAGGTTTTGTCAGTACAAATAAAGGCAGACATAATCTTGTTCACGCAGTTTTGGAACATGCTTCTTCCCATATTGCATGTTACGTTAATGGGGCTTAAGCTTCACCTGGGGAGGAGATCTTAGCACTGAAATTAAGCAAAGGTAACTTCCGGGACACTGGTCTGTCTGAATAGGCTCCAGTCTTGTGGTAGAGTGTAAGGCTCAAACCAGTTGCAGGGTGCTCTTGATGATGTATCTTCTTGGAGCTGTCCATATCATGAAAATAAACAACTCAAAAAACAACACCAGTGACTTTCTGCACTGGTGCTACCTAGGAACACAATAGCCTCTCCTGATCTTATGTTTTGCATGAGCTACTCAAGGTCAGGGTCTGACTGATGACATTTTCCCTTCGAAATAGACTTGTGAGAACACAATGAGAATCTACTTTCACCAAAGCACTTTTTTTTAGGAGAATTGGGATTTCTCATGACTGACGGATTTTCACAAGGGATCCTCAAGTAGAGAGATCTTTACTCATTTCAAAGAGTAAAAGAAAATATGTCCAAGCAATGAGAAATCCAGAGCGTTACTGCCCAGTGGACCCCTGAGGCCCTCGAGTCCTTACTTCGCTTTTCCCAGCTAAGGACACTGCTGTTCAGGAGCTGGTCATTACTTAAAGCGTCCACCTGAAATTGTGTACAAGCCCATGTGTCCCTTTTTACTTTGAAGTAGACAGCTTTTGCTTTAGTCTCCAAGCTTCTCTTGAGTGTCTAAAGGCTGCTCTAGAGCTAATGATTAGGACTGTGAAGATGTAGAAACAAAGAATATCTGTTGGGCTGGGAAACTGGTAATGATTTAGACTATAAATCTACAGGATAGCAGAATCACCAAACTCCCAGTTCCCTGAAAGATATAGACAAAGGCCTGACACACATCCCTAAGTTGTTTTTACAGGAAGTAGATCCACCAGATGAAAACTGCTGAGCACAAGAACATAGACCCTAGACTGGTTGAAACCAGGTTAATGAAGCATGAAACTTCACCTTGATGCCAACCAATCTGAGAATTATCCAGGAGCTGACAACACCCTGCTCCTTGAACACTATAAAACTCCTCACTACCTCCTCCAGGGTGGGTCACTGTCTTTTGGGCATTAGCCCCCTGTGGCCCCCTTTGCCCAGCAAAGCAACAAAAGCTACTTTTCTTCTTTACACACCCTGCAGCCCCCTCCCTCACCCTGCCTTTAAAACCCCTTCACTGAAAGCCATAGTGGAGTTGGGGTCTTTTGCGCATGAGCTGCCCATTCTCCTTGCTTGGCACCTGCAATAAATGCTGTACTTTCCTTCACCACAACCCAGTGTCAGTAGGTTGGCTTTATTGCACATGGGTGAGCAGACCCAAGTTTAGTTCTGTAACACACACTTCCAAGCAGATATCAGGTCAGATTCCTGTGCTTCACTTTCTTGATCTGGGGTGCTCAGATTTCTCTGCTCCATCTGTTCAAATCCTAACTATCAGTGGGGTCCAGATCCACCCCTTCCACCAACTTGCTACTATGTTCTTTTACAGATCTCAGTTACTAGATTATACAAAAGTTTGCCTCTTAGATGCTCAGCTCCTGTTTCTGTTGTTCCCTCAGTTGGAAAATGTGCTGCTTGAGGAAATCTCTGATGTATTACTTGCCCACATCTTTCAAAATGCCCTGAATAGAATAAGCCTTTGCTGTATTCTCAAAGCCAATCCTGTGTGATTAAATGACAAATGAGCACACTGTGTTTCTTAGACAAGTTCTTCCATCAATAAATATATTAAATATAATGATGGGTTAATAAAAGTAAGTGTGATTTAATCTACTTTAAACCTTAAAAAAAGTAGTCGGAATATAACACCTGACTCTAAGATAGATTTTCACTGTAACGTTTTTCCTAATTTTTCTCCACTCAATTCCATCCTAATTAATGTGAAGAGAAGAATGGGGTTCCTCTCTAATAATTTTCATTTGAAATAATACAAGTGAAAATAGCACATTTTCTCTTGAATACAAGCAGACACACACACACACATATTGAATTCAGCTAAAATATTTTAATGATTAACAGGCTCTTATTGGGTTATAATTAGAACAGCAATTTATCAAGCTCAGCAAACCTTTTCTCTTCGTAAGTGACTCTCATATGCAGAGAGATGATGGTATTTATTTTCTATGAACTTAAATGATTTAAGATAGTACTTAAATTGATTTTGGCTTAAATTCAGTAATATTATTTGGTAAATAATACACTATAGGTTAATGAAAGGTTTCCTGGAGTAATTCTACTACTGTAGCTAATGTTGTTTCAGAAATTAATACTATTTTGCAATATGAAAGGAATAGTCACTGTTCCCCTAGGTATGTCTAGAGCAGAAAATGTTGTAAAACAGAGTTAAGATTCAAACCTTGATCTCTCTGCCTTCTAATATCATTTTTCCACTTTGCAATCTACCTTTCTGTTTTTATGTGTTCAAAATCATGAAGTCATAATAAAAAGTATCTCATGGATGTTGAGGAAGTTCTTACATAAAATAAAATTACTCATAAGCATTTGTTAGGTTATTTTTTTCTTACAGTGAACCTATGTTAAGTAATGAATAATATTATTTATCTTTCCCTAACTCATAAGAATTATTCTTATCTCAAATATATTTCTACAGCAATTCTCACATTTCACTTAGAATACAATTCACATTCATTAGCTGTCATTTTTATACAACTTTTCTACTGCCATCCTCAAAGGCACCCTCCACTGGACTCAAATTTCTTGCAGCTTTAAAAATGTGACCTGATCTTTCTCATCAGTCTTGTCACTCTTTTCCCTTCTCTGTGCCTGGGATTCTTCCCATTTTCCTCCTGATTACTAGCTTTAAAGCTCTGCTCAAGAGTTGCCTCTATTTGCAGATGTCACGATGTACTCCTTTGCTCAGTCTAGCCTCTATCTCCTTCTGGTGTCCTGAGGTCTGTGAGTACCCTCTGACACTGCACATAGTGGGCTATGATGTGGGTCATACAAAAAGGATGGCCTTAGTCATCTCTGTGGATTAGAGACCAGAGTCAGTGGCGTAGCAATACTGGGTCCTCAGAAAAAACTTTGCTGCTACTGCTGAATATAAGTTATGTTGACTTTTTGAAGAAGAACAAAAAAAGTTTCAGAAGCTTCAATTTTCATATATAGGAGGTTTAGCAGTTATAATTTGAGTTAATTATAATAGAGATGTGTGGACATTTGTGCTTTCCCAGGACTGACAGCCTTAAAGAAGGTGCTTAGGGAATGGCAGAGGGACACCAAGGAGTCTAGGCAAAGACTTAATATCTGTCCTGTTCCAGTGCTTTTTACGTAGTTCTAAAAGCACATAGAGTTCTGCACATGTACATAGGCAAATGCAATGCCTACAGAAAACTTTTAGAATTTTTATGGCTAACTTAGTAGTTACAAGATTAATGATTAGTAATATAAAGTATAAGTAAATATCATTATGAAGATTAAAGGTTGAAAAGTCAGGACTTGGAAAAAATTTCTCCAATCAGAACACTTTATAATAGAAAAGGAAAATTCATTTCAATGAAAAATACTTTCATAACATTACTGGTGGCTAGAGGGAAATAACTGGAACAAGATTTATCAACATTCCCTCTTTTCTACCTACTACTTTGCCTCTCCACTCATCCAACATTTTAATAACCGAAGAAATTTCTGTCTATACCAAGATTCAACACCACAGCTCAACTAACTTATCAAACCAAAGTTACTTTCTGTAGCTGTAACTAGTGTCTCGTACTTGGAAGGTAGAGATGGTCTCAAGTCTACTTGTGTTTACTGCAGTCAGTCCATGTTATTTTTCAAACATTCTTTAATGTTTCGATGGCCAACTTTACCCTCTAGTTTTCATTTCTTCTTGAAGGGTATTAACACCATTTACATGGAATATTTACATTAGGAAAATTAATTTTTATTTTACATTTATATAAAATATTGAGATCTTGCTTAAAATTACATATTCTATGCTTATGGATTATTTTTATGGGTGAAGCCACTAGGACCCTCTTCCTGATCGTCACATTCTGTTGATGATTTCAATGGCTACTTTACCAAGGAAACTGAAGCATTAAAAGAAAAGTTTCAGAGAATTCCCTGGTGGTCCAGTGGTTAGGACTCTGCGTTTCCCCTGCAGGGGGCATGGGTTCAATCCCTGGTTGGGGACTAAGATCCTGCAAGCCAAGTGGCGTGGTCAAAAAATAATAATATTAATAATAATAATAAAATAAAAGTCGTTTGTAAAAAAAAATAAAAGACGAAAACTTTCAGATTCCCACCACACTCGCCTGCATCTGCCAACATACTCCACCTTCCTCCCATACCTAGTTCCTTCCACTGTGTTCTAGATCCTATCTCTTCTCATCTTTTCAAGCATATCCTTCTAGCATTTTCCTTTGTCTCTTCTAATTGAAATTAAAATAAAAAATGACTAGATCATTCTACTCAGCTACCATAATGATGTTATTTCTCTCTTTTTTTTTTAACATCTTTGTTGGGGTATAATTGTTTTACAATGGTGTGTTAGTTTCTGCTGTATAACAAAATAAATCAGCTGTACATATACATACATCCTCATATCTCCTCCCTCTTGGGTCTCCCTCCCACCCTCTCTATCCTGCCCCTCTAGGTGGTCACAAAGCACCAAGCTGATCTCCCTGTGCGATGTGGCTTTTGCCAATACTAGCCACTACCCCAATTCATTACATGCATATCTTTGAAAGATATGCTGATTCCAATATTTCTCTTCTCATCTCTCTTAATCCCAATTTAATCAGGCCTTAAAAGTCAACTCTGCACCAAAATTGTTCTCAAGATGAACAATATCATCCACGTTGATAAATCCTACTCTCAGTTCTCAATAAAATATCTTACATAACATTTTAGCAAAGTTGGACATAATAACACCATTGATAGCCACTCTTCACATAGTTTACAGAATACTATATTACATTATTTTCAACTAATTCACTTCTATTTTCTGGTTCCTTCTATTCTCTCAAGACTGCTTGTTGTTAATTCTTGTCCTCTTCTTTCCTTATTTATAATTAATCTCTTGATCTCATTGGTTCCATGGTTTTAAATCTGGCAAAAGCTAACAATTTACAAATTTATACCTCTAGCTCATATATCAAATAAACATCTCAAACTCAACAAATCTGAAATTTAACTCCTAAATTTTTTCTTCCATGCTTGTTCTACCATAGTGTCAGAGTAGAGTGTTCCCAATTTCTGTTGAAGATAAACCCTCTCAGTTGCTCAATTACAAAAATCCTAAATTCATCTTTTCTCTCACCTACCACATCCATCAAGAAATCTCATCATTTATGAATGGACAAAGAAGATGTGATATATATATATATATATATATATATATTGCCCTCATGATGGGATTAGTGTCCTTATAAGAAGAGACACCAGGGAACATGCTTTTTGCTCTCTGCCATGGGAGGATGCAGGAAGAAGGCAGATGTTTGACAGCCAGGAAGAGCGCCCTCACCCGAACTCAAAAGTGCTGGCACCCTGATCTCAGACTTTCAACCTCCAAAGCTGTGAGAAAATTAATTTCTGTTGTTTAATCCACCCAGTCTGTGGTATTTTGTTATGGCCTCCCAAAACGTCTAATACAGACATATATTAGCTTTCTGAGTTATTCTTCTTTTAACTCCTCTACTCCAGCCAGAGTCTCCTTTTTCTTTTTAAAACCACCAAGCATGACCGTGCATTAGGATCTAGTTCTACATATACCATCTGCCTGAAATAGTCTCTTGGAAGACATTCACTTGCAAAAGATTTCATCTTTCAAGTCACTGTCCAGATCCCAGTTTCTCAGCAGTCTGCCCCACCTGTCCTATTTCAAACTACAGTTAGCCACCACATGTACACCTGGCCCAGGATCCCCACCTTCTTACTCTGCTCTATTTTTGCTTATTTAATTTTATATCTTTCTTTCTTTTCTATTTTTTAAATTTTTTTTCAAAAAAATGTTTAATGGGAAAATCCCTATGTTTTCAAAATCTTAATTGAAAAGAATATCCAAAACTGTGTACACCATTTGATCTCAATTACATATAAAATACACATCTCCATATGTCTGGATGAATAAAAAAGTCTGAAAGAAGAAAGACCAAAATAATAACCATGGATCTATCTGGTTTATGATATTTTTGGTGATTTTTGTTGTCTTTTTTCTTATCCTCATGCAGTGATTTTTAAAAATAATTAATTTATTTTTATTGGAGTACAGTTGATTTACAATTTTGTGTTAGATTCAGGTGTACAGCAAAGTGATTCAGTTATACATATACATATATCCATTCTTTTTCAGATTCTTTTCCCATATAGGTTACTACAAAATATTGAGCAGAGTTCCCTGTGATATACAGTAGGTCCTTGTTGTTTATTTATTTTATATATAGTAGTGTGTATATGTTACTTCAAAATTCCCTGCTCTATTTTTTTTAACAGAACATATCTTCTAACCATAATATCATTTACAGATACTGTTTATTATTACATGTCATTCTCTGCTTCTAAACTGTAAGCTTCACAAGTACAGGGATTTTTTTCCTTTACTTTTTTTTCCCTGATGAATACCAAATGTTTATAAGATAATATATATATTTTCCCTTAAAAATTAATCTTTAATATATGTTATACTATCTAAGGTATTTTTTTCCTGAGTGCCCAGAACATTCGCTCCATATGATAATTATTAAGCAGATTTCATATTCTCCTTTTTCCTGCTCTACTTGTAGTAAGTGTGTTATATACTTCCAATCCTCACTATTAACATTAAGACCTTTGGGTGGAATTAGCTTCTTTTTTCTTAACATTTATTTTGATAATGAATAAACATAATCCCATTAGGTTATTTTCATTTGAAACACTGAATTTGATGTTTCCTAATGTGCCTTGCTTATAGAAATGTGTAGTTTGTAAAGACCTAGAATTCTCATCATAAACAGCTTCATAATACATCACAATCTGAGGCACTTGGCATACATCTGTGATCAAGATAAAAACATCCCTATTCTTGATCTCTAAGACATTCCAGTGATCATATTTCACATGAGTATGAGTACAAACCCAACTGTCTGAGTTTCAAACACTACCATTTTCTTTTGACACTCTTTCAATGTAAAAGTCCATTTCATTTCACAGGACTTGTATTAAAACTTTTTCTCAAAGTCTCTGTTTAAACCATTCTCATGGTACTCATCATGTCCTCTCAAATTTATGAAGTTTAACCTTTAATTTTTATCCTTTATGTCAAGATGTTTCTCTGAAACCTCCATATGGTTTATTTAAGGCTTTTCCTCTTTTTTTTTAATGGATTATCAGTTCCTCTCTCTCAAATGAATTGATATCTGTAAAATAACTTTGAAAGTAAATGCAGATTTTTAACTTCACTTCAGAAATGATGTACCTTTACTTTTTCACTTCAGACATGATGTACCTTTGCTCTGTTTCATCACTGCTTTTGAAAATTCTAGACTATGACAAAAACCGTAAGGTTTTTTGTAAGTACAACTTACTCCTTTCATTTCCATTATTTTGAACACATTCCTTTCAGTTTTTTTTTCTTTTACATATTGCCACTCCACTAGTGAGAATGTATCTAGAATGTTTTAGCCACACTGAGTAAGTTTGTTCTTCTGTGGACTCAGTTCCCTGCCTGAGAGTGGATTAGGTACTTGGAGAGGACCACTAGCGTCTGCAGTGCACGTGTAATGCTCAAAACAGCACCCAAGTGGCTCAAAAAGTTTATGTACCTGATGTTAGAGAGCTTGACTTCAGTCCCCAGGAGGAAGGGATAACAGGATCCTGGGAGATTATCTGATCTAGCTCCTTGCGTCCAGGCAGGCTTATGTTGAAACCATTCAGGACAGATCATCTTCTAATTATTGTTCTGGATCGTTTCATTTTGTGTGTAATTTCCTTCTCTTTAAATTACACAAGGCAGCCACTGCAGTGCCATGTACCTGGCGCTTTCTAATACTTCTTGCATTGAATGGTTACTTGGGATCTTGTTTGTTGTTGTTATTTGTAAGTATCCGTCACTACTCACTCTTTTAAATTGAAATAAGATTACTATTCTACTGATTTACCTTTAGATATCAAAGATAAACTAAGTACAGTAAGTCCCCTGCATACGAACAAGTTCCGTTCTGAGAGCACGTTCATAAGTCCAATTTGTCCGTAAATCCAACAAAGTTAGCCTAGGTGACCAATGAACACAAATGGCTATATAGTATGGTACTGTAATAGGTTTATAATATTTTTCACACAAATAATACATAAAAACAAACACAAAAAATAAAGGAAACATTTTTAATCTTACAGTACAGTACCTTGAGAAGTACAGTAGTACAGTATAGCAGCTGGCATACACGGGCTGGCATGGAGTGAACAGGAAAGAAGAGTTACTGACTGGAGGAGGGAGAGGAGGTGGGAGATGGTAGAGCTGAAGGATTGTCAGCAACAGGAGACGGAGGGCCAGCTGCAATGTTGCTCACATCTTGGGCTTGAAATAAAGATACTGTACTACTGTATCTATACAGTACTGTACAGTAAAGTACACAAAAGCACAACCACATGTAGAGGTTGCACACATGTGACAATGTAGGCCAGACACGTGAACTAACTTTCGTGACTGGACACGTGAACGCACGTTCACATCTTTGAAAGTTCGCAACTTGAAGGTTCCTATGTAGGGGACTTACTGTAACACAAAAGTAGAAGCAGATTTTTATTAGGAGTCAGAATAGATTCAATCTGGTTCTGCCATTGGAGCCTGGCTACTTTGGACACTTTCTTCTCTTGTTAAGTGTTAAAAATAACATTTATATTAACTACCTTATTGGATTGCTTTAAGGATTAAGTAAACTAGTGCATATCACAGTGCCAAGAAAACTACAAGGTGTTATTCAATTACTAGGCTTTTAATCACTATCACTTCTATGTCCCTGGCAGAATTTTGTTTATATAGCTATTATAGCGCTCAGGATGTAGCTTCTTAGTATTAAATGTCCCTCTTCTGTGTCCCAGCCCCAAGGTTGTCAACTACCAGAAAGCAGAGACCCTAATTTACTGTCATGTTCCCTGAATGCAAACAAGTACAGGGCCATAAGTGTAATAGCCAAAAAATAAATGTAGAATAAACAAGCAAATGAAATGTGTAGATTTCATTACTGATTATTTGTAATACTAATATAAGTTATTAGCTAAGGTGGAAACAGAAAACAAAGGCGTAATGAAAATAGTTCAAGCTATATATTTCCAGATTTTTGATGGTAAAAAAAACCCCAAACCTCATGTGACGTAAATCTATACCCCAAATTTTGCCAACACAAATTTTGAAGAGAATATCCACACTTTATTGGAAAGAGATAACATATTCCAACAAAAATTCTGTGTTACCATGTGTTTACATCTGATGGTACCAAGGTCCAGTGCACTTTACTCTAAAGAGTGATGGACACCAGAGTTCAGGTACTAGGTGAGCCATATTCTAGCTGTGTGGTCTTGGGAAGCTGGGACTTTAATGGTTCATCAAGGACAGGGATGTCTACTACTTAAATGTGAAATATTGTGAAGTGTTCCCTGCTTTATAACCATCGCAGTTCCCTCTTTCAAAGCTTTAGTTAAGCCTGTTCCAAACATTTCTTGGATTGATGTAGGAGACAGATGGGCCCCTGGGCTGGACAGCTGGTGTTTGTCAAGTGGAGTACCACTGAAGCTTTGTTCTCACCCAGACACTCTAAGGACAAAGCCAGTGGCAGAAAGCTGAGCTCTGCTCGAATAAAGAGATAAGATGACCCCTCCTGAGGTCAAGGAAAACTTCCCCAATGCACATGAGCAGGAAAGCTCCTTGGGGGTCAAAAAGGGAGGGGCTTCCACCCCATAATATGTGTGGACATGCACACACAGGCCTCTGCGGTAGGATCCGTCTTAGCCAAAAGATGCTCACGCATGTTGGGGAGGGTCCTGGGACTAGTCAAGTGTGAATAAAGAAACAAGATAATTGGCCAAAGTTAAACAAAGATCCAGAAAGACTGTCCTATATGAGTGATTCAAATCACTTCCTTACTGCAGTCCTCCTCATTAGAGAGGACACCCACATCCTTTTTCTCTGCGTGTGCATTTTTGCCTTGCTTCAGTCTTAAATAAACTGTTTCTCTGTGTGCTCTCTCACTCGTTGTGCTGTGTCTCTAATAATAAACTTTGTTCCTGTTTTTATAGTTTTTGCCTCCTTGAAATATTCTTGCTTTCAAACAGGGGCAAGAGCCAGTGCTACTTTTCTTCTAGCCTCTAACCCATGGTAGTCTATTGGCTAGGATTCCCAGTTTTCATCCAGGCTACCTACTTTCAATTCCTGGGCAGGGAACTATGCTCTCTCTTCAGGACTGCTCACTGCTGTCTCTCCGAGATCAGAATCAGTGGTAATTTAAGAAATTAGAGGCAGAGAAATCAGCAAAAGCCGTAACATAGTGTCTGGTGTAGCTGAAAGGAATATAAGGACACCAAGTCTCACTTAAAATATTTGAATAAACTCTGACTTTATCACCATACCTGAAAGAAGTATTTATGTAATATTAATTTAATATTAATAAAATAAAAAGTTATGATCAGAAAGCATGAGTATGAGAATGTTCAGATGCTGAAAACTTATGGTATATAACAGAGAAAAAAAAAAAAAAACTATGAAGAAGCATAAAGCATAGTCTACTTCCAAAGAAGTGAAATTTATCACCTGAAATAAAATGCTTAGAATTTTGGTGAACTTACTGCATAGGATTTAAAAATATTTAATTCAGAATAATTTGCCTCAGGCTTCCCTGGTGGTGCAGTGGTTAAGAATCCGCCTGCCAATGCAAGGGACATGGGTTCGAGCCCTGGCCCAGGAAGATCCCACATGCCGTGGAGCAACTAAGCCCCTGCGCCACAACTACCAAGCCTGAGCTCTAGAGCCCGTGAGCCACAACTACTGAGCCCATGGGCCACAACTACTGAAGCCTGTGCACCTAGAGCCCATGCTCCACAACGAGAGAAGCCATGACAATGAGAAGCCTGTGCACCTCAAGGAAGACCCAACGCAGCCAAAAATAATTAATTATTTTTTTAAGTGTTTAAAAATAATAATAATTTGACTCTCATTTAGTGAGTCTACATTAAAATTCTGAAAGAGGATACTACAATAACTGATATTATTAACAACATACAAGAAAAAGGTACTAAGAATATCTTTCCCTTTCTGCCCTTTTTATACTTAAATATGTTGTCTTCTCCATCCTACAAAAAGGAGACAAAATCATCCAAAACGTTGAGGAGTCTTCAATTCTGAATCACACACTTATCTAATTCTCTTGAAACTTAGGGGTTGGCTAGAAGATAGTTAATGCTGAGGAAAAGAAAACAAACACAAGGGAAAGATGGTTCATTCATGCAGGGATGACTACTGGTTGACTCTTTGAAACATTTTTATTATATCTGATGTTATTATATTGGTTGTCACAAAGTCAAAAATTTGTACAATTTCTTTTTTAGATATTTTTAAATGGGTAACTTTAAGGTATTGTGTAAACATGTAAATCTACTTGTAAAATATTTGCAAAGTTTTATTCATATTGTTTCTGATAAAAAATCAGGAGAATTTTATATGTTCACAGGGGTAGATTTTGTTATTGTGAAATTCTGATTCTTTGGTTTAGGACGGGGAGAAGTGAAATACCATTTATTAGAAAAGCTTTGGCCAAAGTAAGCAAGAAGATAAATGCAAGTACCAAAGAAAATATTCAAAAGACTGATATCTAAAACTGCATGAGGGAAGTAGTGACAAGTAGAATTTCCTTATATATACGGAGGGAAATAAAGGCGAGATGATTAAGAAGTTAAAGAATATCCAAGCTATAGAGTGCAGTCCACTCTCTCACTTTAGAATCTAATTTGGGGGCTTCCCTGGTGGCGTAGTGGTTAAGCATCTGCCTGCCAAAGCAGGGGACACAGGTAAGAGCCCTGGTGCAGGAAGATCTCACATGCCGCAGAGCAACTAAGCCCATGCGCCACAACTACTGAGCCTGCGCTCTAGAGCCCGCGAGCCACAACTACTGAGCCCATGTGCCACAACTACTGAAGCCCGCATGCCTAGAGCCCATGCCCCGCAACAAGAGAAGCCACTGCAATAAGCCCACACACCTTAACGAAGGGTAGCCCCACTCACCACAACTAGAGAAAGCCCACGCGCAGCAACGAAGACCCAACACAGCCAAAAATAAACAAATAATAAATAAATAAATTTATAAAAGAAAAGAAAAAGAATCTAATGTTAAATGATGTGGCCAAGGTCGCATGCCTGATATGAAACCCTAGGTATTAGGATACCCAAGACGGTTTGTTCTACTGTTTGCCCTTCTTTAGAAAGGCAAAGGCTGAATCTTGTTAGGGGACACAGTGGTTAAAGAGCAGGGACTCTGGAGCCAGACTCCCAGAGTTCAAGTACGATCTCTGCTACTTACCAGCAGCATAACATTGGGCATCTTATCAATACTTCAGGTCTCTGTAACTTTGTTTCTTTATCTGTGAAATGGTCCTAACAAAGCACGTATCTCAGAGAGTTTAATTCATAAACAGTGCACAGAGCAGTACTGAACACATAATAAGGGTGTGTTAGTTCCCTGTAGCTGTTGTAGGGAAGAACGACAAAATTGGTAGCTCAATACAGCAATTTGTCCTGTCACAGCTCGGGAGGCTAGAAGTCTCTAATCTGGTAGGGTGCCTTCGCCCAGGAGTCCTAGGGGACAACCTGCTCCTTGCCCCTTCCATCTCTGGTGCCGACCCTCCCCCCCCCATTCCTGGCTTGTGGCCGCATTGCTCCAGTCTCTGCTCCAGCCTCATATCTGCCTTCCCCTCTGTGTGTCTCCGTGTAACATCCTCTGCCTCTATTTATAAGGACACCTGTGATGGCACTTAGGATAATTCAGGATAGTTTCCTCACCTCAGTATTCTTAATAGTGAAAGATTAAGTATTAATCTTAATACTGCATCTGAAAATATACTTTTCCCAAATAAGTTAACATTTACAAATTCCTAGGATTAGGACTCAATATGTTCAGGTGACCATATTCAAATTACTACATAAGGACTTTTCCATTTTTATAATTTCTGGGATTCTGGATGCCCTGATTTTATAACAAAGTTTATCAGAGTCACTTGACAGAATAGTCTCTATAATTAAGTACCAGACACAAGAGGAGGAAAAGGTTTTGAACACATAGGACAGGCTTGGGGCGGGGGGGGGGGCACAAACTCTCGATGAAGAAGAAAGAAAGGCGTATTTAAGGTTAAAGAAAATCTGTGCATTCTACAAACGATAGAACAAAAATTCTAAGTAGATTTATGAGAATCCTGCCCCTCTAATCAGTCTGTCAGTACTTTAAGGCTAAGTTGGGAAGCACTGTGAGATGAATGGTTTATCTTCTTGAAACATCGATTTATTTGGTAGCATGAGTAAAAACACTTGCTGATCATAAAATCAGCTAATGTTTTACATAGTTGCCAGTACTGTCCAAGCGTCCTCTTAGTCCTGTTCCAATGATGGAAGCCAAGCTGGAATCTCATCTTGAGTTTTACTTTCCTAAGGCCATCTCTAATTCGCCTTGAAACGTTAGCCAGGACCTGACAGGAAACAGACATTCTTGGTGTAATTGGAGGAAACCTTGTGCCATTGGAAAAGGCAGGAGAAGGGTTTAGAAATAGCAGGAAGGGATGGTGTGGTCCTCCAAACTAGGGAGCCTGTCACAGGGTCTGAAGTGTTGCTACGGGGTTGCCTGGATGGGAGTGGAGGGAGAGCTGAATAGAGCAGTCTCCTGCCTCAAGTTGTGTCCTCTGATGGAGACATGCAGCCACCCCATGGTGATGCAGCAGAGGGACCCAGGTAAATAACGACCGCGACTACTCATGTTGACACCAGAAAAGCTCCAGCAAAAGTCCAGGCTCTTGTTCAACTCATCCAAGAAAAGTTTGGGCAAGGTACACAAAGGAGAAAACAAAAAGAGAACAATAAAAAAAAAAATCAAAAAACCACTGCAGCTCAGGAGCAAGGAGAACAAAGAAGCATTTTATTGAGGCAAAAGGGAAAAAAACACACTCAGAGAAGAGTGTGGACATCCTGGTGAGTGAGGGATACCCTGCAGGTCTTTATTTTGATCCTCCTTTTATCTTATTTTTAGCCCTTTGAATGGGAGGGGGTCTTTTTGATTATGGGTAGAATATTCATTGAGGGGAGGGTTGAGGTGTGGCCTGGATTGCATCAGGTTGCATCAGCTTCTGGTCCTGTGCATTTGTCTCCTGAAGCCATCGTACATGAACTCCAAGAGCCGTTTTCCCTTAAATTGTCCCTTACTAGTCAAGTGCCACACGTGGAAGTGTGTACAGGGTCATAAGCAACCTGTGCATCTTTTTTGCCCATGCTCCAGGGTTTTCATGGTCAGAGTTTCTTGTTCAGATACTACAGATTTTCTGTTTTAGATGCCATTCCTCCATGCATCATGGCCTCATTAAGTGCAAAACAAGGAGGTGGCTTTGCCTTCTGCCTAATGCCTGTGCATGAGGAGGCTGTGCTTGGGCCCTGTCCTGACTTTCCTACCTCAGCATTGTCCTCTGTGTGGTATTCTGTGCCTCATAAGGGATAGTGGAAGAGTAGGGAGTCACTGATGCAGTCCTTGTGGGTCATCCGCCCTGGACACAGGAGGAGAAGTGGTGATGGGGCCCAAGAGAAGTATCCACCCACACTCTCTTGGAAACTTTGCATATCCTTCTCTGCTTCTCTTTTTTAAATTATATTATTGCAGGTATTCTTTCAATGAAAACCGCTGGCTTTGTTGAGCAGGGTCCTTCTTGTTTAAATGTATCTTTGCTATCACCTAGTGCAGCACACTGGGACCTCTTTTTACAGAGTTGTTTGATATTCTTCAGTAATGGTGTTACCGATCAGGGTTCCTAGTCTCCTAATCAATAGAAAGCGATAAG
Organism: Stenella coeruleoalba; assembly: GCF_951394435.1. NCBI lineage: Eukaryota > Metazoa > Chordata > Mammalia > Artiodactyla > Delphinidae > Stenella > Stenella coeruleoalba. The sequence continues at coordinate 145,951,643 of NC_137149.1, read as the reverse complement.
ATGTCAGACAAGAAATTCAGGCAAGGCTTTACTGGGGCCCCTGGTGCAGCACAGGGGAGAGAAATAAGTAATAGGTTCCCTTGCTCGCTTGCTCCGGGGGAGGGGTGGGATGTTTCCTTATACGGGGTGAGTTATTTTTAATCCATTATAGTTTCTTTGTATTTTGTTGCTTGTGGAGACCTTTGTCCAGGTTCCAGCACTGCAGCAAAGGGTCCCAGGTCCCAGGTCCCAGCCTCTCTCAAGGGGACTAGTCTCAACCTGTGTCAAGAATCAGGCTAGTAACCACCTTCTGACTGTCTTTTGTAATAGAGTGACAAAAGCTAGCACGAACAAGTGAGTATCAGCACACCATATTCTTCCAGCCAGCTTAACTTCCGCTGCTCCAGAGATTAAAAACATGGACTCTGGAGCTTCCACTGGCGCAGTGGTTGAGAGTCCGCCTGCCGATGCAGGGGACACGGGTTCATGCCCCGGTCCGGGAGGATCCCACATGCCGCGGAGCGGCTGGGCCCGTGAGCCATGGCCGCTGAGCCTGCGCGTCTGGAGCCTGTGCTCCACGACGGGAGAGGCCACAACAGTGAGAGGCCCGCATACCACAAAAAACAACAACAACAACATGGACTCTGGATTCATTTTGTAGCTCCACCTCTTATTAGCTGTGTGACATTGGCTAAGTTCCTTAATCTCTCTGTGCTTCATTTTTCCTAATCAAGAAAGTGAGTTTCAATAGTATCTACTTCATAGAGTTGCCATGAGCATTAAAACAGTTAAAATACTTAAAGCCTGTAATAGAGTGCCTGTAACTACAAAGAGCTGTATCAGTATTTGTTATTATTCCTATATCCAAATACTTTGTATATACCATGTCTTTGAATAGAAACCATACTTCCTGAGGTCTTCCTGAGAGCCATTCCTGTTTCAAATTCCCCACTACTTTTAGCTTTAGTGAGATCAGAGGTTCCTACTAAGCATGTCTGCTGAGAGTAGCATCGACGTATATACACTACCGAATGTAAAATAGATTGGCTCGGTGCTTTGCGCTGATGATATGGGGACGTGTGTGTGCAAATGGCTGATTCGCTTTGTTGTGCAACAGAAGCTAACACGGTATTGTGAAGCGATTATACACCAGTAAAGATCTATTAAAAAAAGCAACTGAGAGCAGGCCAGGCACTCAGCACATCAGTGATGTCTGAGCATTTGGTTGTAGTTTCCACACCACTGCCTTGTAATCTCAATACGTCATAGAGCAGCGCTCGTGCTGAACCTTTTTAGCTTCTCCTTAGTCTTTGACCGCTCACCACTACAGCCCCACATCTGGTCAGGGTTACAGCAAGCCTCCTGTCTATGTTTTGAACTAATGGCATAATCCACAGAACCCAGAAGCCTCCTCCACAGTATTCCTGCCAACTCTGCTGTCTCAAGATTCTCCAGAGAAGTCACCAAGGAAATGCGGTCATTCTTTCTTTTTAAAGTCTAATATAATCTAATGAGCCAGGCCCCTAAGAGGTAAGTCTTCACACCCTACCAGGAATCCTACTCGCCATCATATATCCTAATGTCTGAGTCACAGAAGAGGATCAGTTCAATCAAGATTACATTGCTCTTCCCACCTCCACTCTTTTTATCACCCTGGTATCTTTTCACCGAGGTTTGCCCTGAATGGTCTATGGTTTCCAAAGCAAATCATCTAAACTATTCCTATGTAAGTCTGTGCAGTCAGAATACGTGACAGAGAGAAGCCCCCTTCTTCCTAAGTGATAGTGGTATAAAGTTCTTAAAAATCCTCATGTGCTCCAGGAAATAATAACATGAGAGAGAATGTTATATTATCACCAAGCTATTCAAATGAGCCATCCAAACTCAACTTTATCTCTACAAGACGAGAGCCATTGTAGCGTGCAGCGGGATCGGAAGTAGGCTGTGCACCACATCAGTCTCGGTATTGGGTAATACTATACACCAAATGGCTACAGAGTGAGGGAGTGCACAGAACACAGGCAGGAACACGATCCTCATTTGTCATTTGTAGCCTCCCAGGCTACTAAAGCCTAGCACTGTTACCCAGTCCAAGCTCGTACTGCTTGCCGCACAGGAGGCCAGTAAATCAACAGATGAGTTGTTGGGCAATAAATAGAGACTTTATTCAGAAAGTGGCAGACTGAAAGGATAGTGGATTCATGTCCCAAAGAACCGTCTTCCCTGAGTTAGAATTCAGCCTCCTTTTATACTAAAAGGGGAGGGAGGAAAGTCAAACATTTCCTGGTTCCCACCAGCCTCCGGAGGGGATGTGTTAGTTTCTTCCTGCCTGCAGTCATTCACAGGTGAGCCTGGTCAGGTTGTCTCCTGTGAGCTAAACTAAGGTGTTTTAGCTTAATGGTCATTACCTGGGAGTCAGGGTTCCCAGAGATGGGACGTTATGTATAATTTAAGCAAATAGGCAACATCCTTTTAATGAATAACTTGTATAGAATACAGAGCTTCTTCTCTATTACAGCACAAGTGTGTTCTTGAAGTCAGAGCTGTAGAGTTACAACAAGTCTCATATTCACATGTCTCTGGGTGTCTGGCTCGCAGTCTCCTAGGCAATCACATGGTCTAGGTTTACTGCTCAACATTTTAAAGTAAACTTGTTAAAAATAAGATTTTCAAACCTGCCATATGTGATCAAATTATTTGTAATGACTCATTTGTGCTGTAATTTGTAAAAATTAAGCAAAGAGTGGAAAGTCATACTATTGTCTAATGATTTTAATGAACTCGGATATGAAATTGGCACTTAGAAGATGCTCAGTGGCTCTGAGTTGCATTGAGGGCAACGTGACCAGCTTAACAAAAAGGGCTTTGTTAGCAAACCACACTTGGGTCCACTGACCCACGTGTAAGAAAGCCAATCGACTGACACTGGGTTGTGGTGAAGGAAAGTGCAGCATTTATTGCAGGTGCCAGACAAGGAGAATGGGCAGCTCATGCTCAGAAGACCCCCAACTCCCCAGTGGCTTTCGGGGAAGGGGTTTTAACGGCAGTGTGAAGGAGGGGGCGGCAGGGTGTATGCTCAGCTCATGCACAGTTCTCAGGTTGGTTGGCATCAAGGTGAGGTTTCAAGCATCATCAACCTTCTGGTTGCAATCAGAATAGGGTCTATGTGCTTGTGGTCAGCAGCTTTCATCTGGTGGGTCTGCTTCCTGTAAAAACAACTGAGGAATGTGTGCCAGGCCTTTATCTGTATCTTTCAGGGAACTGGGAGTTCAGTGATGCTGCTATGTGGCTGGTTTATAGTTTAAATTGTCACCAGTTTCCCAGCCCAACAGCTGTTCTTTGTTTCTACATCTTCACATTCCTAATCAATAACTCTGGAGCAGCCTTTAGAGACTCAGGGGAGGCCTGGGAGACTGAAGCAAAAGGCTTTTACTTCAAAGGGCAGGGACACAGAAGCTTGTACACAGTTTCAATCCTCCTTTTTTTGATAGTCCTCAATCTTGAGGGGAACAGGCTCAGGAAAAGAAAGGGAGTAAAGTTTTGGATAGAGAGACTAATCATAAACTCAGCAGAGGAACTCAGTTTCAGGGGGACAGAGTTTCAGCATTGGTAACTGGATAAAAGTCCCCAGGCTAGGTCTATGAAACTTCATGCCTCCTCTCTAACTAGGTTTTAACTTAACATCACTATGTTTGTGTACATGTGACATTTCTTTCCCCCAGAAAGTCCTGTACACCGTTATTGAGAGCTGCAGCGATTAAAAGGGAGGGATGATAGAATCACCTGGAAAGGGATAACAAAGCACAGAAAACAGAAATGGGAATTGGCCAAAACACAGCTTTTGAAATCACCAAGAATAGCAGTGGGCACAGGACAAGGAGTCAAAGACTTAGGAGAGAAGAATTTTGTTCTCCTGGTTCCTTGCCTCTCCCCCGACTAGAAAGTAAGCCCCGGGCTTCCCTGGTGGTGCAGTGGTTGAAAATCTGCCTGCTAATGCAGAGGACACGGGTTCGAGCCCTGTTCTGGGAGGATCCCACATGTCGCGGAGCAACTAGGCCTGGAGCCTGTGCTCCGCAACAAGAGAGGCTGCGATAGTGAGAGGCCCGCGCACCGCGATGAAGAGTGGCCCCTGCTTGCCACAACTAGAGAAAGCCCTCGCACAGAAACGAAGACCCAACACAGCCAAAAATAAATAAATTAATTAATAAACTCCTACCTCCAACATCTTCTTTAAAAAAAAAAAAAAAGAAAGTAAGCCCCGTTTCAAGAACAGTCTTTGCTTGTTTTGTTCCTATATAACCAATACCTAGAGCAGAGCCTAGCAATACTTGGTACTTAATAAATATTTCATAAATGGATGAAAAAAGCAGAATTTGAAGATTAGAAGATCAGTGTAGCTATGGACACAGAGACCTCTTCTACTAAAAATGTCAAGTTGCTAACGTGGCATGCCCACTTATTCCTAAAGCAAATATTTATCAATTTGGGGAAAGCTCTGTTGCTGTATAAAACACAGTGACATCACACTCGTATAACACCTTCTTGGCTAGCTCCCAAACTAGCAACGCAGCAACGCACAGATGCAAATGATTGCACTGAGAAAGATAAAAAGGTGCCAAACAACGACCTAAAATTATTTGTTGTATTTGGTTGGTTAGTCCTCACTGAACTGGAAACTTCTTATGACTACAGTAGTGTCTCATTCATCTTTGCTTCCTGGTGGTGCATGGTATCTGATTCAGAAAGCACACATTTGTTAATGTAATTGAACTAAATCCCAAGAAACTTTCTCAGTAAAGCAGACATCCTGCCAGATCAAATAAACACTGCTCTAATCTCTGCGACCAAAGGATGTTGTTACTTCATTAAATTAAATTTCCTGCAAAACAGGGAATGCTAGGCAATTCCTCCTCTAGCTGGAAAGAACCACAGTGTTGACACCGACTTGAGTTTTTAATGTTTTTCTCTCTATAATCCCATCACTTGAGGAATGCACTGCAAATCTGTCCGGTCTGACAGCTTGCTGCCACCCACAGCCTGTCAGCTCTCTCAGAAGATGGAGGCTCTGAGAGAGAAAGTGCATTCACACCTCTGTGATCCCATGAATTGGTTTAGAAAAGCACCATTTCTAACACTGCACAGCTTCCACACCACAAGGGAGCCCCATTCTCTTGTCCCTTGGGCTTCAGTCTGATTTGTGTTATCAATATGAACCAACTGATACGTGGAAAATGGTACACCAGGCAGTAGAGGCAGACATAAATATTTTAAATAAAACAGTAGCAGTGGGAGGTGAGGTAATATACAGATACATGGGGCTTTAAAGTGTTCTAATTCTTTCCTTTTAAAGATAAGTAAACCATTCCAAAGAGACAATGGACCAATCAGGATTACACAGATAAAAAGCGGTATGAATAAGAATGTAAATGAGAACACATATATCCTATGTGTTGCAATAAAAGGATCGTTTCCACTAAGTTAATGGTTTTCACACTAGAACTTTGAAGAACTATTTCTGTCAAATGTGTAGACACTAGACACATGTAATTGAAACTGAGATTTAAATTAATTAAATATATTAAATTACAAATTCTATTCCTCAGGCATACTAGCCACATTTCAAGTGTCCAATGACCACATGTGGCTTGTGGCTGTATGTTGGACATAGGTTAAAGTAAAGGACACAGATCCAATATGGAGTCAGATTTGTTCTTCCCTGTTACACCATGGCCATCAAGATTCATCATCATCTCTACAATTATATTATTTAACAAATGTTGTATAAATGAAATCATGAAATATGTGTTTGTGATTGGCTTTTTTCACTCAGCTTAGTTTTCTTGAAGGCCACTCAAGTTGGGCGTATCAGTAGTTTGATCCTTTTTATCACTGAGGAATATTCTTCCACAGCTTGTTAAATCATTCATCCATTGAAGAATATTAAAGTTTTCTGTTTTGGGCAATTATAAATAAAGCTGCTATGAACTTTCATGTATAGGTGTAAAAAGCTTTCAGTTTTCTGGGATAAATGCCCAAGAGTACAATTCCTGGGTAATTTGTTATGATCATTTTTAGTTTTAAAATAAACTGTCAAATCCTTTTCCTGACTTACTGTACAATTTCACGTTCAAACCAGCAATGTATGAGTCATTCAATTTTGACAAATCCTTACTAGCTTTTGGGGTTATCACTATTTTTTAATTTAGCCATTCCGATAGCTGTGTAGTGATATTATGATTTTAATTTCTATTTTTCTTAACGCTAGTGATGTTGAAGATCTTTCCATAGGCTTATTTGTCATCTGCGTATTCTCTTCAGTGAAATATCTGTTCATGTTTTTTGCTTGTTTTCTAGCTAAATTGTTTGTTTTATTAATACTGAGCTTTAAGAATTCTTCACACATTCTACATATAAGTCCTCTGTCAGATACAGGATTTGCAAATGTTTTCTCCCAGTCTGTAATTTGCTTTTTTATCTTAGGGTTTTTTACAGAACAAAGTTTTAATTTTGACAGTTTCAATTTATCTATTTTTCCTTTTATGGATCATACTTTTGATGTCAAGTGTAAGACTCTTTGCCCCACATATTTTCTCTTATGCTTTCCTAAATGTCTTATGTTTTTAGTATTATGTTTTATATTTGATCCACTGTCCATTTTGAGTTACTTTTGTATAAGGTGTCATATCAAGGTCAAGGTTTATTTTGCCTATAGTTGTCCAATTGCTCCAGCACCACCTGTTGAAATTAAGTTGCTCTGCCCCTTTGTCAAAATTAATTCTAGTTTCTCTGTTCTGTTACAGTGATTTATGTCTTTCTCTCCAACAGTACCACACTGCCTTGATTACTCTCCTCCATGCTGGGAAAAGTATTTCTTCTCACTTTATTTACAGGTACAAAGTTTATTAGAGACATAGCACAACAACAAGTGGGAGAGCACACAGAGAAACACTTTGTTTTGTTGAGACAGAGCAAGGTAGAGATACACACCCAGAGAGAAGACGGATTATAGCCCAGAGGCATATGGGACGGCCTTAGCATCACATATTACGGGGTGGTGTCTCCTCCTTTTTGGCCCCCAAGGAGGCTTTCTGCCCGTGTGCAATGTTTCCCTTGCCCCAAGATGGGAAATGTATGACTTCTTGATCTTTTAACAGTGTTTAGCCCCTCTCTGTCCCTGCCATAAAAGTGTCCAATGTCTGGTTATTTATCCTATTTCTGTTGCTGTTTTTTATATCCAGGTGCAGATCTTGAAATATAGACAGGAGTCCAGCCATAAATATGTAATCCTGAGGCCTGTTTGTCTCTTGCTTCAGGAAATGTAAACAGGGGGCTGGTCACGAATGTCCAGCATGGAACCCATCTTCTTCTCACCCCAGGAGGTGTGAACAGGAGGCCAGTTTTAAATGCCTAGCCTGGAGCCCATCTATCTCCTGCCTCATGGCCTCCATTGTTTGTGATAATGCATCACTCTTAATCTTACTGGTGTTCCCATAAGTAACATATCATTCTCTTCTTTTCGTTTCAAAGTGTGTCGCTTTGTTACTGGCTTTCAAAACTTTTACTGTGTCATGCCTGCATGTGGATATCTTTGCATTTGTACTATTTGGATTTCACTGACCTTCTTAGGTGTGTAGATTAATGTTTTCCATCAAATTTGGGAATATTCAACTCTTATTTCTTCATTTTTTTTCTTTTCTTCTGTTAATACCATTACACATATTTTGATGTCTTTAGTGATGTTCCATGTTTATCTTAGACTGTCCATTTGTCTTTATTTTCTTTTGTCTCATTCTTAGTATTGCATAATCATTATGAATCTACTTTCAGTGAATGTTTTTTTAGTTACTGTACTTTTCAACTCCAGAAATTCAGCTTTTTAAAAAACTTTCTCTCTTTATTGATATTCTGTCTTTGAAAGGACATTGTCACTATCTTTTCCTTTGATTTTTTTAAAGCACAGTTTCCCTTAGCTCTTTGATCATATTTATAATGGCTACTTTGAACTCTTTGCCTGTTCAGTGCAACAGTTGGGGCCACTCAAAAACATTTTCAGTTGCTTGTTTGTCCCTCCCTTCGTATCACATTTTCATTTTTCTTTGTATGTACAATTTTTTGTTGTTTTTAAAAGCAAGGTATTTTAGGTAATATATTGTAGCAAATACATATACCCTCAACAGAACTTACTGTATTTTGGTTGTTTATTCATTTATGACTTTACTGAACTATTAAAGTGAAACTCACACAAGTTAAAGCCTTTGATACTACTACACAGAGGATGTAGCCTTTAGCATTTCCACAATCATCCTTGAATGACATTGGTTTCAGCAGGGCTCTCTTAGACTATTTCTTTGTCTAATCTCTGTGTTAATCTGTCTGTCTCCATTGTATCACACCAGGCTATTAGGTTCTACTAATTGCTGGCTGAATTCACTATTTTTCTTTTAAACATCTTTATTGGAGTATAATTGCTTTACAATGGTGTGTTAGTTTCTGCTTTATTAACAAAGTGAATCAGTTATACATATACATATCTCTTCCCTCTTGCATCTCCCTCCCTCCCACCCTCCCTATCCCTAGATGGTCACAGGCACGAGCTGATCTCCCTGTGCTATGCGGCTGCTTCCCACTAGCTATTTTACGTTTGGTAGTGTATATGTGTCCATGCCACTCTCTCACTTTGTCCCAGCTTACCCTTCCCCCTCCCTGCATCCTCTATTGTTTCAACAAACCCTGGGGGCAACTTGCTCAAAAGTCTTCTCAAATTACATTCAGGGTTTTTTGCAGAGGCAGTTTCTGATGTCCATCTTTGTGATTTGCTCTGAACCCAGGAGGGCTCTTCTTAGCTGTGCCTTTCTCTGATTCTCTCTAGTAAACTTATTGGCCTACAATTTACCTTGTAAACTTTTTTTTTTTTAGGAGGAGTCTGTTAAACAAAGAGTTGCTTTATTAATACAAACTATTAATACATACCCACAAACTATAAAGTGCTAAGAAATTTAAATATCTAAGTTATAGCAAACTGCTGGCCGTTCAACATCCAGGGTCAACAGAATGCCTGAGGGAGACTGTTTTCCCATAGTTCCTTGTGTTATGTGTATTTCTTCTAGACTTGGACTATTAAACATAATTTGACAGTTTTTACAAGTTAAAAGAATACATAGTAATAGATCTTATGAAAAAAAAATTCTAGGAGGGTTTAAAGCAGTAAATATTTTAAAGAACAAAAATTGAGCCTAGACATTTTCTGAGAGAATTCAAAAACACAATTTCTAAATAACATACTTCAGCATTTCAAGTATAATAAGTACATGTATTTATTTTTCTATTATAATTTTCTTTAAACAGTGTAACTTTATAGGATGGTGGTACTTAGTCCAAATAATTATAACTAATATTAACAACATTAGAAACTGAGCTAATAATGGAAGGAGAGGTTGAATATAGTTGGATAACATAGTGAAAAATTTATGCACAATACATACGAATAAGATAAATCAAAGGCATATTATTTCATGTTGGATGTTGGAGTAAAAGCATAAATTCATCACACAGTTAAGAGATATTTAAGTAAAGTTGTAGATATTTTCAGCAATGAATGGTATATTTCTGATTTGATGAATTAATCTCAAAACATAAATACAGATTATCCCCAAATACACTGATATTTTGGGGGGATACTATAGATGCAACATCTTTTATTTATTTCATATAAACATGCTTCTTGGGATAAGGCTAATATAAAATGGACAATCTGCCTCTATAAACAACTAAAATATAATGTATATTAATTTAGAGTTTAATTATATATGTAAGGGATTAATCTTTAACGTAACATCATGTTTACATAACAAATTACATTTAATGTGAGATGGCAAATGTTTAAAAGACATCATCTATCCAAATGTTCATTACGTCTATTAACTCTAATACTTTAGACAATTAGAGGATATTAAATAGAAAACACCTGCCTGAATAGTGTTCCTTTCAGTTATCACAGTTTAATAACATTCAAGGCATACATTTTTGCCAGAATGATTTGAGATTCTCAGGAAGTTAAACATATGCTCTACAGAGACCAAAAACTAGTCTGAGTCCAATTAAAATAGTAATCCAATCATCTCCCATATGTTTATTTACTGCCTAATATGTGCCTACCACATACAAGGCCTTTTTGGTTTGCTCTCCTTGCTCGCATTTGGTTGCATAATGTGGATGTGTCAGATAGGGTTACATAGATAATAGACAGAAAATAAATTGTATAGCATGTTAGATATCAATTCAATTATGGAAATGAATATCAGCAAACGTGATAGCCATATTCTGGAAATTCTGGAAGTTTTAAATAGGGTATTCAGAAAAGCTCACTGGCAAGCAGCCATCTGAAGAATGTGAAGAGACAATTCGTATGAATGTCTGGGGAACAAGTACTCCAGGTAGAAGGACCAGCAAGTGTCAGGAGTGGTCTTTCAAAGGAAAAGACAGTATGACTGGAGATGAATGGATGTGAAGAAAACTGCTCATGTGATGCTCAGGTGATCGGAAAGCTAATGGGATACTACATCATGTCATTTAATGTAGACAATTGAAGAAAGCCCCAGGATCTAAAAGAACAGGGAAGTACCATTTCCCACCCACTGCCCTGCTCACAAAGCTGGAGTCACTCCAAGAGTGGGGAGCAACTATTTCCAGTACCAAAATATCTGTGGCTCAGATATTCTGCAGATCATAAGAATAGGGGAAGGGGCTTCCCTGGTGGCGCAGTGGTTGAGAGTCCGCCTGCCGATGCAGGGGACAAGGGTTTGTGCCCCGGTCTGGGAAGATCCCACATGCCGCGGAGCGGCTGGGCCCGTGAGCCATGGCCGCTGAGCCTGCGCATCCAGAGCCTGTGCTCTGCAACAGGAGAGGCCACAACAGTGAGAGGCCCGCGTACTGCAAAAAAAAAAAAAAAAAAAAAAGAATAGAGGAAAGACAGATCATAAGAACAGAGAGCAGCAGACCTATTCTCATAAAATTCTGACTTTATTTCCACAGTGTAAAGGAACTTAAACTAAAAGGCTTTTTAAAAAACAGTAGAGATTTTAGTGGTAACCAAATAAGAGGAAGCTGGTAGCCCCATATGGGTAACAAGCTACATCACAGGTCAGCTAATTTTTCAGAGATAACCAGGAAGAGATGCTAAAGAAAACCAGATCATAACAAACCCCTAAGGCAGGCCTCAAAACTATCCCTGAATAGGAAACTGAATTTAACAGGAGCAGACTGGAGCAATTTGTCTCCCAGGACATTGTTGAAAACAATAACAAATTCAGCCAGCAATTCATGGAGCCTAACAGCTCAGTGTGATGCCAACGGAGACAGACAGCTTAACAGAGACATCAGGCACAGAAACACTCAGAACTAACTCTGCTAAAACAACGTCATCACAGAGTCATTTTGCACGTGCTCAGTGTTGTGGTCTCTGAGGAGCAATGTCAGTCTTCACACTGTGGGCAATCTACATTTTCCTACAATAGTCCAGCTAAGTAAGTAAACAATGTAACAGTAAACAAGGACAACAACAAGCCCAGGGAGGAAGACAGAATATCTAGAGTTGATATGTTATCGAAAATGTGTTGTCTTCAACAAAAGCTACAGCAAAACCACAGAACCGAGAAAGTGTGTCTCATACAAAAGGAAAAAAGCAGACACCAGACACTGCTCGGTAGATGGTCCAGTAATTGCATTTAATAGGCAAGTCTTCAAAGCAGCCACTATAAATACGGTCAAAGAAAGAATAGAAATGCTTCTTGACGAGTAAAGGAAGTTAGGATGACAATATTTTGTCAAATACAGAATATAAATTAAAAACTAGAATTGATTGAAAATAAACAAAAATCCTGCAGTTGAGAATTATAATAAAAGAAAATAAAAATTTGCTAGAGTGGTTCAACATTAGATTTGAACTGATGGAAGAAAGACTCAACCAACTTGAAGACAAATGGATAAAGAATATGCCATTCAAAGAAAAGAGCTAAAGAGAATAAAACGATTGCATGAAGATTCAGAGAAGGATATGACACTAGTAATCATACCAATATATATAAAATGAGCATGGCAGAGGACGAGGGAAAATGTTATTTAAAATGATAATAGCTGAACACATGCAAATGTAATAAAAGCAATAATCTACACATCAAAGAAGTTCTATAATGACAAAGTTGTTTAACTAAAAAGAGATCTAAACCCAGGCATGTCATAGTAAAAATACTGAAAGACAAAAAATAGTCAATTTTGAAAGCAGCAAGAGAATAACATGTCACACACATGAGAATCTCATTAAGAATTACAGCAGATTTCTCATCAGGAAAAATGAAGGCTGGAAGTTAGTGGGATGACATGTTCAAATTGCTAAAAGAAAAAAAAACTTTCTCTCAAGAATATTATACCTGGCAAAACTTTCTTTCAAAAATAAAGGCGAAATAAAGACATTCTAAAATAAACAAAAATTGAGAGAAGTTCTTGATAGCAGACCTACCTACAAGAATGCTAAACAAATTTCTTGAGGCTGAAATCAAGTTACAACAGACAGTAATTTGGATCTACACACACACATACAAACGCACACTCACACACATACAGAGCACCAGTATGGACAATTATGCAATTAAAAAAGATATTATAAATGCCTATATCTTCTCCTGTCTTCTTTTAACTGACATAAATTATTTATTGAAAAGTATATATGCACATGTGTTATATATACACATTATATATAATGTATTGTAGGATCTGTCACACATGCTTATGCAATATATTTGACACTAAAAGCACAAAGGAGGTGAATAGGAGCAAAGCTGTACTGGAATAAGGAAATGGTAACATGGTAACTCTGCTACACAGGAACCAACAAAGGGGACCAGAAAAAATATATAATTGTTCTTCCTTTTCTGTTTATTTGAAAGACATACATTTACATAAAGTAAATAACAAAAAGTAGTACAAAATGAGGGAAGAGTGATTAGAGCTTTGTGGGAGTAACATTTCTGTATCTAACTAGAATTAAGTTAGTATAAATCTGAAGTTGTTTTAATAAGATGTACCTAGTAAGCCCTAAAGCAACAATTACAAAAACGATTTTCTAAAGAGTGAAAAGATCATTAAAGGAATTGAAATGTTACCCTAGAAAATAGTCACCCAATTCAAAAGTAAGCAGTAAAGAAGAATAGGGGAACAGAAAAGACATGAGACCTATTTAAAAAAAAAAAAGGAAGATGTAATTCCTATGATAGTAATAATACAGTTAAGGTAAATGGATTAAATAATCTAATCAGAATACGTCAGACTGGACTCAGAAGGATCCAAATATATACTGTTAAAAGGAAACATTTCAAATTGAAAGATACAAATATAAAATAAAAGGGTGAAAAAGATATTTATTCCAAAAGCAACAATAAGAAGTCTGGAGCAGCTCTACTAATATCAGACAAATGAGAGTTTAATACAAAAAGTGTCCCTTTAAGTGTAAGTGGCATACAGTTCTTCTTTACACGGTCCATGGGACCAAGTTTCCTGTCCCTCCCCCAGCACCAGAGCATCCTTTCTTCTCTCCTTTATTTACCTGTCTTGGGGCTGGGTGCTTGCTACTCCTCCCTCAGAGACAGAAGGTCTGCTTTTACTCCTCCTGAAACATTGGGTCCTTGCCTGTTCTGGGGGCGAGACAGATAGCTGCTCTGCCTTAGGAGCTTAATGTTTGGCTTCCTAGGGTACAAGAGCGTCAGCAAGGGGACAAGGCTTCCTCTCCACAGCAGATGGTCACGTTACACACAGCACCAGGGTAGGTGTCTCCGATTTCCTGCTGGCCTTTCATCTTATGCGCTTAAAGGATTCTGAGTGTGGAAACTCTTCCTGTGTCTGAGCCTCACCCCCTTCACCCCAGCCATTCCAAACTGATAAGGTGCCCTCCACATAGCCTGTAAGAACTTGCAAAACTTTTAGCTGATTTCGTGCCACCTGCTTTTCATGTAGGCCACCTCTTTCTCCCGTGCCGTGCCAAGGGCTAAATAATTCCTTATTCCTCATTAGAAATTAGTTTACCAGTTGACCTTGCACCCCCAGCTCTATGCTATGCTCAGGTGAAATTATGATGTTGGCAATTTTCCAGCTTTTTCTCTTTATTAGAGTGGGAGTAACTTTCTTTGAAGGTTTCTTCTAAGAAATGTCAGAAGCATCACATTATTTTTGAAGTATGTTGTTTTCATTTTCATTTTTATAAACAGAATCCACAGATTCTGCACCTCTCAACTTGATTCCTTTTTAAAGTGTTGTTTGTGATTGGTTGTATAATGTACATGCTTGCTTATTTACATATTTATAATTTCTTAAGTAGTTGAAAAATTATTTCTCAGTTTACTTTCAGTGAACTGAGAATGCTCTCTATATTATTTTGCTTTATTTAGTTTGTGTCTGTAACTGTTTTTAAAATGTACTAGTAATTGTGAGAAAATATTAGAGAGCTAATTTTTGCATGTGTAAATACATGTATTTATATGCATATGTGTACATATGTATACATTCATTAGATCTGAGTATTACATTGCTAAGTGGTACTTAGTATTGCTATACATGTTTACATATCTTTATTTACTCCATCTAATAGAGTCTCCAGAATCAAGGCACACTACTTTTTCTTTTATTTTCTTACTTCTCTGTAGTTCGTACTTTATACACATGGATGCTAATTAGTAGGTGTTGCATAAGTACTTTGAAGTTATGTCCTCATTTTGGTTCATTATAAAGAATACATATAAATAGGTGTGTAGAAGATGGAGATTCTGTGCTCTACAATCATTCCACAAACTTACACTAAAATCTTATATATAAAACATTTTATTTAAATCAATCTTGTCCTAGATTTAAGAGAAATTTAAAAGTACTAATGAGGTATGTTTGAATATTAAGATTTAATTCTCCATGCCAGATGCGTCTATTTTTGCATATGCCCAAATTGAGACACACACACACACACCCCTGTGTGATGTTTAACTGCTGCTATGTAAACCTGCATGATGTATGGTACATTTGCACCAATATAGACAAAATGAAATCATGTAATATTTCTGTCAACAATAAAATTTTTAAAACTATACAAAATTAACATACTGTATGTTAATATCCTTAATCTAATTGATATATTTACTTTTGCTCAACTTATAATAATTATTTCCCTAAAGGGCAATTAATGTATCAAAATGATGTGTAATGACCTAAGGAAAGTCATGAATACTACTTTATTCCCAAGATCAGTTGTGGAGTGTTTGCTATGCTTTGGTAATAGTTCTGAACAAAGTACAGAACCTTGAATTAGAAGCAAAACTGGTTTGAAGGTAGGTGGATAAGCAGAGGCATAGTGGAGTAATTCAGTGATTATCCATTTGTGATATCTCTATATTTTCATGTGTGTAGAGTCCCTTTCTTGATTATCATGGGATTTTTCACTTGGACTTTGTAGCACTGAAGAAGTATATAGAGCCAGGTGTAAAGGAACAGTGTACTTTTTCATGGAAATGCAAAAATAATTTATACACATGAATAAAACGAACATATTTCCAACTGAATTGACCGTATATTCTTTTGACATTGAGACAATTCTGAATCTTCTTTTAAAAGTGGAAAATGTGCTATAGAGAGTCTTCGAAATATTTATCAAACATTAAAAGATACACTTGGTATTTCAGTCTGTTCTTTCTCAGTTTCAGCCAAACTGTACTACATGCAAAATTTAGTTATGGACTTGAACACAAGTCTCAAAACATTGAGCATTTTATCATTACTGTACTCTCGTATAAAAGAAAAATGGTGAAATCTTTTCTAATTCACCAATGGTTAGTTGCACATTACTGTAAAAGAGCTGTGCAGTGCCCATTATATTACACAGAGGCAGGAATATTTTGTTGATGAATATTGCTGAAAAAGCTGTGTGCTTTTCTATTTACTAATAGGACTATATCATTTATTAAATACAGACTAACAGGGCTTCCCTAGTGGCGCAGTGGTTGAGAGTCCGCCTGCCGATGCAGGGGACACGTGTTCGTGCCCCGGTCCGGGAAGATCCCACGTGCCGCGGAGCGGCTGGGCCCATGAGCCATGGCCACTGAGCCTGCGCGTCCGGAGCCCGTGCTCCGCAACGGGAGAGGCCACAAGAGTGAGAGGCCCGCGTACCACAAAAATAAATAAATAAATTAAAAAATTACAGACTAACAAATCATGCTCATATGTTAAGATTTAGTCTTCTCAGAGGATGGGGAAGGTTACCGTGACTCAAGTCTACGATCGTGAATTTCTATAGCATGATTTTCAGAACATATTTCTGTGCATGAAGGTTCCAAGGAGAGATAAATGATATTAGAGTGTGTTTGGAAGAAAAGTGAAAATAGGCTTTTGATAAGATGCTGCTTTTTTTCTCTTTACCCATTCACACAGGAACCGCTAAATGGTAGATGTATGGACCAGTGACATTAGAAGTGGCCCCTTGTGAGTTCGTAAGGTTGTAACATTGGGGTGTACATTTTCATCCTATTTTAGAGTCGTATTAATTTTCATGATAGCCATATTGTTCTTAATGTTTTCACACTTTTAAAATTTACATAATATGACAAGCTGTCAGATATGATTAAACGTATCATTTCATCATGTAAAATCTAAAATACTTAATGTAAAATCAGTCAAGTTCACTTATTTTTTAAAAGAAAACCCTGCGAAGAACTTTTGTGTGGGAGTCTTAAAGGTGGTAAGGTTCTAAAATTGCACTTTTTAAAAAGTGCTTCTACTTTACTTTTATATCATTAAACAGGAGGTGGAATAATGCCTGAAAATTGTATTGGTTTGCTACATAAACATGATGACACTACTCTGGAAATATATCCCATGTCCAGTATTATTTGTCTTTTATCTAAATCCTCCTTCTTACACCCAAATCTGCTTCTCTTTCATGACTTTATTTTTACCACTGATGTCCTATTTGAGACCTGTTGATTTGTTTCTTTTTATCATACACACTTATTCAGTTGCCATCTCAAGTCTGGTTCCTTAACATGCCCTGTCTTGTAATATATACTTTCAATTTAATTGTCATATATTAAAGATCACAAACTTACATTATTTTGCAGTAGCCTCCCAAATGATACCTCTTTCTCTAATTTCCCTTGTCAAATCTTCATTTCATTAGAAAATAATGAATGTTGAAAGTGTTGTTTTCACTGTTATTTCTCTTTTTAAAAATTATTGCCGAGTTCCTACTGTCTGGATTAAGCCTAAACTCTTTAAATTCGTTCCATTCTTCACTTCCCTCCCTCCAAAATCTGATCATAACCCCTTTTTCTTGAGTTATGGATATCACCTTCTTTACATAAATATTTACTTTTTCTAGTCAGTTGTGCTCAAGGACCTCTCCACATCCTATTTCTGTTCTTGATTTCACACCTTTTCTTACTTCATGCCCTTCACTGATATCACAAAATTATCACCAGATAATTTGCAACAAAATCATATTATTTTTTTTTTTGCTATCACTTCACTATTTTCTCTTGCCTATTAAAAATCTACTCTTTGATGTTATAGCTTCTTTTTAGAGTGATGACCTTATCATTTTTATCTTGGCTTTTCTTAACGTTCAGTTTTTACACATGCTCACATTATTGATGAGATCATTATTTTCAACACACTTTTATCAAGACGCGTATAGAGTAATGCTGATGCCCTGTCGGCCAGCTCTTATTCTGTTGAAGAAATAATTATCTACTTTAGAAAATATTATATTATTGCATTTCCTTCTTTTTTAAAAGAATCAAAATGTCAATATTTTGAATATTTCATTGTTAAAAAAGAGGGCTCAGTATTTGTGTGGTTGGAAGTGTAAGGATGTTGAAAGGAAAGGATTTGAGTCTACTTTTATGTTCCATTCTGATACTCATTTCTTTAATATATAAGAAGGGATTCTAAAGACATAGACACCTTAAAAGGATAAATATCTTGCTTTACACATGAATATGAAGGCATAGAGCAACTTAGAATTGATATAATAAAGCTAAATGGTCGTTCCTTGATTGGTCTCACTTTACCTGCCCTCTACCCCACCCCATCACTTTAAAAATAATGCAGAACAGCAGACTATGTTTGAAGTACAGGGAGGAAAACAAAACAAAACATGGGCATTTACATTAAAACACTGACTGAACTCTCAAGAGTTAAAATGTAAGAAGTTTATTCTCCTTTTATCAAGCAATGTCTACAGACAGAGCACCCACATGGTGTAAGCTACCAAAGAAGGATATATGAGACAGACTTAACATTAAATCATTAGGTCACAGACACTTTATGTGGTTCATGATCCCAAAGGAGAAAATTGCTAGAAAGGAAAACAGATAAGTAGAAACATAAGCTGATTTCTGTTGTTTATTAAATCTACCTCCCATAATGCTTCCTTAAGCTAAGAAGTAATCTACTGTATCACACAGTTCAGGATGCTATATACACATAAGATATTACACACTATAAAATGTCAGGTTTCTAAGCAGTTTTACACAATTTAAACGAGTAAAATTTGTATTTAAAAAAGACCTTACTGGATTACCTTCAGGAAATGGAGGTCATTTCAACAGCTCATTAGCATTTTTAGCAACAATAAAACAAAAATAAGTAAAAAGGTTCTCCAAACATGTAAGCTATTACTTTAAGCCTGGATGATTATCCGCTTATTTTAATAAACCAACTCACTAGTTTTAATCCATTTCTACCAGCCTTTTCTTTGCCTTGAAAAAGAAAAGCAATAATTTTTACTTCTATGCAGTGTCGCAAATAAGAGGATTAGTCAGGTTTCAAACTACGGGACATAGTGAGAGAGTTGTTTAAGGATTATGTAGGAGTTAAACAATAGTCATTTAGGAAGTCATAAACGAAAGAAGTCCTGTGATGGGTTATATTTAAATAGCAAAGGCAATGGAGAAGTACATCTTTCCTCACCACTGTGGTGCTACCCCCTAATTCCCAATTTCTGTTACTAATTCTCCTAAACCACTAATACTCATCAGTTCTCCAGCCAGTTTTTTCTTCCTGTTATTAATTTCCCGATATGTGGTTTACTCTAAGCAGACACAAATAATGCTTCTGTTTTAGAAATGGAAGTTCCTGCTGATGCAACACTGGACTACATGAAAAGAAAAAATCTATTCCACTAATAATAGACATTTGTAAGCAGTTGACATCCCAGACAAACTTGCATTAAAAATATAATACACTCTAGCGATTGAAACCAAAAGGAGTTGAGAATACATTGCAAACATTTCACCATAATTATTTTCCTCTTTTCCTCCCCATTTTCCATAGCATGCTGCAGATTATACAGTGAGTGTCAGAGTTTGTCACCTGTGTACAACCTTAGGCCAACTTATGCCTTCAAACGACATTTCATTGAGGGTTAGACAAATGACTGAAGACTGGGTTTGTTGCAAGAGATATTCAACTTTTCTCTTTTAATGACAAGAAATTTACAGTGATGTAGGCGGTCAGTATGCAGTTTTTAGCCTTCCTTTTCTTCTTGTGACATTCCCTTCAAGGCACAAAAGATTATAAACAGTGGATGGGACAGAATATTTTGAATTAAGAATTTTAAGGTTCCATAACACCTTTTATTTCTGGTGTAAGCATACCAAAAGGACAGAGAAAAAAATAGATAAATCACCCTCAAAATGAAATGATGCTTAAAATCATTTCAAATTCCCTGCAGTTATTTGTAAGTATTTAAATTCCTATTTTATTAGCTTAAAACATAACTATAGATCTGATTCTTGCAATTGATGTATAATAGCTTCTCATTAAATATCGTGTTAAATATTTCTAATCAACCAATATTACTAATTGTGTATTTCTCTGCCAAAAAAAAAAATCTATTTTATTTGGGCCACCCAAGTAACTTATGTTTGCCTAGGATACAAACTTGAAAAGTTAAGCCATGTAAGTTGTAAATTGAAACCATGGATTAAGTGCAGTGTACTGGAAAGCTCTTCACTTAATAATTGTTTAATAGGCTCCTAGGCATCTCCAACCCAGACGACTGTATTTCCTTGCTTAACTTCAGTGATCTCACAGTTTAACTTATTGAGTCGTCCATCTAGTATAAAGAGAGAGTCCTTGGAAGGCGTCATCAGATATTGACCAAATAAGCCACTGTCCTGGATTTGCCTGTTCTTCCGGTTCCAAGGCCATTCCTCTGCCTTGAGTGGTTCCTTGAGACTCTTTATCATCTTAACCTTCCCAGAGGCGAGCTCCACAAAGAGCACATCAGTCTGTGTGCTTGAACTACCGTAGATGTTGTACTGATGGGCTTCCGTAAAGGATGGCTGAAAGGCCAGGTCAGATATGTGCAGGTTTGTGTGAATATCAAAAGCCTCTTGTATTTCTCCTCTGATGGTGATGTACTGGACCCTCACAAGACCTTTCACGTCACTGATGCTGACAAGATAGTGTCCGTCCGGAGAGACATACGGAGTGCCTGTCACATCACTGTTGAACCCAATGACCGAGTCAGTTACACTGTCCACCAAGAGCTGTGGGGGAACCACCCCAGTGCTGTTGGGTTTACAGCCAATAAAATAATATCCTCCCAAGTGTGTATACGCCAGCGACTGAGGGACACACTTATAGTCCTTCAAGTTAATGGTCTTGACGTATGACATGGTTTCAAGATCAATTTTTTGTAGTACAGCTTCATCTTTATGAAGAATAAATCCAAACCTGCAAAGATGAAAACCAAAGTTAGACAGGAAGCTCCGGGGTGGTTACCAGAAGAAAATGCACTGTGGGCAGGTGGAAAGGGCCATCACAGCCCAGGCATTAATTGTCAGGCCATGCAGCAACCGGTGGCCCAATCGTGTTAGAATTAACTTTCAATCTTGCTGTCCTCCTCTTTCCTCTAGGTCATCCTTTCATTAGAGCCAAACAGTTATAGCGCATGCTGTAGAAAGCAAAATAATTAAAAGTGATATATCTAGTTAATTGGAACAACACATTTTATTTTTACTCTAGAGGGTCAAAAAGTAAACATTATTTTGCACGTCTCTAAACCTACTGATATTGAATCAACTTTGTTAACTGCTAGAAAGCCAGCAAGAATAAAAGCCTTGAATATATATCGCTTTCACTCACTTCATTTACTTCTTATATTGTTTATGACCTTCAAATAAATCTGACAATCACTATTTAGATAATTATCCCTATTTTTCTCATTTTAAGCTGCCTCTCTATCCTAATAGATGGAGATTTTTTTTGGGAGGGGTATAAAACTATTACCCTTCTATTTATTCCATTTTAGGATCATCTTGATTAACTACCTTTACGCTTTTAACATTTACTTTATTATAAATTTCAAATACAAGTTAAAATTTTCATCCTTGCCAAGCAAATACTATTATAATTTTTAATGACACACCTGCATTGTATCGGTTATTTTATATTGAACAATGATGAACTTTGGAGATTTATGGCATTTTTCTATTAAATTCAATCAAAAAAATAAATATATTTTAAAATATGTTTTGGTGACCTCTTTGATTACTTCAGTGCTTTTGGTCCTGAATGCTAGCCGTAAATTATCAAAAGTCCCTGTGACAAGGGTAAATATATCTTGTGGGTTTTTTTGTTTGTTTGCAGGGTATAAATACATTTTGAAACACTGACCTATAACATCAGTGGCTTCCTAGCAAAAATAAGTAGGTTAAATAAGATAAAATGAGATAGAAACTACGATACACAATTATATCCAAAATGCATATTGGACAACAGAATTGTAAAGGACTTTTATTTTGTTTTTGTTAATAATATTGATTAAAACACCTCCTAATATTTCCAGAAATTCCTTAAAAATAAAGATCAGAAAAGTATTGTTATGTTACATTGACTGTACTCCTAAATGAAAAAAATTAAGATGACTTTACTGTGAGTATTAAAACAAAGCAAAACAAAACAAACTCTATAAAGACAGCCATTTTTATTATTGTCACCTGTACAATTCATTTTCAGTATACTAATTCTTAAAGTTTAATTTTTGTAAACAAAGTTACCATTTCCACACAGAATACAGAAATATGGTGCATTCAGTGTAATAATCCTTAAAATTTTAAATATAATCACATGGAAAGCTCAAAATATAAATAAACACAGACCTTTAATATCCTAGACAAAATAAGGTGAATGTTTTCAAAGAATCAGTCTTGTATTATGTAAGGCACGAAGTACATAAGCACAAATATTTTACTAAAATAGACATAAGACTGTAACTGCTTCTATGTTATTGCATTACATAGACTTAGGAAACTATATCATAACTTTAGATATATTTGAACATTTGTGAAGACACTGCTGTCACTGGAGAGAGTACAAATTCTTCTACACAAAAGAAAAGCTACCGAGGGTTGTCGTGAGTGCCTCTGAGGAAGGCTGGCTTTTGGGGGAGTTTTGCGCTCGCTGAGGGGGCACCTCGGGAACAATGGCGGAAGGAGATAATCGCAGCACCAACCTGCTGGCTGCAGAGACTGCAAATCTGGAAGAGCAGCTGCAAGGATGGGGAGAAGTGATGCTGATGGCAGATAAAGTCCTCCGATGGGAAAGAGCCTGATTTCCACCTGCCATCATGGGTGTGGTTTCTTTGGTGTTTCTGACTATCTACTATCTAGATCCATCCGTTCTGTCGGGTGTTTCCTGTTTTGTTATGTTTTTGTGCTTGGCAGACTACCTTGTTCCCATTCTAGCGCCTAGAATTTTTGGCTCCAATAAATGGACCACTGAGCAACAGCAGAGATTCCATGAAATTTGCAGCAATCTCGTAAAAACTCGACGCAGAGCTGTGGGCTGGTGGAAACGCCTCTTTACGCTAAAGGAAGAAAAGCCTAAAATGTACTTCATGACCATGATCATTTCTCTTGCTGCGGTTGCTTGGGTGGGACAGCAAGTCCACAACCTCCTTCTCACCTACCTGATAGTGACTTTCTTACTCTTGCTTCCTGGACTAAACCAACATGGAATCATTTCGAAGTACATTGGAATGGCCAAAAGAGAGATAAACAAGCTTCTCAAACAAAAAGAAAAGAAAAATGAGTAATACATCTGCTTTATGCAGTGTGATTAATGGTGTATACATTGTCCTTGGGGACAGTGTCTTTTATGCTGTCTGGATATTAAAATGTTACAGATGTAGCTCTTTGCTGTCCCTCATTCTGCCCTTAGTTAGTAGAAATTCTGACTTGCCAAGTAAGGCTTTATGCCCAGTGTCTTCATGGGTGTGTTGTCATCCGCTGGCCTTATATGGACAACTCATTCATCATTACCACTCGTCTTGGTTTTTCTCACCCAGGGTTAACTGAACTCTTACTTTTAAAATAATATAGTGGTGAACTTCATCCTTTAGTACAGTTAATAGTGGCCTGGGATAACTGTTCAAGTTGATCTTTGCTGTAGCTGGATACAAGATAGTGGTCTGTGACTACAGGAAGCTGGTTCTACTGTCTACTTCCACAGTCTGCTTAAACAACTGTCTGGCTTCGTGAATATAGAAACCAAGTTTACCACTTCTGATGAAGAGACCAGTTAAGATTCATTCCTCATTCTGTTTCGACACCGTGGGAGAAGAATCCTCATGGAATAAAATGAAAGTAATTCCATGGCCTAGTGTGTGTTGGCTTCTCCCTTGTGCAGAATTTAGCAATTTGTTGGAAGCATTGATCCTCCCTCCCAAATGGGTAATCTGACAGGCTTAGAACTCTTGTTCCCGTGCACTTAAACTTGAAGTTAGTACATCCTTAAGTGCTTTTTAGTAGCAGGCTTACGCAAGATGGTATTTAGGATTTTTAGCATACTTTTGATTTCAGATTTTCAGCTAAATGAAACTAAAGTACAAAATAGGTTAAGAGTCATGTCTAAGACCTTCACTCCAAGACCAGCCGATAAAGAACAAAACTCATCCTGTGTTTAGTCAAGATTCATTTCAGTAGAAAATCCTACTAGTTTTTCAAGACCAGAATAAGCCTTTAAAGGTAAGCCTCAAGATTCTCATTTTATGGTATCACTGGCTGCTTTTGGTCCCCATAGATGGAGTAATTGAAATCTGTAGGAATGAACCTCTGAGGGCTGGAAATGTGACATATTTGGGAACAATTCTTAAACTGATTAACTAGCTGTAATATAGCTTTGTGAATTTATTGCACTGATGCTGTAAAACCTGGACCTTGTGGTGTATCTGTTCCTAAGTAAGTGTTGTTTTCTCTCCTTCAATATTGCTGTAAACAGTGGCACCCATGTAGCATATGTTTGACTTCTCTTTTTTTAATGTTTCGTATACAAACTACCGTAATTTACATGTGTTTCCTCACTGTAAATAAGCTTGTCTTCCTAGATTTTTGTGTGTATGTGTGTTCTACCAATTAACTACTTTTGCAGTTTTAATCCTGTATTATTTCTTCTACTTTGTTTTGTGTAAAGGGGGAAAAATAAAAAAGCTGGAATCCCAAAAAAAAAAAAAAAAAAAAGAAAAGCTACCATGTATATCTACTCCTTTAAAAAGATATCTTAAATATTTACTGAACAACCACTAAACCCAAAGAACTGGGAATATACTGGAGGTGAACATAACTCGCCCTGCTTTCAATGAGTCTAGAAATTTTGAGTGAATTGAAAAACTGTTAGTGATTAATGCTTAATTATAGTATTCTGTAATACTATTACTTAGTATCTATTACTTTATATATATATATATATATATTTGAAATGGAATAAAGTAATCATTTTGAAAGTAATATTTCTATTGTATTTCAAAATGACATGCACCATTTCTGGTTGACTTAGGGGATCTTTATTTTTTATTGTGTCCCTAATAACTGTGCTTGTGTCCTTTCAGTAAACAAAGCTCATACTATACCTATTCAGGATACAATTTCAGTCCTGATTACAATGGTATGAAGAGACCTTTATATTGTTAACGATCACTTTTAAATGCTCCCATTAAAATATGAATACCTAGTGCAGGTTTTAAATACTACCTGAATGTTAAAGAATAAGCAAACAAACAAAAGCCCTCAAACTGAAAACTGAGTCTCATTACTTTTGTATTATCGGCATCAAAAATACCATAAAATCCTAATTATCACTACCCACTCTCATACTTGTCTTAATAAATAATGAACTTGGGCTACTGGAAAGGGACGTACTTCCATTCATTGACAGTCATTAAGGACATGTAAGTGTGGAGATGTATCATTGTGTCTGATGTCATTAATGGAATTGTTAATTATGATGGAAGATACTGTCTTTTTTTTTGTTATATATGGTATAAGTGCTCAGAGGCAAAAGCAGTAATTTGCACATTTAATAAAAGCCATAAACCAGTCAAGTCTTGGCATTTCAATTCTCCTCTTAACCTGGGGTCTTCTGCTCCCTTTAGACAATGGTGTTTGAACGCTAAAGAGGAAGAAGGAGACAAGCCCTAACCACTCATGAACTAGTTTAACTCCGATACTGAAGAATGCACTCAACTTTCCTGTGATACAGTCCAGCCTCTTTTGGAGGTAAATAAATTTTAAAAAATGGTTCCATTAAAAATGCAAAAGCCCCATGTGGGGCGATAAAATTACATCCCTTTGGCATCCATACTGTATGCTCCTTTAGGACTAGAGATCTAGCTACGTAAACAGATGCATTAAGAAAGCTTCAATTTTTCACTACTGATTTATTGGTAGGAAGTGGTGTCTCTAATTCAAAATTTCCCCCAGTACAGATTGATGTTCTGAAGTCTCCCACTGTTCATTAGTCTGTGATTAATATTTACTATGCTAGGCTCTCAACTTTCATGCCTGCTTAGTATAATAAAATCCTGCATAGTACTAGGCCTAACATAGTTTGTCTAATATCTGTCAGAATGTGTGTAGGAAGTTGCAGACTATGAGAAATGAGAGAGTTAAAACTTATTCTCGAAATGACTTCGTGTAGTTGGGAAATAAAGTAACTAGGAAATTGTAACCTCTCCGCACGGCACTGTGTGGATCTGTTGCCAGATTTGGTGAGGCGAGTGAGAGCCTTCTTTCCTTTACCAAATTATTTTCTTTTTCTGAGTGTTTAATCAATCTAGTTCATTATAAATTTTATAAAAAGATTCAACTTTAATTACTGTTTTTATGCTTTAAAGTGAGTTCATGAGGTGATTCACATTCAGAGAACTTGTTTGGATGAAGTAAGTGTTTCCAATCTGAGCTGATTTAGTTTCATGACCCAGTTTTTCAATATAATAGACATGTGACCTCATATAAAGTCCTTGACTCATATAAGGTCCTTGACTTCCATGAGTTTCAGTTTCCTCATCGGCATGAAGAGGATAAAAGTACCTTGTTTTGAGAATGAGAATAAATGCATGTTTATTACCAGTAAAACAGTATATTCTCAACAAGCAGAACACGTCCATGCTTTATACGTTAAGTAGCATCATTTTCCCATTATGTATCAAATATAATATCTCCTATGGGACAACAGACTATTATAATCCATGGATGGAAAAACAAAAACAAATGATTAATATTTTTGTATAGCCAGTATTCCCACAATGTTAAAAATAAGCACATGGTATTACCCAAATGTGATGAGATTTATGCATTTGTGAATTCAACAGCGGTCACTTTTTTTAAAAAAATTAATTAATTAATTATTGGCTGTGTTGGGTCTCCGTTTGTGTGCGAGGGCTTTCTCTAGTTGTGGCAAGCGGGGGCCACTCTTCATTGCGGTGCACAGGCCTCTCACTATCGCGGCCTCTCTTGTTGCGGAGCACAGGCTCCAGACACGCAGGCTCAGTAGTTGTGGCTCACGGGCCTAGTTGCTCCGCGGCATGTGGGATCTTCCCAGACCAGGGCTCGAACCCGTGTTCCCTGCATTGGCAGGCAGATTCTCAACCACTGTGCCACCAGGGAAGCCCAACAGTGGTCACTTTGATAATAGAAATTCACCTTTTTATTCTTGCTTTCGCTTGTGTCAACAGGATCTGTGTCCAGTGCGCACCTTGCCCAATCACCAAATTGCTCATGTTAGGAACATGGGCAGCCGAGCTCACTCCATCATCTCTTAGAGATGCTGTTTCAGTTCCTAGGGAGGGTGTGGAGCAGGTGGCCATGGAGTACTGGGTGACTTTGAACTCTGCACAAATGATGGGATTTGGAATCAATACCTGTCTTACTCAAGGACTTTCACTAAAAGTAACAGAAAATTTTGTGGCTGACTTTAGGACCTGGATCCCTAAGGACATGGAGAGGTGCAGTCAGAGTGTGTCATGGCAATTCAGGAGCGTTGCAAGGGAAGTGATTTGGCAGAGAGGGGGAAAAGAACAGATACTTAGAGAGAAACATGACTGAAACATCATGAAGCCTAATAAAGATTAACTGTGCCATGACCTCCACGTCCCACAAGACCAGGCTACAGGTCTTGCATTTGAGTAATGAATGACTTCCCCATATCTTTCACTAGACAGCCCCCAAATAGAATCTCACAAAGCAGCTTTTAAGTCACTCACCCCACAGAATCTGTGATGATATTCTGTTCCTGTCCTGCTTTCAAATCCATGACCTGAGATACTACTGAAGGAATCTCATAATTGTAATTAATGACCTGTATTAATCTGCCATGGTCAGTGCCAAGAGTAGTGATACCCCAAAGCTTAGAGTGAAAGGTGCTCCAAAGATTTGCAGAAAAACAATGATTTTATCTCCTGAATCATAATACAGGGCTGCCTCTCCCCAGAGTCCTCACAGATCCCCACCTGGACAGTTCTCATTAAAGCTGACTTCTAATACTTAACCACTAAGGACCAGTCCTTACAAGCTAGGAAGTGTTTCTTTGTTTTTTTTTTTTCTTTAATTTTTATTGGAGTATAGTTGATTTACATTGTTGTGTTAGTTTCAGGTGCACAGCAAACTGAATCAGTTATACACATACATATATCCGTTCCTTTTTTTTTGGGATTCTTTTGCCATATAGGCCATTACAGAGTACTGAGTAGAGTCCCCTGTGCTATACAGTGGGTCCTTATTAGTTTTTTATTTTTTATATAGTAGTGTGTATATATTAATCCCAATCTCCCAGTTTATCCCTCCCCCGCTTTCCTCCCTGACCATAAGTTTATTTTTTTA
This sequence comes from Stenella coeruleoalba, assembly GCF_951394435.1. Lineage (NCBI taxonomy): Eukaryota > Metazoa > Chordata > Mammalia > Artiodactyla > Delphinidae > Stenella > Stenella coeruleoalba. The sequence continues at coordinate 145,923,477 of NC_137149.1, read as the reverse complement.
CATCTGTGCCTTTATTTCTGTTTTGTAAATAAGTTCATTTGTACCCTTTTTTTTTTAGATTCCACATATAAGTGATATCATATGATATTTGTCTTTCTCTGTCTGACTTAACTTCACTCAGTATGACAATCTCTAGGTCCATCCATGTTTCTGCAAATGGTATTATTTTGTTCTTTTTTATGGCTGAGTAATATTCCATTGTATAAATGTACCACATCTTCTTTATCCATTCCTCTGTTGATGGACATTTATGTTGCCTCCATGTCCTGGCTATTGTAAACAGTGCTGCAGTGAACATTGGGGTGCATGTGTCTTTTTGAATTATGGTTTCTCCCTGGGAAATGTTTCTGAAGCTCCCTCTCCATTCCTGTATGATCTCTTTCCTCAAACTCTGTCATCTGCACCTCCCCAGATTTTAAAACTAGTCTTTCCATGTATATCAATGGATGCAAATGGAAAGCAGTAAGTGGAGATTGGGTGTATTTGAGTATTGGTTTTGCCAGACACTATGCCTTATTAGTTTAAAAAAAAAAAAAACACAAAAAACCAAAACTTGCTGCAATCCACATCTAAATAAAAGAATTTCCCCAAACTTTTCTGATGTCTCAATTGTAGAAAGCATATTCTTTGAAATAAAATCTCAGAACAAGAAAATTGGAACAGCCATAGGAATTTGTTGTATTGAGATTTTACTTGTGAAAATCTAAATCCGAAACATAGGATCAAGTAAATGATCAGTACTTCATAAAAAGTGACAAGCAGGATTATTAATACTTTGTTTTCCTAACTGGATGATAAGTACCCTGTTTTTCCAACTGGAAGGTAAGAAATGCTTAACAGATAAGAAAGTAAAATGATAATCTCCTCTCCTTGCAATTAATATATAGACCCTCACACATAATGTGCTGTTGAAATATCCCCCAGTGTGTTAACAGCTAGCACAGGGTTTTCATCGACACAAACCATAAAGCTGACGTGAGTCATCATTCACTAGTTTATGGATTCCTTTATATTTAGTTGTTTCCTGTTATCCCAGACTGACCCCTGTAATAAAAGACTGAATGCTGTTCCTACTCAAGTACCAGAGGATTTAGTTTTTATCTGAATTTCACATAAACAGCTCAGTAAAATACACCTGTTCCTAAAGAGTGGTCACATTCACATTCGAAAGAGGTGAAACACAGAAGAAGTGGAACTGACACATTTAGTAAAGATTTATAACGAGAGCAAGGACGGTTTCTGAATTGGCCTAATGCTTAGATGTGTTTGAGAAATGATAATACTTTGAAGTTTTCTGTTTTCAACACACAGGTTGAAAAGCTGAAATGAACACCAGGATGCCCTCCTTCCTGACTTTTATAAGTATATTGTGCGAATTCTGTATTAAAGATTTTAGCTACATTACTTCTTCCCTACTTTCATTTTTAATTTTTTTTCTTAAAAAATGAAGTAGAATGTATTACTGATCCCTAAATCCCCTATTGTCTTCCTTCTCTGGTATCTTATTTTTCTGTTGTGTAGGGAGCTTGATTCTTCTAGGAAAAACTGAGACATAAATACATAACTTAATTTTATTATATTCAGGATGTCTAATCGCTTGACAGAATTAATATAGTGTCTAAAGTTCTATCACTTCTAGTGAGTAACCAGGGCATACAGAAAAAAAACAGATTTATTAAGAATTCTGTGCACACCACATGGACTACAGACCGTACTTCAAATACCAAAGCCCTCCACTTTTTTCTGAAGAGCTTAACAGCTTAAGGAAAAACATGACAACTATGCATTAAGATGGCATTTTAAAAGACTGGTGGCTCTCCCTAACTTTTTTTTGGAAAACAACCTGAAAATAGCAGCTTCCCTGACCTTACCTGTTCCTCTGAAGAGGATGTGTTTCACGTAAGAGTTGGTAAACGGATCAGAGGTGACATAACAGAAGTGGAGTTAGTAATTAGAAGAGTGAGAGATAATTTGTGAGCACAGAGGTGGGAAGAGAAAAGGGAGATAAAACAAAGACATGAACAAATTAGAATCTTATTAATCAATCAAAAAATATTACCCAAGTGTCCACTGTGTACTGTAAGAGAGAAAAGGAAGTGAAAAACCGGTTCCCTGAGGAACCAGGTTAGGCATGATTTGGGTTCTAGAGGCTACGTGATCACATTCAGTAATAATTCACAGCCTACTGTGTGCAGTACACTTCATAAAACCTTAGGAAGGAAATGGAGAGTAAATAAATGGTTCCTATCCTTAAGGTAATTATGTCAAGTAGTGGGTGCTTATAATTATGTCCCTTGACTTGCAAAGAGTATTTGGGGAAACTCTGCAAAGAAAAGATGGGTTACAACTACTAATTTGCTACAGCTACTAACTTTTGTTATGCTAGGCTTTCAGTGGAAGAGAGAGCTCATTTCAGTCTGGATCCCAGAAGGAAAAGTGCAAATTCTAATTAGAATAAATCAAAGAGACTGTTTACAAAGCAATGTAAATTGACTGCAAGTGATAGTGCAGTAATGTGTGGAGCGCAACAGTAAGGCTGTCGTCACTGCTGTGTCCTGGAAGGAAGGAGTTAGGTGGAGAGGGGTATGTCGTGTGAGGATCTGGGACTTCCCATTTTAAGAAACATCTGGTTTCCTAGAAATCAGTAGACAAGGTGCTGGGGGGTGGGTAGTGGGGATAATACGCTCTGGTCCCACCTTCTGCATGCAACCTCCAGCCAGGTTTCTCATTGGCCAGACCCCTGGGACAGAGCAAGGTGGAGGAGGGTAAAGGTTTTGCCAAAGAGCAGCACAGGTTTCCTCGGCTGAGGAATCCGAGAGTCTCAAGTCCAGTGAATGCATGGAGCTGCCTGCAGTGAGAATTGTAACATACACAGTTTTTCTAATTGAGATCATTTGACAATTGATAAGGAAAAAATGCGTAACTGTGCAAGTTGGGCGAAGGAAAAATTCTTGATTTTTCTTCCTGAAATGATTTCTTCTTTGTATAACATTTTCTTCTGGTAAAGTTGTAGAAAATGTCTCTAACCTCCAGTTACTAGTAAAATATTTTTACTAACTCCTGTGTACTGAATGTGTGTGCCTCATATCCTTCACCTCCCTCCAAATTCACATGCTGAAGCCCTAATTCCCCATGTGATGGTATTTGGAGGAGACTTTGGGAAGAATTAGGTCATGAGGGAGGAGCCTCCATGAATGAGATTAGTCGCCTTATAAGAAGAGACATGAGACAGACGATCTCTCTCGCTGTCTCTGCCATGTGAGCACACAAGAAGACGGCAGTCTGCAAACCAAGAAGAGGGTCCTTACCAGAACCTCGCTATGCTGACACCCTGGTCTCTGACTTCCCAGCGTCTAGAACTGTGACAAATACATTTCTGTTGTTTAAGCCACCCAGGCTCTGGTATTTTGTTAAAACAGCATGAAGTGACTAAGACAGACCTTGGTACCACAAGTAGGGATGCTGCTGTAAAAGTGTGGAAGCAACTTTGGAGCTGAGCGATGGGTAGAGGCTGGGATAGTTTTGATGTACATGTGAGAAACAGCCAATATTGCCATGGAGGGAATGCTAAAGGCAAGCCTCATGAAGCCCCAGAAATAAAAAAGGAGAGAAAGTCTCTGTCTTCTTAAAGAATACACCAAAAATCATGAGCAGAATGTGGAGATATGAATGGTAGAAGCCATTCTGATGAAGTCTCAGGTGGTTCTGAGGAAGTATTATTGGAAACCAGAGGAAAGGTGACTTCTGTTACATGCAAAGAACTTGGTTAAGTTCTGTTAGTGTTCTAGTGTCTTATGGAAGACAGAACGTGGGAATGATGAAGTTTTAGATGTTCAGCTGAGGAGATTCGTAAGCAAAGTTCTAAAGGAGTGGCTTGCTTCCTCATCACTGTTTATAGTAAAAATATGAGAAGAGAGATGAATTGAAGAAGGAATCATTAAGCTAAAGGAGCCAGAACATAAAGATGTGGAGAGTTTTTTGTGTCCATAATACAAAAAATGAGAATGCATGTTCAGAAGAGAACATTAAGTGTGTGGAAGACTGACCATTTGATAAGGAGATTAGCATGGGTGGGACCACAGAACGAATCAGTCACCAGGAAGAACACGGCCAGTCTGAACTAAAGGAGATGGAGATGGGATGGAGTGAAGGGAGATTGTCTGACTTCTCGAATTTTAAAGGATGAGACCATACAGCTATTCAGCTGTGGACATGCATTATTCTTCAAGGCAAAGGGTGAATGGCTCCAGAGGTGATTCAAGGATTATCAGGGCCACATCCTAGGACTGAAAAGATGTGACACATCACCCAGAGCTTCAGGAACAGGACCACCCAGAGCTCTGCAGAGCTGCAGGGGGCAGAACTGCCACTCCAGTGGGTCTGGAAGCCACAGCATCTAGCCAAAGGGTATATTCTTGAGACTCCAGAATCTCATGGAGTTTGCCATGCTGCATTTTAGAGTTGCTTGGGACTCATCATCACCACTCCCTTCTCTCTTTGTACTCCCTTTTGGAATGAAGTGTCTATTCTGTGCCTGTCCCACCACTGTATTTTGGAAGCACATAACTTGTTTGATTTCACAGGTTCACAACAAGAGGGGAATTTTGCATCAGTATGAACCATACCCTGAGTCTCCACCAAATCTAATTTAGGTGATATTTAGATGAGACTCTGGACTTTAAACTTGAAATGCTAGAATGAGTTCAGACTTTTGGGGCTATTGGTATGAATGAGTGCATTTTGCACTTGAGGAGGACATTAATTTTGAGGAGGTAGGAGTGGAATGCTATGACTGAAATGTGCCCTCCCCCCCATTCATATGTCGAAGCCCTAATCCCCAATGCGATGCTAGTTGGAAGTCAAGCCTTTAGGAGGAAATTAGGTCATGGATAGAGCCCTTGTGAATGAGATTAGTGCCCTTATAAGAGGAGACACTTCTTAGAAAGGTGATCTCTCTCCCTGCCATGGGAGGACACAGCAAGAAGATGACAGTCTGCAAACCAGGAAGAGGGTCCTCACTATGACCGTCAGGACTTCCCAGCCTCTAGAAGAGTAAGAAATAAATTTTTGTCATTTAAGCCACTCGGTCCATAGTGTTTTGTTAAATTAATGGAACTGAGATAGAAATATGCAGTAAAAGTTACAAACATGATTAATACTAGTAGCTGTATTATTATTTTCCCATTATGTTTACATTTTCTTCAGACAAGACTAAAGCTGCGTGAATAATTACTGCTTGACAGGTTAAGGGATTATAATATATGTTCTGAAATTTATTTGGACTTAGTATTAAAAAAAATTATCCTGTGTGTGTGTTCTTGGGTATGTAAGAGTAAGGGAAAGAGGGAAAGGGAGAGTTTTGTTTTGTTTTTGCATTTTTATTTATATAAATGATGATGATATGGCATGTATCTCATGTTGTGTCTTAGTTTTCCTCTTTCAACACTACATTTGAAAGATACGTCCCCATAGCTGTCTGTAGTATATTTACTGCTTTAGAGTCATTCCCAGGAAGCTGAAGTATGAGCCACAATATTTTACTTACTCCATATACTCAATGTGGCTTCATTCAACTGCTGGGTTCGTTGGTGGCTGAGCTCAGCAAGGAAAACTGGGACGGGTTGGCCTCCCTCTTTCAGTGTGGTTTTCTATCCTCGAGGATGCTACACAAGACTTCCTCGCAAGGTGACTGTGGCGTTCTAAGAAGGGAAGCTCTAAATAGTCAACTCTCTGCTTGCCTCATGTTTGCTTAGGTCCCACTGACATTAAGAAATGATATAGCCAAGCCTAGGGTCAACGTTTGAGGGGATTACCCAAAACCATTGATACTGGGAGACTATTCACTGGAGACCATTATTATAACAATATACTATATACAGTAACGGTTCAAATGTTGTTGTTTTTCTTGACATAGCTATCTATCAGTACACAATTTATTGAATAGGCCATCACTTCCTACTGATTTGGAATGCCGCTTGTTGGCTGACATGCATTTAGTCTATACCTGAATGTTCTATTTACTTCATGAGCGTTTCTCTTCACATATAAGTTTTACACTATTTTATTTATTGAGCCTATAAATACATATAAATATCCAAGAAAATGAATCTTTCACAATTTTTTCTCAAAATTTATTGGCTACATTTTTTATGTGTGGTGTTCCATAAACTTTGCAGTCAGTTTATCAAGTTAAAACATGACTAGCATTTTTATCTTACATTTTAGAATTTATCTAATTTAAAAATGTTAATATTTTCAGGGGATATATTAAATTTATACATTAACTAATTGAATTTTAACATATTTAAAAGGAATACTGTATGTGTTTCTATTTATTTGATTCATTTTTAATTGCTATATCATGAAAAAGTCGTCTCTTCTTGAACGTATACATAGATATTTTACCTTTTTAGTTGTTAATGTTAATCAATTCTTTTTTCCATTACATCTCCTGATTTTTTTTTACTATATATAGAATTACTAATTTCTTTTTCTTTTCTTTTTTTTTTTGCGGTATGCGGGCCTCTCACTGCTGTGGCCTCTCCCGTTGCGCAGCACAGGCTCCGGATGCGCAGGCTCAGCAGCCATGGCTCACGGGCCCAGCCGCTCCGCGGCATGTGGGATCTTCCCGGACCGGGGCACAAGCCCGTGTCCCCTGCATCAGCAGGCGGACTCTCAACCACTGCGCCACCAGGGAAGCCCTGATCAAAACTTTTAATGGCTTCTATCGCACTTAGAATAAAATGTAATTGACTCTTCTTCCCTAAACCTGTCTCCTCTCTCTAGAGTTGCAGTGGCCTGCGGACTGTACCTCAAACATGCCAGAAGGATTTCTGATCAATAACTGAGCTCACAGTTGCCTCTACCTAAAATACTTGGCTTGATTGTTCTCTCATTTTTTTTCAATTAATATCTTTTCACAAATACCTCTTAAAATTCTCATTGTCAATAACTGTACATTCTACTCTTTTCCTCAATCTTTTATGCATTCTAGTGGGCCAGCGTAAGTTACTGGGATTCTGACCATCCCTGGGTACTTGTAGATACTAACCTCTAGTCCTTGAAATTAGAAACCTGGTCCTGAATTCTGTGATCTCATCCAAGAACTGCTTGGTGAGGTTCTGCTCAGTTCCAGCAGGCTGTCCTTTGGTTGGCATTATATAATTCCCATTTTTCATTCTCTATTAATGCCTATAAATTCCTTGTTTGAAGGACTATTGAGAACACTTTAAATGTTGTATATAAGGTACCCAGTAGACTGCCTGGCAGAATACTAAAGACTATCTACTATTACTGTTATTGCTGTTTAATTAATGATGTTCATGAGATTGCTGAACAGGAAAACGAGATTTTCCTCTGTGTTAATAAGGATCTTCTTAAGAGTCCAGAACCAATTTTCTTATTTATATTGCCAGAATATTCAGGAAACGAGCTAGATTTGGAATTATTCCGAAGAAAGTACAGCTAGGAATCCAAGGAGGCTAAGCAAACGTGTGGAGGTACCAGCATAGCTCAGGGAATCTGAGCTTCTACACTGGGCCTTAGGGCAGCCTGTACTGCCTGCTCTCAATTTCCTCTAGCTGACCGTATTAAAAAAAAAAAAAAAGCAGGCAATCTGAGTATAGCATTCCCTGCAGGAGGCCTAGATGCTATTCTCTAAAGTGCCCTAAGGAGTTTATTTAATTTTTTGAAAATACGTCACACTATAATGCAACCTGTTTCTTTCTTAGAGAACAGAGTATGAGCTTTCACATGCACAGCTTTTTAGCCATGGTGCTGCCTTGGAAAGGACCTGTGGACTGAAAGCACATTACGGTGTATTACAATCCAATCGCAGCTTCACTTATCTACTTGGTAAGACGTTTGTATTGCACTTATTACCTAGTACCTGTTAAATCTGTTTATGAAGACCACAAGAAAGAAATAATTTTTATGCTCCTTTTAGTTTAATATAAACTCAGAAACAATTTTGCTTGAACAGTTGACCTGTGAATTAATAATGAGGGACTATAATTTATTTTCACTACAGCATGTCGAGTACTTCCTTTGCGTTTAAAAATTGATGAGGCTCAAAACTCCATTTCTTTACAGGAAACAGATTTCAAAGGCCTATGGGGCAAATCACCACTTTCCTCACATGGAAATTTCCTTCCAAGACCATGTCTTGGCTAGTAAAAGATAAATAAGTGAAAACAGTTTAGCTTTGAGTTCAGTATGACATAAAGTATTATATTCTTTATTAAGGACTTCCGGAAAATATTCTGTGAAAAACCATGTGAAGAATAATTTCTAGTCAAATAGATCACGCTTTATCTCAGAAATGCTGTCTACCTAAAGAAACAGTTAACTGAGTCTTTTCATCATGTGAATAATCTTCCCAGTTGCTTTCATTGGCTCGATGTTTTTGGATTTTTGTATCTACTGCTGTTGAAGTGGAATCATTCTCTCTTCTATGTTTTTTATTCAGCGTTATCTTGAATTTGCCAAGACTAAGACATTGGTGAAATGAGCATTTCATCATTGGGATCACTGACCAGACACATGATGAAAACACACTCTTCTCCAGATATGATGCCTCAGTCCTACTCATAGACAGCTGGTTCACTTATGGCAGCTGAACCAAAGTCAACTGAAGGTAAACTAAGGCAGCAAACAGGGCTTCACCTTCTCTAGTATTTTATATTGTTTATCATCAGATGGAAGTAGGAGAGGGAACAAAGATTTTGCTAAGGTTTGAAGACTGCCCAGATTATTCATGTAGTAAGAGTAATCCTTAAAGTAGTTTTAACATAATTATTTTGTCACTGGAAATAGATTGTTCATTTATTCAAACTATTTACTTACTCTTTACTGGGGACATAGGACATGACAGTGAATGATATAAAGTCCTGAAGGGAAACAGTCCACCCTTCTTAAGGTTTTATTTTTGAGAAAAAGGGAGAATATTTCCTGAATAGTGTCTGTAGAAGACCTGCATTTTCCTTTATATAAAGAAAAGCTTATACCTCTTTTTTCCACCTTCTCTAAATTAAAAAAAAATTGCTTTTATTTTGTTCTATCTCTTTATATATTTATTTTCCTATACAAAGGGAATCTTGCTGCTTTCCCTTTTTTTTTTTCTAGGACTCAGTAGGCAGTTAAGATTTTGTAAATATCCAGTCTCTAAATGCACAGATTGGAAGTTAGGTCAGAAAGTGGCAAAACGCTACTTTGGATTTTTGCAGATAACAATTCACAAACGAACTGCAATTTTGAGGAGTTTAAAAATATGAAAAGGTTATATGATGCTGCAAGAGTTTTAAAAGGCAGACACTGATATTAGAGAGAAACTATACCTTGGAAAGAAAATATTTTTATACCATAAAATGTTGCTATCGTGATTAATGTTCAAGTTTTCCATATTTAGATATTAACTATGCCAGGGTATGAAAAATACTAAATCCAATGATCATGGGGTGTATCAGCTTCTGCCTGAATGTCACCCAAACAGGCTGAGTTTATGGTTTATTTGTAGTGAAGTCTCTACTTGGTAATGTGGCCAACTGAGATGTTACAGATATCGTAAGCATTTGCATGATTATGTACTGCACTTTAACAGCTATTCGTTGCTGAGGAAGTTCTTATTTCAAAGAATGTTTGCCTCCTTTGAGAGAATGATTAACATCTTGTAGTCCTTCTATAGGACCACAGGGCGCACAAGTCGTTAAAGAGAAGAAAAGCCCAGAGCATCATGCTGAGTCAGTCCTAAGACCTGAGAGTTTGCCTTGAAGCTGAAGGAACTTTGGAGACGATCTGGATAAGTCCCTTCATTTCACAGATGAAGATCTTGAACTCCAGTGAGATTAAAGGATATACCTGAAGTCACACAGTTCACTTACTGAAGAGCTTGGACTGGATCCTATGTTCTTAAGTCCTATTCTGTTCCTCTCTCTGGAAAGAGATCGTCACGAGTAGAGCTTAAAACTACTGTAGGGGGGGGTTCCCTGGTGGCGCAGTGGCTGAGAGTCCGCCTGCCGACGCAGGGGACACGGGTTCGTGCCCTGGTCCGGGAAGATCCCACATGCCGCGGAGCGGCTGGGCCTGTGAGCCGTGGCCGCGGAGCTTGCGCGTCTGGCGCCTGTGCTCCGCAACGGGAGAGGCCACAACAGTGAGAGGCCCGCGTACCAAAAAAAAAAAAAAAAAAAAAACAACACAACAAAAACTACTGTAGGAAATATTTTTTTTAACACCTCGGCTGCACTTTATTTACCTATTTACATTTTTTTTAAGTATACTTGGATCTACAATGTTGTGTTAGTTTCCGGTATACAGCAAAGTGATTCAGCCATACACATATATATCTATTCGTTTTCAGATTCTTTTCCTTTATAGGTTATTACTAAATATTGAGCAGAGAGTTCCCTGTGCTATACAGTAGGTCCTTGCTTATCTATTGTATATATAGTAGTGTGTATATGTTAATCCCACCCTCCTAATTTATCCCTCCACACCCTCCCTTCCCCTTTGGTAGCTATAAGTTTGTTTTCTATGTTTATTTCTATTTTGAAATAGAAATTTCTATTTCAAACAGTCTATTCTATTTCTAACAGTCTATTTCTGTTTTGAAAAGATGCTCAACATTGCTAATTATAAGAGAAATGCAAATTAAAATTACAATGAGTTATCACCTCACACTGGTCAGAATGGCCATCATCAAAAAATCTACAAATAATAAATGCTGGACAGGCTGTGGAGGAAAGGAAACCTTCCTACACTATTGGTGAGAATGTAAATTGGCGCAGCCACTACGGAGAACAGTATGGAGGTTCCTTAAAAGACTAAAAATAGAGCTACCATATGATCTAGCAATCCCACTCGTAGGCATGTATCTGAAGAAAACCATAATTTAAAAAAAAATTAAATTGGTACATAGAGAAAAAAAAAAGGTTAACTGTTTCGGAGTATTTAAAGATTACAAACCATTAAAAATTGCCAGGAAAAAATACTTAAAGAAAAAATGTACCATCTTCTAGCTAGAATCTCAGTCTATATTTGCTTAATGTCATTTGTGTTGTGTAACGTATAAACATTTATGTATCTTCATATTCTTCACTATATGCAGAGATTCAACTTACTAAAATGAATTAACTATACATACTAATTTTCTTTACATAATATTTAATAACCTTTGTCTGTTAGGTACTGCACTGAGTGAATGATTTTACAGATTCTAATAGCTTACCTCAGGAAGCTTAATATCTAGAGTGCAAGGATAAACAAAATTCTCTCATATAAAATACAATATGATTAATACTGCAATGTCTGTAATAATAATCAGTTTTGATACTATAGGAAATGGACAGAGAATTATAGATGCAGCTAGAGGATGGTCCAGGAAAATCTGGAAAAATTCCTTAAAACTAACAGGCACAATTTGATGTGGGTTTTAAACAAAAGACAGAACCTTGTAGGCAGGTATGAAGGTGGATATTTTTAGCACAGGAATTATTCCAAGTTCATCCCTATGACATGCCCCCTTCCTTTTCCAAGCTTGAGGACACAAGTCTTTTAATAGAAGAAGGTACATTTTTATTTTAATTACGAAAAAGGGTAAAACAACCATACTTTCTCTGACGACCTAATGGTATCTAGTGCCATGTAAAATATTTGCCAACTGTCTCAGAATTCAACAAAAAGTGGTTTTTGAAAAGACTTAACATTCTTTACCAAAGATCGCGCTAAGAATAAACTATGTCAAAATTCTGACAATAGCTTTTATGTGATTTAATGGTCTATACCTATTGTTGAGATTAAAATATAAATGATGTATTACTATAGAAAACCAAGCACCACTAATATGTAAACATTATAAATATACAATATATAGTTTAGCTAGAAATTGGAAAACTCCTAAGTTCAATAAATGTTCAATAGTGGAAGTTAACTTTAAAATTTTGCACATTACGTGCTATATCAGACACGACAATAAGATCATCAGTTCTTCTCCTGTGGGGAGCTTAACCGAACAAAGGTCTCAGCTGTTGTGCTTTGCATTCTGTAACTGTGTTTGTGACATGACCATGTTGTCCGCAGGCTGGACCACTGAGCCAAAGGCTGAGTACAGTCCTCATAGTAGTAAAGCAGGCCCATTTCTACTGATGTGAGCCATATCTGAATGGGGGTTTTGGCTCTAGGATTTCCAATGGCATTGCTAAATCTTCCTTAGACTCTATGTGAGTCTAAGATGCTTCACCCAAACTAACTTCCTTTCTGACCATTCTTCTTCACTCAGGCTAAGACATGCACCATAATGAGACATGCATCAGGATCAGATAAGCATCATGGACAGACATGCATCATGGACAGACATGCATCATGATTAACCATGCATCATGATCGGATATGCACCATGGACAGACATGTACCATGGGCTGACCGACATGCACCATGGTCAGACAAGCACCATGGACAGACATGCACCATGATTAACCATGTGTCATGATCAGACAAGCACCATGGACAGACATGTACCATGGTCAGACATGCACCATGGACAGACATGCACCATGGTCAGACATGCACCATGGACAGATATGCACCATGGTCAGACATGCACCATGGTCAGACAAGCACCATGGACAGACATGCACCATGATCACACATGCGTCATGATCATACATGCATCACGATCAGACATGCACCATGATCACACACGCGTCATGATCACACATGTGTCACGATCAGACATGCACCATGGTCGGTCAGAGAGCTTTCTCAGCCCTGCTTGGCTCCCTCCCCATTTGTTCTCACAGGAGTTTCTCCTAATATAAATTTCTTGCACAACGCTTGGTATCTGCTTTTTCAAAAGACCTAGAGTAAGACACATGCATATAAATGATACATAAAGATAATGTCTGATTACAATAAGCCATTCATGAATATGACAAGTTTTCAACAGAAGCAATGTTATTATTCAAGAAGCTGTCTTCACAGTAAACAATCAAAACTAGACTGTCCCTTGGCAATCTCAAAAATGCTATTCAAATTGGTCAATGAATATATCACTTTATACTTCTACCATACAGAAAAAATTGGACTTCCTCAAAGGAATCAGAACAGCTTTTTTAGTTTCTTTTATTTTCTGATTATAAAGTAAGCTTGCCATGTTTTGTTATTTACACCTGCTTTTGCACATATTCTTTCCTCTACCTGTAACATCCTCTCTCTTGTTTCTTCCCTTGTTTGTCTGACAACCTACTACAATTCAAGTTTTTGTCAGTCTCAGGGTAACCATGATTAATAAAAATTCTCCAACAGACACAAGCAAAAAGATACTTATTTGTTAATGGAAGTCAAAGATTTAAGAACAAGTCTGTATGTGGTTAGAACTTCACGCAGAGGATACAGCAGAATGCTCCCAGTTGGAGGGACAATTCTACCAGCCCTCAGGTCCCCGTCAGAGCACACAACTGCTGGTGAAATTCCTTAAAATAGGATAAAGATCTAGAAAAGTCCTTTCTTCTATTTCTACCTTCTGTTCTCAAGGGCTCTACATACTTTCCCAGATACTTCCAAGTCTTTAGGCAGTTTTGGCTACTGCCTGCCTGCTTGCTTGGTGTAAGTAACTAAGCATTCCTGAGTGGTTACTGGAGAAAGGGTGAGTTCGTGTTCAATTTTCTGGGCAGACTATCCACTAGCATTTTCATGTTCCAAGCTTTACGCTCTTGTATTTCTTCAGAATCCACTGTACACATCACTGCTACTGCCACATCTTCCCTGACTTCTCCAAAATGTTTGTATCCTTTGTTTCTCTTAGAAATGTCTTGATACTACCTCTATTATAGCACTTACCATAATGCATCGGACTCTGTTTATATATTAAACTACTTTACTAGGTTTTGAAGACTTAAGGGTCAGTCTTCATTAAAACATATGTGTTAATGATTTCTCTATCCACCCCCTCCATCTAGGCCTGTATTTGTCTGCAGATGGTCAGATTGAGCTGTCAAAAAGCTGGGACATTTTGATCATTCTTAATAAGCTAGAATGATTAACTCTTACTTGAGATAGAGAAGTAGAAGCTTTTCCTAAGTAGTTTCAAGCTTGCAGAGGAATGCTTTTGAAATACATTCAAGTAACTTTTACTAATTACATTCAATCCTTCCCTTACTGAGCGTTCTGAATTGGCACCATGTTCCAGGCAATGACCTAAGTGTTGGGGTAGGAATATGATACCAGAGTATGATTCTGTCATTCAGGACTTTATTCTGATGGAGAAGACAAATATGTGAACAAATAAATTTTGAAAAATGAGTTCTGCTATCATAGAAACTTGCACAGAATTCTATGAAAATGCAATTTTGGGGGGCTGGAATAGGTTTAACATAGGAGATTCGGTGTGGAGACACTGCCACCTAAGAGGGCCTGGCGGAGTAGAGGCATAGTGAGCAGTGTCTGAAGCACAAGATGAATAGCAAGGAGGAGCAGCTAGTGAGGATGAAAAAATAATTGAAAAGAAGTAGGTCATACATGGCCTTAATCCCATGAAAACTTCTTTTAAAGTTAATGATGGTTAAGTTACCACCTTGGAAGCAACGACTTGATTCTAAATGCAATGTAAGTAATTGAGACACTTAGACAGATAAGAATATACTTTTGGCAGTAGAATCAAGAGCATGTGTGGATCTTGTGGAAGTGGGGAGTGAGGTGGCGGGTAAGCTGTCCGCATGGAAGCACAAGTCACTCGGCAGGACTCAGCCTGGAGAGGAAGGTACCGTGGAGACCTTTCAATAGTTAATTGTTGCTCCTGGGGAGTTTAGATGCTGTTAGATACCAGTAAATCAAACAAGTTGAAAGAGATGCAGGATTATACATTGCTAAATGAGATGCTTTTGGTTTTCTTCTCACGTTTATTTAGGACCAATGGTCTGTAAATGACAGTGTGAGTAAAAATGGCGAAGGCAAACAATTCCCTTTCGAGGTCCTAGCGCATCAAGGCTGTTCAGAGTGAGAATACCAGGCACGGCATGTGTGCAGAAGTTGCCTCAATAAGGAGAATGGAGTTTCATTAGAGGCAAGAAGGGTAAAGAAAAATGCTGGCGGAAGTCTGTGGATGTAAGGAAATTTAAATAGCTCAGATAGCTGTCTATAAAAGTGAAATAACATCAAGGCATATGAGGTGATTTTCTGCCTATAAGTCCATCTGGCCATCGATATTTTTCACATTTATCTTTAAGTGGGTCAAAGTCTATACCTACTTTTTTTTTTAATGTTCATAATGTACAGCTTTGACTTAGAAATAAGTAAGCAGCTCCTTGTACTGAATGCATTGGTTGTGAAAATGAATATACCATTCAAAAAAGCATTTTATCTAAAATCTTTCATATGGTGCCTTTTAATTGCCTTTTTATCTCTTGCTGATGATAAAGAAAATAGGTTGCCCATTTAGCATCTTATATGGCTACAGAATGGTAATTCTACAATGTCCTATGAAAAAAATATTCATTAAAGTCTAAATAACACCAGGGATTATTTTTAAGTTCTCCAATTCATAAATCTAAATGAACAAAAGATAACTGTTATCGAATTAAAATATATCATTACTGGACAACGATTCAAAAGTAAAATTAAATTGATGGATCTATGTAATGAATTAACTACTATAATCCATATGCTTGAATTTTTTACAGAATATTCAATTATCGTATAGGAAGCACTGCTCTGAAAGAGATAAGCATTCTACTCTGATATAATAGATTAGAAACAAAAATCTTTTTTATAGTCACTCCTTTCTCTCATACATGAAATATATCCTTTCTAAAGTTTATGCTAGTAACTTTTGTTAGTGAGTACAAATATTGTTGATCACAGAGTATTTAACACACAGGCAGCTATGAAGGGAGCTCTCAGATGATGATAGAAATGAGGAAATGACTAGGCTTGTTTTCTACTGGAAATGATTTAAGTATTGAAAACACCAGAACATAGCATGATCCAATTATTATTAAACACACCTTATAATCAATATAACTTAATTGATTCAATGTCCTGTAATATGCTATATTTTTGGAGATTAACAATGGACATATATCCAAAAATTTTCCATAAAACATGTTTCAGAAATATATCTGATCAAATAATAGTTTCAACATCTCTCCACAAAACAGAACAAGAAAAGGTTAGTAGTTAAACCAAGTACAGGCAAACTGTAAATAGAGGTCAGTGTGAGTATATGTGTGTTGGAGGAGTGAGTAGGGGTTGGGGGCTTGGAGTGCCATCAGCAGAACCAAGTGTTTAAAAACACTCAGACACAGCATTCAAACAAGACTATGTCCAAATATATCCCCGTTCCAAAATTTAATAGCAGTGTGACATTGAGAAAGCCATTTAATTTCTCTGTGTCTCTCTTTCTTATTCATGAAATGGAACTAGTACAGTTGCTATGATTAATAATAGGTTAAAACATACAGAGGATAAAACATTGCCTTGCACAATTAAACATTAATGAAGATCAATTATTTGTGAAGTGATTTAAAATATATATGACAAGTGACAGGGCAAAGGCACCAATCCATTAGAACATGTGACAACCTGTGTACACTGCTTAATACAAGCCCTGATTATTTAATACACACACATCCATGCATATGTTAACTATATGTACATACAGGGTAAACTGAAACCAACTGACACTTTCAAATTTGTATTACTCAAAAATTAGGTTACACATGCACTGAGTTGTAGAGATAGCCTTCTGTGCATCTAAGGATTGTGTCAGGAAAGTTCTCCAAGTAATGGCCAGAGTGAGTTGGCTCAGGTATATATTCTGTAAGTGATTGAAGATTATTGCCATGTTCAGAAGCTGCAGGTCCTGACAGATACAGATAATGTCAAACAGTACAATAACTGCTCATATTATTAGTCTTGGAGAAGAATAAGATGACTCTGCAAGTCATCTCACAATGATAAGGTTACTTTTTCTTTTATTTTTCCTTTTTAAGTAGAAAAAAAGAATAGCTAAATATTCCAGAGGAAGCACTGAAAACAAGCATGTCATTATTGAACGTGTAAGTGATTCATCAACATACAGATCTTTGCTCCATCCATTTTTTTTGCAGAGAACACAGTGAGAGTGACTGCATATCTGGACGTTTTGATAACGTATTTGTTTTCTTTCTCCCTCCACCTACAGAAAGTCTCTGATGACCTCATTTTCCAACAGAATGGGGTTCTGTCTTGTTTTCCTCATGCTGTTCTGAGTTTTCTAATGAACATCTTCTGTGCTGGTGATTTATTCATTTTGTTCAAAACACTGACCTCCTTCTGGACCTGCCAGATATCATATCTTCTTGCTTTTACCATATTTTCCTTTCAGCCTTGAGGAAATAAAGGTCTCTATCATGTCTGTGATTTCAACCATTAATGGTGTTTTATTTTCAGGGTTCTGAGGTGACTTACACTATAGGATTGACGTTTACAGTGGTGCACATTGATCATAACAGAAATAGCTGTGAGAAACTATTTTTTAATTTGTCTTGGGTATATACTGATATTCCTAGTAAACTGAGTAATACATTTTGAGAGTGTTCAAGCATTTACCTGCTTGATATTAATTAGGTAATAAGCATACAGATTTATCATTGTCTACTTTGATAGTGACATTTCAAAAAATTCTCCAGTAATCCATCTGACAGGTATTTATTTAGAATTCTTCCAAGTCATCTTTGTTACAGAATGTTTTTTCTCTAAAGTTTTCTGGCTAAAGATAAGGTCCTCAACAGAGCTCATCACAGGAGTTGTGTGAAGCATCATTGCTCAAGATTGACCAAAAATCTATTCTTGGTTTTGAGCCTCCTCCTATATCCTGTTTGCTGAAGAATATGATTTGATCTCTGTACAGAACCAATATTAAAATTTCAAATTAAAATAAACAAGACTTCCCGAGTTTTATAAGTTCTTTAGTAAATATACCAAATGTCAACTGCAGATGGCTTTGTTCTTCTTTGTGTTACAATCTCATAAATTCCATCTTTAAAAAGAATTACACTTTTTGGAAAAATATTAGTCACGTAGTGAGTAGGGTTCTACCTTACTTATAAACCTTACTAATTATTCAACATTCCTGTCAATTAAGTTGACACTAAATTGAAACTGAGAAGCCTAATGAAATATGCACTCCAATATACATTGTTTTGAACTAGAAAAAAAATTCACAGAGTAAATGTCTCTAGAGCATTTTCAGAATGGCATGAAAGACTTAATCTCAAATGAACAATCTAGGAGATTTATAATGAAATCTACCAGAGAGAGAGAAAAAAATAGTCTTTAAACCACAGAAGAATTACAATATTCTCAGGGTTCAAGGTCTTGTTCAATCACAAGTTTCAATCAAATTCTAAATGACATGTTTCCCTTGGAGGAAAGTCCTAGTGAGTTTTCTCTTCTTAGCACTTAGAGAAGATGTGGATTTGGGCAAGCTGTAGAGATGGATGCCCAGATTGAATAAGCAAATAGTCCCATCTATAACTGTCGTAACTTAAGGATCTCTGAGAAAACTTCTGCAGATGGCAATCTCATAGGTTCGGTGTTACCCTGAGCTGACTCAAGTCATCGAAATATCTTGAACTGGTCTGTCTCCATACCATGTCACACAAGTGGTTGATAAGTGGTAACTCTCTGTCTCCACAGCACCTAAGGCCACGGGGAAGTTTTCAGCAAACTACAAACTGGGACTTAGCTCAGAGTCCTTTTTTCTTTTATGTGGAAACACTATGCCAGATAGACACTCAGAGAAACATTACTAAGTGCAGTATTTTTTAACAAATATTTACTGAGTGTTAATTGTGTAACTGCTATAGGAGATGCTATGACAAAGAAAAATTAATCATCCCAAGGGAAAATGAAAACAGCATTTGTTAATCACGTATTGTGTGCCAGGAACTGTACAAGGTCCTGCAATCAACCAAAATAGTGTGAAGTGAGTAATATGTATATTTTAGACATAAGGAAACCCAATCTCAGACTCTTTCATTTTATAAGATACCCAATTCAAACTTTTTTAAACAACAAGAAAATGGAGAGCTCATACAGAGGAAATTCTAAAACCAGCTAATTATAGCTGAAATTTTCTCTACAGTAATGTAACAATAACTCATTTTTTTCCCTTAATCTATTGGCTCTGCCATCTCCTGTCTTGGTTTCAGATCTGAGCTTCATGTGGTGTGAAAATTACTACTGTAGCACTAGAGCCTCTAGACAAACTACACAAAAATCAGAAGTCTCTTTCTCAAAAGCCCCAGCAAAATGCTTATCATAGGGGTTCTAAGTGGGTTACACGTCCAGGTTTGAACTAATGATTGTGGTCAGAGAGAATTCGGGGATCTATTTGTCTAAGCCTTTTCAGGTATTCCACCTTGACAGATAGTAAGTGAAAAAACTTATGCAAAAGTCTGTATCTAAGAAGAGGGCAGGGTGAACCGCTAGCAGACAAATTAATGTGCTTGGAATCACAGTGTAGTAAGTGTGATTCACTAAATTTGAAACTATGTCCTTACAATTCCAAAGTATGAGTTCTTTTTAAAAGATAATTTTTAATTTTAATTAACTATACAGACACACACACACACACACACACACACACACACACATATATATTGCACTATAGGAAAATAAAGCAAAACATATCCTCAATTTCCTGTTGGAACCTGGAATACTGTCTGGCATACAAATAGTGGATGCTTAATACAACTGTATGGAATAAACAAATAAAATATACTAACACTTGATGTGAGGTTGAATGCCCTTGACAAGAAGTAAATTCTGAGGAGCGTGCTATCATTAAATGACAAAGGAATAGAAAAAGTTGCATGAATTAGACAGTGTTTGAGTTTGGTCAGGAGATTGATACAAATTAAGAGGGTCTAAATCAGAGTCAGAAAGAGCACTTTAGACAACACGAATAGTTAGGTGGAAACTGCAAAGTACAGATCTTTCTCAACTTACAGTGGGGTTATGCAGGTAAATAATACAAGTCAAAATGCACTGAATACACTTAACCTACCGAACAGCATAGCTTAGCCTAGCCAACCTTGAATGGGCTCAGAACGCTTACCTCAGCCTACAGTTGGGCAAAATCATCTAACACAGAACCTATTTTATAATAAAGTGTTGAACATCCCATGTAATTAATTGAATACTATACTGAACATGAAAGAGAGAATGGTTGTCTGGGTGCAGAATGGTTGTGAGTGTATCGGTTGTTTACCCTCAGTAATGGTGGGGGTGAACTGGGAGCTCCAGCATCACAAGAGAGGATCCCACTGTGTATCACCAGCCTGGGAAAAGATCCACATTCGAACTACGGTTTCTACTGAATTCCTATCACTTTCACTCCATCTGAGGTCAAAAAATCGTAAGTCAAACATTCATAAGTTAGTCTGGATAGGGGTTACTCAGGTTCCCATTGGCTGGACCATAGGGTGTCTTAGGATCAGCCTTAGGAGCTAAGCGTCCTGAAGGAGGTGGTTCAACACAGCCTGGACTTAATCTATATGCAACAGAAAATATGTTAAGGTTGTTTTTTTCTTTCCAATGCAGAGTTGTATCAACACAGTCCTAAAGTTAGGAAAAAGAATCCAGTGGTTCCCTGGTGAATGGAAGTATGGAAAAAATAAGAAGTATGGAGAAATAGTAAAGGGTTAGTTGCATTAGCAAGATGAGAGGTGAGAGGGATCGACTTAGGGCTGTGTCTAGAGAATGGAGAAGAACAGACTAATAAAGAGACATTACAAGTTAGACAAGAGCAAAGAACAAAAAACGAGTGCAGGGTCTGTTAGGACTGTAGACAAACCATATTTTTCTCTGTCCTCTCAGAAATCATTTACCTTTTCTTTTTCATACTCATAGCCTAGTTTATTTCCTTGTTTAACAGAACTTACACTTCCTTACTCCATTTAAATATCTAATAAATTAAATGACTTGTATATTTGTTTCTGATCTTTTGAAAAGGTGCACAAAATTTTAATGTGATATATATCAATATCATCATGAATGACTTCAAACTTAGATTAAATCAGTTATGAAAAACAAGTATCTATGTCTAATTTGGTATCTTACAAAAATAAGGACAGACGTAAAAGTAATCTTGCAGTGGATCTAAAGGATTCTGGTAATGGAACTAGTAGAAACATAATATATTTAGCTGGTCCTCTTATTTATCATTTGTTGGCCTTAAAAAAATTTTTTTTATTAAATTTTAATTTTATATTGGACTGTAGTTGATTTACAATGTTGTGTTAGTGGAGAATCAAACTAATCTGAATGATATTAAATACTGTGGTCCCAAGGGGCTAAAGAACTAGTTTCCAGCCTAAGTCTGTGTGAAACCCAAGGACAAGTGAAAAATGATGAAAATTCAAAACGTCAAGGGGACTCCAATTAAGGAGATTATAACACATTTTTTAAAAGGTGGCTTTGAGAGAAGACTTGAAGGGTTGTTAGGTGAACAAGGAAGAAACCAGACATTCTGCAAATAAATGCAGATTGGCAAGAAATGTGTAGGTCTGTAGTGAGGAGCCACGTTTTGCTGTAGCAGAGGTACATAGAAGCGAGAGACGGGAATGTTTTAAAGGTGACATTAGGATAATTTGTAGAGCACACTCGTTGTTAGGTTTTACCCCGAAAGTGAAAAAAGGACTTGAATACTATAATGTATTGAGCACTAAGGCACTGAATTTAGACAGAACTGAGTTTATAGCTGGTTCCAACACTTATTAGTTAAGTGATTCACCACATGTAGAATAGGGATAAAAATTTATGTAGCTGTTAGTTTTAAATGAGGCAGTGCATAAAAATTCTTAGCTCACTGTCTGGTAGAGCGTAAATGCCCAGTGTTTCTTAATTACTATTAGCATACTGTAAAATAACCATAGTAATAAGAACAAAAACTACATACAACTAAGCGATACAACCTGAAGAGATGTGTATGATATAGCAACTCAGACTTGACTTCAGAAAATCAGACTGTAGCTTCTACATTAAAAAAAAATTACAGGGGAACACTTTAAATGACTATTGTATGTAGGACAATAGGAAAGTTAGACATTACTGACGAAACTGTTAGTATGAATAAATGGTAGTGAATTTACTGCATTTCCAGAAATTTTCTCATACCTGGTCCACTTTTCCTTAACATTCTCATCCCTTTATTTCTTGCTAAAATTTGAACTCTTGATTTATTTCTGTGCATGTCTTAGGAAATCTTCTGGAGTTTATCAAAATAAAAAGAGTGAATATTTTAAAGTTATTTATATTATAGTCTTACAAGAAAAACTTAAGGTTACTGTTTATATTTCACTTGTATAAATGAATTCCCTGGTGAATTTGAAATTTTAATAATGCATTTATGAATCAGAAGAATAAATACAATTTATCTCCCTCCTGTAAATCCAAATATTATGGTGGTTCAAAAAGTGTTTTCAAGTGCTTTGAAATTTTAAAAGATGGCAAAATGGATCACTTTGAAATTAAATAAGTGGTAGAAGTACCAGAAGGGTTATCAATATATCTCTCTTTTTTTAACATATTTATTGGAGTATAATTGCTTTACAATGGTGTGTTTGTTGGCAGGGCACCGATTGGGTTCAGGATATAAAAAATGTATTAAATAGGTTAATGTAACTCTAGTTTCATGAGGTCACTGATAATGATGATACCCATAGAGTATATTTCTTAATTCACAGAACATAAAATTATAAAAATAATATACATCTCAGATGACTGTTGGAAAATGGTTTATGTTCCACTCTATTTCTATTTATTAAAAAGTCATTTGTGTCCAACAAAATCTCTTTGAATTAGATTTCATTATTTCCCAGTGTGAATAAAAATTTGGATGGAAGTAGAAGTTTTTTTATGTCAAAAAATGGCAAGCAAGTTAAGGCTTATGCAAGAAATCAGGAAGGCGTATTCAGTCAATATTAAGATACATGTATCTATGATCTATTAAAATATTTCTTAACATCATCTTTCTACATAAACTAATAATTTATGTTCAAGCCACTGTCATGTATCAATTAAATGAGTGTGGCCAAGCTTTTTTTTAATTAAAAATTATTCAGGGTTCAAATTACTCTGTATATTTGATATAAATACAACAAAGTTTTTAAGCAGAATTTAAATAATGTATACTTTAATTAAAAACAAAAGCAATGTTTCCTTTCACTCAAATTGATGAATAATCTTGATTTACATTATTAACGAAAATCATCTAGGTTATTTTAGGATTTTCTTGGCTTAGTTACCTAAATCACCAGCTACTTCCATAGCATATGCAAACTCTGATTCCCTTTTGTTTCAAAGAAACTAAAAGGTATATTTATGTATGCAAAATTACATAAGCATAAAAATAAGTGTCTACATCATGGCAAAAAATGAATTACTATAATTTTACAGTGTTTTTCTTAAAAATCAGTTGTCAATATAGAAAAAAATCTATATATTTCATTATTCCCTCCCCCTTCGGAAAAAAAAAAAGGAAAGAAAGGTAACGTCTCCGTAGTACTGGAAAAAATTCAGCTAACCTCAGCCTAAACAAATACAGAGGAGATTTTAAGCATACCTAACCCAACAAGTAGTTTTAAGAGTTATTTAAGGCAACTATCACTTTTATTTCCCCTGAAGCTATTTCTATACATTTTGTGAAGTCTGTATACCCTATATCACACTGGTGTAAACACCGAAGGATAAAACCCTGGCACTGTGATGTCTGTTGCTTAGTGTTCTTAATATACTCATGGGGTTATGGTGAATATGTCTACTCATGACATGACGGATTAGACTTAATAGGAGATTTCTCCGTATATATACTAATTTGGTAGGTTTCTCCACTACAGTTAAATGTAAAGGCTCTCTGACATCCTTTTCATGTACTTCAGTTTTGCTTGAACCATATCTTAAAGAACTTTAAAACCTGACATGTTGTTGCATAATCGTTTTTCAAGAGATAGAACACTAACATAACAAGTGAGCATCCTTAATTTGAAGGGAAAAAAAAGGAATCCATTTGTCTACTTATTCTTTGATTGACCCACACTGATCAATTTCTTTTTCCTACATAGTGAGGCTACAGCTACAGATTTACAACTAAATTAAAATGGTACAAAATATTAACTCAGGCGGATTCACAAGGAATAGGTTTTACAACCTCAAATCGCTGTAAAGACAGAGAATATCAGTGCCCCTAATGCTGTCCATCTAAAGAACCCTCACAACTACCACTAATTTTACATTTAAAATAACTTTGCTAGGGACTTCCCTGGCAGTCCAGTGGTTAAGACTCCACGCTTCCACTGCAGGGAGCGCAGGTTCAATCCCTGGTTGGGGAACTAAGATCCCACATGCCATGCAGCGAAGCCAAAAAGAAAAAATAAAGTAAAATAAATTAACTTGCTTATATGGCAAGAAAAAAGAAAAGAATATGATGTATATATGAAATGAGCATTTTAGCCACATTCACAGAAACTTCCTGAAATGTTCTACTGACTTCTATCCTTAATTTACATATGTGTTCTCAAAGATAAAATTATTTATTTAATAGCGTTGCTTTGTAGAGCTACAGTAGGAGTCGTTCATTCAAAAGGGAGGTTTTTTTGGTATGATACTTGTATTTAAAATTTTAACATTTTAATAAAACATTTCTTCAAGAAAACTTCATGAATTCATAAAATTAAATGCTATGGTAAAAAATATCTTCTTCCTCCAACAGCAAAATAATATATCCACTTAAAAATAGAAAGAATTAGAAAGCTCAATATGCATTATTGTTTTCTACACACATTTTATGAGAACTAATATTGCTTTATCTGCTTGGTTCAAAATATCGCAGTGTAATCTATTGCATATACATATGAAATAGGTCCTGGCAATGTGCACATTAGATTCACATAAGAAATTCTTTAAGTTCTCAGGATGAGCTCTGCCCACCTCTTGTGAAGTAGTGCATTGTATCATAACTTTTGATGTATTTCTTCATGCAACTTAATTGTTATCTTAGTCTGTTTTTACTACTAAACAGAAAAACCCAAGTAATTTAGGCGGTCATACTGTTTACTCGTTTAGGGTAAAATAAGTTTGATTTACCATTTCCAGCAAAATCCCAAATCATATGTGACAAGAGGGGAAAAAAGTATGTGGAAATGTGCTATGTATACACCACAGCTGTCTCCTAAGGAGAAGGCTGCCCTGTGTTTTACTGAACACTTTGGTGAGTTAGCTTAAGGACCTCTGAGGGCAGAAGCAAGAGCTATTTTACTTTGCATAATAAAACTCAGGAGGCAGATCTGCAATGTAGAGTGTTTCTAAATTACATGTTATCAGTGCTCCATTGATTTCTTCAGTGAGGAATGCCATAGAATGAATCTAGTTAGAGGCTTTTATTAAATCCTAGAGCTTGGAGTCTACTAATAATACCTGTACAAACTTTTTATTTTAAAAAAAATAATGAAATCCTTATATTTCAAACACAGCTTGCTTTTAAATCCACCCTTATTTCCCATACAATAAAAATATTACATAGCTAATATGGGATAGTAATCTGACCAAGTGAACATTCTGTCAAAAGAGGGGCTAGCATACTTGATTCATCCACTTTGGGCTCTTTCCTTACTAGGCTCATATAGAGCCTGTTAATACTGGGCAGAGACCAAGTGGGGAATCAGACGAGATTCTCTAACTCAAGAAATAATGAAGATAACAAACTGAACACACACACACAACACTAGGCTACAAGCAGTCGGTGATTCTCTGTCTAAGCATTTTACACTCCATGTGTGGGCTGTACCAATATGCTAAAGAAGGTGGGAAGTACTGCTTAAGATAAAAGCAAATCCAGTAACCATAATGAAAAAAGAAGAATGGCATGACAGGTCAAAGCTTGAAAAGTATAACGTGTTTACTTCTTTAGAAATAAGATGAAGAAAGTTAGCACGTGTTATGCAGAAGAAGCTTTGCATCCTTGTAAGAATGGTGGAGGGTTTGCCGACGATGAATTGCATATGCATGTGCATACACACTCTTAAAAGTATATAACTTCTTTAATAAACAATCTATGACTGTCTTGTTTTTTAAGATAGTGCACTAGGCTCTGAGAATTTAGGGAACTGAGAGGTCCTGACAGTCTAGAGTTTGTGTTTTCGTAGAGTGGAGAGGGAAGGAAGAAGCTCAGAGAAACTGGAAAAGCGAAGGTCATGGTTTCAGGATTTATACGTGCTTCAGATATTCACTATTTAAGAGCATAGCTAGATAGAAAAAGTTCCAACTCCTGGGATATTTAAACCCTATTTGTTTGTTAGTTTATTTCTCTGTGGTAGGAATTGGCATATAAGCATGAAGGGAGCAAAAAAATAATTGAATCTCACTGAACTGTGACGTTGCCAGATCGTTATCTAGGAACCGTGTTTGGAAACAATTTTTTTTTTTTTTTGGAAACAATTTTAATTGCTGCTCATCATCCTGATAATGTACTTTTCCTAAAAAGACGTGAAACAACTCATATTTTCAATTTCTGATGTGTTTGGGCTTCAGTGTAACCAGATAATTTTAGTGCTTCATCCACCTGGCCTGTCCATGAATCAAGTCACAAGTGTAGAGTTGTCTTGATATATGGCCAGCCATATATGTAATTTTGCTTTAACAGATTTGATAAATTATGAGGGAGAATGATATACTTTACTAACTTTCACTTTCACAGAATGTTTATTTTTTCCCTTAGAGAAGCTTTAAGGAAACATATATCAAATCCAATCCCTTCTTAATCATTTTCTTACTATAACTTATAAAGAAAAAGGAGTGCTAGAGACCTCTCTCCAGACTACCACGGTGCCCGCTATGTGTTATTTCCTCTTTCTTCGTCCCTTGAGTGGCAACATAGCCATTGGCTGTGCAGGGATTATGGCAGATCTGACCCTGGATAATCCCTTAGCCACTTATTGCCGTATTTGATTGCAATCACTCATCGACATTTGAGGGTCCTAAAAGAGTGACTCCAGTTACCATCTTCGTGTTTTCCAGCCCACCCACATTGAAGAATGACACTGAGGTCCACTTTCCATAAGATTCCTGAACTATCCAATCTGAGACATTCACTGGAACCAACTTCACCTCAGCGTATGTGCTAGGGAAGAGAGGAGTATATCAGGAAGAAACTCTTGGAACATTATTTGTTTGCTTATTTGTTTGTTTTGGTTAGCAAGTCAAGTTCAGAAAAAATCAGAGCGTGGAAACTGACATTTTCAGATTTTTATAGAAGTGCCTGTTGCTTTCAAGGTCTCCCTGTCACACTGTGATTTACAGATACACTCTATTCATCTTATTGTTTATCATGTAATCACTGATTGAAACACACACACGCACACCATCCCAACTATAACCATTACTTTTAAGACACTATGCAGTCAACCAATCACCCCTAAAGAAAAATGACAATAATAAAAATATCATTTTCCCAACTGCTCCATTTTCCTCTCAAGAAAAAGGAGTACTTTAAAGGTAGATTTCTAGAGAAATGTAACCCAAAGGAACAGGAGAAGTAGTTGGAAATTCCAGACAATAAGATCAAACGTGGTGTCGGGGGTGATTTCAAGGGTAGGCAAGCCTTTCAAAACATCTCGGATAGCAATAACGTTACCTAAGTAGCTATCTTCCCTTTCTATATATAGAACTAGTCCTGGGGTAGGTAGTAAATCAGAAATGATTGCCTTCTTGTATTTACTATAAGCATCCTCTGTGCCAATTTACACCGACCTGCTTGAACTGGATGAGATTAAACTCCAGTTGCACTCCAATTTGAAAGTGGGCAAGAGATGGGAGAGGTGTGATTTACAGATGCTACGAGGGTCAGACTGTAAATACATCTTTTTACATCAACTGACACCTGTTTTCAATTGTATCAAAGGTATTGTTTTAGTCAGTGAAAATTTTAAGGAATTTCTATTTATAGCCCTAACTAGCCCAAATGTTAGCTATGCCCTTGTATTTAGGTAAAAATATCTTGACGGTAATATTTTTTCTTTCCTTTCAGCTATTTTTATTCATGACAACTCGAAACCGCTAAGAAAAACTTCTGCTAACTTTTGGATTTGTTGTAGCATTACCTCGTGGCCTTCTTAGTGTCTTGCACTAAGCTTTGTCAAATTTCCCTGCTCTGAACCACATTGCCTCCTTCTAGTTCTCGCTTTCAGCCCCCCTACTACCAAAAATAAACCACTTGTGGGAGAATTATCTAAGATTTTTCGAGGGAGATCCAGTGGAATTGTTTCTCCACTCATTGCTTGACTACCTGCTACCCATGTTTCTCTTCCTATTCTGTCGATTTTCCTCACCGCTCCAATCTTCATACAAAAATTAAAAAGAAATATGGTAACATGATAAATTACTGCCAAACCTATTGTTTTTCACTTCTTATAGGCAAATTCTAGTAGCACCTGCACAGAAAGTTGTAATCTTTACGTATATTACAAGAAACTGACATTTAAATTTTTCTCTCTTCAAAATGGTGCCAAAAATAAGACACAATCAATTAGGTAAATGTCCGTTCTTTTTGAGATTTGATCTTTAACCCAACCATTGTAACACAACCATTTTTCTGAAAAAAATAAACTTATTTTAAAATTATTTTTAAATTTCTGGCTAATTAAAAAATTGATAACAAAACCCATTAAATTCCCATGCACTGGCCATGTCATAAAAATTTTAAGAGTAGTAGAACTATAATATTATTCAAATATATCTATGTACATGTAATGATATAATAACTTAATTCTCTGGATTCAAATTATGAGTAAAATAATGAAACATGTTGCTTTACATTTGTAGAGCACTTCTGATTAAAAAGATAATAAATTATTTCAATTTCTATGACATTAAATAGATATCATTGACTCTTCTGAGAATTACACATGCATTTTTATTTTTAATAGTCTCTTCTAATCTTACCTATCTGGATATTTTTGTACACAGAAGAAGATAAAATTATAAATTAAAATTCTTCATATAAGAAATTAATATTTCTCAGGTCATTATAAAACACTCCTTTTGTAATGCATAATCTCTTCAACTTTAGAACTATGATTCATTGTTCATTAATGACTTGTTGAAATTTAAGATTTTTTCAAGAAAATTTTCTCTTAACTGCCAGTCTGAAAAATGTCCGTTTAGGATACATTGCCAGTTAACTGGATGCACGAGTTATTAATGTGAAAAGTGCATCAGTTATTACATATTCAATGACTTATTTTAGTTAAAAAAACGTAAGATATAAAATGTTTTATTCTTACTTAAAAGCAATAAGGCATATAATTGTACAGTGATTTAAATCAATGTATTTCAATAAGCATCAGAAAACCATTTGTGTTATTAACTAAATTTCAAGTAATTTATATTTTCTCTAAATATTTAGGGGGTGGATTAGCCAACTCACACTCAGATATATTAAAAATATCTAATATGGAGTTTTAATAACCTTTTAAAAATGAACTCTGAGTCAGTAAGTATTAATCAGTCCCTTTCAGAAGCTCAGGAACTATGGGGGAGACAGGAGTGTAATATACCCTCTCTCATCTTCCAGGAAGTTTAGTTTAAACTAACCTGGATTCACAGTTGGAGCTAATAGACACCAGGCTTAAAGAATGGTTGCATGCTGGTCTCGAGTTTTTGTGCACCATCTCTGGGCAAGCGTTCATATTCAAGAAAGAGACAAGGACGCCAACTCGGTTCATTAGCCAGAGCTCAACACTTTAGAGACCATTTTGATTTAGACCAAACTTAGGTTGCATTGGTGTGTCTGGCTGAGCTCAGCCTAGGGCTCAGGTAATCTTCTGTTGTCTAAAGAGAAGGAATGTGTAAATAACAATAAAACCCAAAGAAGTTATTTTCATTAATAAGCTCTTACGCTATAGTATAAAATAGAAATAATGGTATGTGGCCTGGACTGTGTCAGGTGGAATGGGATGGAATTCAGCTGAGGAGCTGAATGAATGGGTGGTACCAGGCCAACATTCTCAGGCATTTTTAAAGTGAAAATTAATCTCCTGAAATTCAAATTTCTCAGGACACTCAGAAAGGTACCTACATTAGGCTCTGAAGAATTTCTACAGTGCTGAGAACTTCAAACTGTCTTAAAAAGTGAAATAATGATTCACATTATTTTAAAATAATGATTTAAAAATAAAATCCAAATAATGATTGGTTTTTTTAAGCTACAAGTTTATCTTTTAGTATAGATGTGAAGTAATTTTGTTTCTCTTAAATTCTTCAGTTTTGATTTACATTACAGACTAAACAAACCTGAAAATTATAGATAACAGAAAAAAAAAAAAAAGAAACCAAGCAGAGAAAAAAGAAAACTTTTAGCAAAACTGTAGCTAATTGCAGGGTAGCCCTTCCTCCAGTGTAGATTATGAGTAGTTTCGACACTACTATTATGGGCAGCTTAATTTTCAAACATTATGTTACTGCAGTCCCTAGAAAGAAATGAAGTAAGCTGACTTAAGTCACATTTGCCAACGGCAAATGGTGCTGCTGGGGCATTCAGGCTGAGATCTGTCTGACGGGAGATGTAAGACCTTCTTCCTATTTACTGCTTCCATACACACCATTCCTGTGTGCTTGATGCCGTGCTGGCGGCCTGTCAGATCTTGTGTTAGACGCTGAGAAATCAGGTACATAAGAAATACCTTCTTCCCTCAATACTATGTAGTCTGGTTTAGGAAAGAGTGTAACACTTCCTTTTTTATTTCCATTCTTGTGAGAAACATGAATTAAGTGCCTACCAGTTTTGAGGCACTAAGGATATAAAATCCTGACTCGTGCCCAGAAGTTTTTCAGACACAGGAGATATAAATTATTTGAAATGAGAGAGTAGCAATCTGAGAGAAATGCAGATTAGTGTGATGAGGGGTCAGAGGAAGAAAACTAATATTAATTAAATGCATATTATGTGTCAGACCTTCTGCCTGGCCTGGAATATACACTCAACACAACAGTCAGAAAACAGTCTCAAATTCTGTTAAAGACAATTCTTAAAAAGAGCAACCTCAGGACACAAGCCACATTTAGGTAGGAAAAAATGTTCCATGAATTGGTAAGAGAAAAGACCATATCTATCCTTCAGGTTTTCCTGATGTGGAAAAGATCCCCATTATGTTAAAAATACTTTTCACATTTAACAGTTTCGTTTTGGAAACGCGTGCTAATTTTTACTCTTACTTTTCACTTTAGCAGTAGGGATAGTTACTGTGAAATAGGATTTATGATGATCATTCACATTCATTAAAATTGGACTCTATATGCTGGTAGAATTGCTATAATTTAATATAGGATTCTGACAAGTATTGGCAAAACACCTATGCATTTGACTATATCCCTAAAAGAAATGAAGACGTTTAAAAATATCCTCAAGCATACTTTTCAGTGTTTCTCACAATATATAGAAATAACTGAAATAAAATTTTGCCTTATATGTGTTCACATTATTTGCATGTTCCTCTAATTATTATTATCTCCAACTTCAGCTCTGTAGTAATCATTTCGACCCTCAAGAGATGTTATGTTCTGACAGCATATTATACAATACATACAAGCCCAGAATCCCACATGGTAC
Organism: Stenella coeruleoalba; assembly: GCF_951394435.1. Taxonomy (NCBI): domain Eukaryota; kingdom Metazoa; phylum Chordata; class Mammalia; order Artiodactyla; family Delphinidae; genus Stenella; species Stenella coeruleoalba. Next base: position 145,891,844 of record NC_137149.1, on the reverse strand, counting down.
TCACTGCATCCAGACAAAGTTGAACTCCTGCCTCTAGTAGCGAACTTACCTTAATGATCCAATATACTTGTTACAGGGGAAAAGACATACCCCAGATGGTACACTATTAACCGTATGTGTCATAGATACAGGAGTTTTGACCCAAAGAATTGTGTTAACAGTGCAGTTAAAAAAAAATAAGCAAAGTTGATAACAGTATATTAAATACAGTAAATCGGGAATAGGAGAATGAGATAAATAAAAGCAAATGTTACATATTAAATTATTTACCAGTAATAATTTATCAGTAACTTGAAAATAACAAAAAGATATTTATTAAACATATCACTCAATGTCAATTAAATAAAATTTTATCCTCAACAGATAAGTATAAGAACATTATATATTTTTTAGATATCACCTCAAGAGGGGCCATTTTCAGTTTCTCTGCTGATTTCTTCAGTCTCTTAACTCTTGCACTCAGACCTAAAGATTATTACTTTAACGCAAATGCAAATACTTTTCAAATATGCTTCATTTTCAATAAGTTCTACTTATTTTCCATAAAAACACTGTGACAGTATATTATAATTTTTAATCACTTCATTGCTGAGCACATAATAGGTATTCTGAAAATAATAATCAGTTGCTTGACAAATATATTAAACTCTTTGAAAACATATACTTGGCTGTCCGAAGTTTCTATATCATAACTTGACTGTGAGCCCCAATTCTAATTTATGAATTTCCGTTTTTATTTTTACAAGTTGAATTTTTCACTCTTTCAGAATTCTTACAACTCCAACTTTTAGACAAGAAAATTTTCACGTTAATTCAAGAGAAACAAATATACACAAGAACCAAATAATGGCTCATATAACATATCTGAAGCAGTTTCCTCCCATCCAAATCCCCTTGAAATAGAGAATAAAATATTTGTTTGGTTCAGATTCACTAACATTGCTAAGCAATACTTTAAATACTTAAATAAAGTATCAAGAGACATAGTATTAGAAATTGTGAATATCCAAAGTCTCTCCCTGTTAAGTATTTAAACCACTTCTGTGAACCTTTAGAGTGATGTCATTAGGAGTTATTATTTTTTACCTCTTGTGAACACACAGAGAGATATAACACGCCCACACATTTTCTCAAAGTGCAGACCTCACACATTTCATTTCAACTTACTATACGCCCTGATACAATGTTATATTCATTTCTATATGGGCAAAACAATACAAGAATGTTCTTCTAACATGTTGAATAGATGTTGATGTGAGTGGCCCTCTTCTCTGAAAGGAACTCAGGCCAAGTTCGAACATTTTGCAAAAGCCTAATCTAAAGACCTTAAGAGCAATTTGCCAAAATATTAACCGTAAGATTGATTTAAAAATGCAAGCATACTTTTATAGATTCACTTCTCAATTACACATAAAAGGAAAGAGAAGACAGGAAATTCATCACTAATGTTGCTCAATAAAATTTCATCAAGCAGACGAGACAGAGCTCCAGAACAATTATGTGTGTATCTGTGGTATAACTGAATTTTTCTGTTGGTGATTTCCCGTGGCTTTCTACCAAGATTAGAGAGAAATCTACAAGCCAATGCTCGTCCGCGCACTCACCTCACGTGGGTGATGAGGAGGGAGGCGGTGGGGATGAAGAAGTCGTCCGCTCGGTCAAACTGCTTTCCCACGGGCTGGGTGTGGATGGTGTGATGTGGCGCGTCCCCGCTGGCCAGGGTTATCACCTAAACACAGCACCACATTTAGATCTTGGCCGTGCAGGCTCTTAATGGGATCAGAGATGAAATAAATCTCTGGCGGTTGTTTGCACAGGCTCTTTGTTTTCAACCTCAAAATTAGTACATTGTTAAGCAAACTGCAATTCTGCGTTTGCTTATTTTCAGTGTAAAAGTTTCTAAAAGAAAAAAAAATGGGAAACATCTTTTTCTTGAACAATTTCTGCCTAAAAGATAAAATAATATACATATAGGTAACTCCTGCATTATAAAAATGTTATTGCTATAATAAGAGATATGAAAGCAAGCGTACACATGACGTAAATGAGATGCTGGCTTTCTTTTCTTTCTTCCTTCTTCTCTCCCTCTCTTCCTCTCTCTCCCCCTTCCTTCCTTCTTTCCTTCCGTCCTTCCATCCATCCTTCACAACTTGATTGAGGAATAAATGATAAATTAAAAAAAAAACCTCCCCCTCCTATACAACAGAGTTGTAAACATAGGACAGAAAACTCTAAAATATATCATTTGAAATATTTTTGCTCTTAGAAATCTTAGAATGGATTTACATATTTTAAAAATTTCCCTTTTATAAATTGAAAACGATAAAGTTGAATAAGTTTTAATCAAAGAGGTCTCTTCTAACTATTCGTCATTAATTGGTTTTTAAAACTTCCATAGTTCATTAAAGAAAAGATCACTACATTTAACCTCTTTTATCTCTTATATCCCATTTTGCATGAAATTCTATCAGTTCTTTCTTCTGATTTCTCATACCTTCACAGCTGTCCTATTGTCCCTGCTGCACAACCATTGTTCTGTGTTAGCTTTTTAAAGTATTTTCCTGCCTTTATTTTACCCCTTTTAAATCCTTTCTACATATGGGCACCAAATCAAACTTCTTAAACTTTTGACTGCCTAAGTTAAATAGACTATCTTCCCTCAAAACTGAGTGTCTTCCTTTGGTTTTTAGGACAGAAGGAGATAGCATTTTTAGTTTTAGATTTTTTTTCACCCTAAAAAGTTAATTTTTGTTTACTGCAATGAGCATAATTTCATTGAGTTACATTGGGAATTGCCAAGTTCAAGAAAATAGAGTAATTATTATAATAGTCAAGAAAGGCTCAGTCATGTTATAGTCACAAACCAAAACAAAGCAGAAACAAATCTTTACTTCTTTACTACTTACTTCTTTATTTTTTAATAATAAAGACTTTTGTTTCATACCTCTTACTTTCCTAGAGGGCTTTGGTAGGATATCTATTGTTTTTAGCGTTTTTAATTCTGATTTCCATGCGGAAAGAGCAGCTAACTACCTTGAATGTTTCCATTTATGAAAGACCTCTTTTGCCAAAACTAATCATATGGCCTCACCCAACCAAAAGAAGCCCCCCCCACCATGTGCCCAGAGGAAGAGAGAACCAAAGTATGTGATAACGCTTTAAACGTACTCTACCTATTTTATTAATGAGTAACAGTGAGAAAGTCCTCACTGGATTTTAGCCATTCATAATTATGCCTATAAGACTTTAATAAAACTCAACAGGGGTAATAACAATGGAACTCCCCAAATTTTCTTCCCTTTAGATTGTATAGAGGTACATAATTCTCAAGCTGCATGTACGTGTATTTGAAATTAATAATAATACTTAGACTGACAGCAGCAATAATAATACTTACTGAGAGCTTGCTATGGGCCAGGTAACACTTAAACAACACTGTAATGTGTGTATTGCATCCCAAACTTAATGACGCAAAAATATTTCACGCCACTGAAGGCAGATTAACTGGACCTCTCTTCTGCGCTTGGCACCGTCCTAGGTTGTAAAAAATACAAAGCCACTTCCCCAGTTCCCCTCAGTCTGGACTTTGATGGGTTGAGGTCCTTCTCGTTGCTGGAATTGAGCAGGGAGTGGTGAATTGCCAGGTTCAGGACTGAGCTCACTGAAGGACACAGATTGATCTGTGATGTACCTCAATCAATAAGCCCAATCTTGCAACAATTCTGAACTCATTTCTAACAGCATCCTGCTGCTGGCCTGTCTTTATGTGATGCCTGCTGCAAACCCAGAGCTACCACCTCCCACTGTCACACCATCTGGCTGGGTCCTACTTCCTGGCCAATGGAAGAATGCAAGGACTTTATTCCAAGTTGTTTCCTGGGGATATTTTCTTTTCTAATTGTTGTGCGTTTACAAGACATTACATACAGGTTCCAAAACTGTGCAGATGACAGACTAATGAGTTTTAGATTTTTACAGAATTTCTTAAGCTTTCATAAGACATAAGTGCTCTTTAAAAAGAAAAACATACTATGATAAATATTCAGACTTCATCTGAGAACACTAGATGGAAAATCACTGTCTTAAATACCTAAAATTATGACAGTTTATGGGTATTAATTAATTAATTATAAATGTCACAGAAAATAAAACATATTGCTTTCATAATCAACAAAGATGTACAGATTTAATTATACTCAACAGGAAAACACAAAGGAGGGCTTTCAGATCCTTGATAAAATGTTTTGCACCTTCAAGGGTGAGAGGGTCCCATTATAAGATATAACACATTAGGGCTAAAAAGTTACTTCCTAGCCCTCAAGACCTGGCGTCAATCTCTCTTTCCAGTCTAATCTTTCACCATCATGGCACAGGGACACTCTAGCAAAAATGAGAGCTTGACCATGTTTTTGGTTTCAGTTCAATTTCTCCAGAGGAAAATCTGTTCCCCTTTCAAACAAATCTCAAATCCCATTTCTCTCGAAGATATTTTCTGGTAATCCTGTTGGGAGACGATTATCCATAAATATCTTGACGTTTCCGCAGAGTCAAGTCTTTCTGAGCAAAAAGCACGCCACCTTGGTTAAAGGATGATCGTGCAGCAAAAATGCCTTTGGAAGCTAGAAACAGAGTATTTCTCCTGAGAGATTTAGAGACTTAATTCCTCTGAGCCAATTACTGAGGTGCCAGGGTACTGACCTTCCCCTCCTCTCCCTGGAGAAGATTTGCATGCTTTCCAGACTAATAATCTCTTCTCTCTCACATGAGACGGTGGGTTGAGGTGCCAGCAGCCTAAAATAACTTAGAGACACATGATTCCAGGCTCCTCCTGCAGTAGGACTGTGCTGGTCATGAAGGGTGACACTAGCCTCTCACCACATCACCCCATAGGGGTTGGGGCCAGAGAATAAATACTAACAGGCTGCATGGGTAAGAAACAGTCTGTTCTCTGATCCAGAGACCCTGTGTTTCCTGTCAGTCTGTCTATCATCTATGATCTATATATCTATCTATCTATCACCTATTTATCATCTATCCGTCTTATACATACATAAATACACACACACTCTCTTCATGTAAATAAGTCTTGTTGTATGTCGTATTTTAAGAGTAATTCTCAGTCCTTACATTTTATTTTATATTTTCAGTTGTGAAACTAACCTTTCACTTCCACCCACCAAGTATTTTAAAAATTCACTAAATCTTATTAGCATAATTTTTATTAGACATTCAGAGAAAAAGAACCTGTTTTTAGATGGCTGGACAATGTGTGGGAAGTTTCTCATCAACTCTACAGATAGTCACTGTCAAAATGTGTATATATGTATATATACCTCTATCTGTCAATTTCTCATGTAAACAATTTCAAAACATAAGCAAATTTCACAAAAATGACAGTACATATTCCCAATTAGAAGTGAACCTGCACTCAGATAGTAAAGTACTATGTGTTTGGAGAACACTGGGGACCTGCTTTGAGACTCTGTCTAACTCTCCTGGTCTCTATCTCACAGGACCCACCCTCCAGGCCCCATTTAAAACAGATGGAAACAAGAAAATTCTCATGAAAATTCGAGGGAGGTAGGAAACGTAAATCATAATATTTTTTTCTTAATAGCTTCAGCTTTAGGTTATTCTTTTTGCATATAAATCTAATGTTTGGAACGTCTGAACTAAAATATTTTCCAAGCAAAAAGGTACTTGAGAATCAACATTTTTTTCCCTTACTGTGAAGATCTAGGTGGAAGAATATCATCGTTAAATGGTTATGTGTCCAATTAGATATTGAAAGGTTTAAAAGATCATTATTTTCTCAAATACACTGAAATATACTTACCTGTAGTGTTGGAGAAGTCTTTTCCATGGTACCCCAGCTTAGCACCCAGACTTGATCATGTGATTTGTCGTAGTGTAATTTAACAGGGATGGGGTCTGTGCTTACTGCCTGTAATAGATAGAAGTTGAAAAAGTTTTCAGACCGAAATATTAGTTTAAAACTAGGCCAAAAATTATAGAAAAATCCAAGAGTTTAGATGTCAGATTAAAAATGTATGTTGCCAATTATCTAATTTTCTAAACCTTTATTTGATTAATTTGGAAATATAATACTTTACTCAAATATATTTTTGCACAATTTTATATAGTCTTACATTCATTCATTACCTATGCAAATTCATTACCTATGCAAATAATGGAGAAGCTATTTAGAAACTCAAGATATAAATGATTAATATGTGCATTTTAATCAACTGTTGAGTACAGGTAAGAACTATATTTATACTATTAGATTTTTCTATCCCACTGCTGGTTATGGGACTTGACCATTTATAATGCTAAAATGCCAACAATCTGATATATGGTTGTAACTCTAATAACAGATTACCTAATTTAGTTTCCTTAATGAGAAGTCTAAAGCCACAGAAAAAGAAGCAATTTTCTGTATCGTACTTGATATGGTAAATGTATTTTTCTGCTAATATTTATAATATCTAGCATTTACTGAAAACAAAACTTCCAAAACACGCATTGCTGCCAGAAAGTTATTTCACTCACCTTAATTCCAAGCTATTTATATCATAAACTAATACCTTTTAGAAGTAATTTCCTGCAATATTAATAGTTACACATTTTCTAATTTAATAACATAGAACAAATTGTTTTCAGTAAAACAACCTTTATCCAATATTGAAAACGTTTCTTTCCAAGCTCTATTGAATATCCTTAGAGAATTTCCCAAGTCCTAGTTTATAATGTAATTCTCTTCTCAGTGGATTAAAAGTTGTAGTTGAATATATAGAGATTCATATTTTAACTTACACTTTGGCAATTTAGTCTTACTAAAGTATTTCTTTTCTGAAATCTTGCCCTGTGTTTTATCTATTTAAAATTCTCAATATTCTTGGATTAGAATTAATTACTGGATTTCTGAAAAGACCTATTTAAGCATTTCTGTATTAGTGTCCTCACCCCTTTCTCTCTGGCTAACAGAGCCACGATAACATTTTGGGTTCAGGTGGGCAGTGATGTTCTAAGGGAAGGTAGCCCACCTGAGGACCAGCAGAGATTTAAGCCAATGACTAATCTTATTCCCCTCTGACAAGGGTGAAATTTCCCCAACTCCCTAGAGGTGAGGGGTAGTCACATGGCATATTCTAGTTTACACATTGTGAAGATTAAGGTGATGAATGATTTCTGAGAGTGAAGCATTTCCATCAAAAGAGACAATAGCAGGAGGAGACCCCCACGCACCACACTTTCTCCTTCTTCCTGATTTGAATGCTGTCAGATGAGGATATTAAGCTTCAATTTCTAAAGCCATTTTGAGGTCATGAAACAATAAGCTTAAGAAGGAAAAGCCACCACTTTGAGGATTTAGCAGGAGAAACATGAAAGGAGACTGAATTCTCCATGATAGTCTTGAACTGCGGCACAAACCTAGAATAACTATCCCGAGACTTGATGCTATTTGGGATAACTATACAGTTCTATTGCTTGAGGAATAGCTGGTCTGGTATTTGGTGAATCGTACTCAAGTGAATGCCAGACGTTTCATTTCGATTCTTCATGTACTGATCAATAATTTCAACGGGTATATAGCAAAAGAGCCATCATTAATCATTACACTAATAACAAGGCAGTAAGATTCCTTTGATTTTTCAAATTTTTCCCTTTATATGTTAAACCTGATCTATGTAGGATTATAATAGCCTATTTTGCATGCAACTTAAAATGGAATAATCTTTAGGCATTTAAAAAGTTAAAGATAAAATAATTCAATAGGCAACAGAAGCAGCAATAACAAAAAGACCTCATTGCTAATCAATTGTTAAGATATGGTTATAAAAATAGCAAAGATCCTTAGATAACTTTATAAAGTAGGGAACAATTTGAATAAAAATTTTCAGTTTGCCAGCTCTCATAAATTTCTTTTCTTTCCACTTGGCCCTTCATAACTATTATCTTGTAAGGACATACCACGATCCATAGGTTCTGTTAATGTCCCCATAAGACGTGATAAGAAAACTGAGACACTTATCTTACCGGCAGGCATCCAGCTAGTGAACAGCAAGCCTGGGATCTGGGTCTGAGTTCTTTCCCAAAGTGGGAACCTCCCTACCTATGAAAGACCATTCCTCCTAGTGGACAGTTTCATTCCTGACAATGTTTGGATATGCTGCCCTATTATTTATGCTTCATAGATAAGAAACATTCTTTGGGGTTTTTTTCTTTTGGAGGGTGAAGAGAAACCCACGGGACCCAAGTATATGCAGTATCATTTGTATAAGCAGTACAATCCCAGGGGAGAATCACTGAGAGGCAGTATACACCATGCTTATGAGCATGTATTCTGAAGCTGACTTCAAATCTTAGTGTCTTCACTTAAATTTAAATAATAATAATAACTTGGGAACTTACTAACGCTTTCTGTGGCTCAGTTTCCTCTATAATAAAATGGAGACAGTAATAACACCTACTTCAGAGGGTCGTTGTAAATACTGGGTGAGGTAGTAAATATAAAGTGCTCAGGTATGCCTGATGAATGCTAAACACGATGGAAATACCACTGCTCCTACTATTAGAAAGACTAACTGAACTAGAGTATTTACATGACAGCATTATAGTGTTTTAGAGATGTAATGCCCTTATTTAGCAAATGAAGAAACTAGAAGAGGTTATTTACTTTAATAATCACAGTCTCTGTCCTGGAAGAGTTTATAGGTGAGAGGGTGAAAGAAGAATTTAAAATAACTTGATGCATGTCACAAAATAAAAATAAGGGCCAAATGCCTTGGAAGCTCAGAGGAAGAAGTACAGAGCAGGATGGGGGAGAAGAGGAAGCGAGGCTTTAATTGAGCCTTAGGCTTTAATTGAGCCTTAAAGTATAAACATTTTCTTTTATAAATGGCAGGACAGAGACAATTTTTTATTTATCTTATTATTTTTAAATTGGGATATATTTGCTTTACAATGTTGTGTTAGTTTATGCTGTACAAAAGAGTGAATCAGCTATATGTATACCTATATCCCCTCCCTCTGCATCTCCCTTCCACCCCTCCCATCCCACCCCGCTAGGTCATCACAGAGCACTGAGCTGAGCTCCCTGTGCTACACTGCAGGTTCCCACTGGCTATCAATTTGACACATGGTAGTGTATTTTTTAAAGTTAAGTTATGAGAATATATTTCAGGAGGTGTCAGAAGGCAGTTCACAATTAAATTCCTTCAAATAAGTGAAGATACGTTTTTAAAGGAAGAAAATATCAATTTTCAAAACAACTTCTCAATTTGAAAGGAAAAATCTATTTACAAGTTCTCAAGTGTGCAGATACAAAACGTTTTACGGAGGAAATGCTGACATGGTTTTCAGCCAGGAAATCATACAACAATGACAAAAATATGTGCAAACAACTGTATTCAGGATCATCTTTCCATAACCCAGTTTTCAGTCAAAAAACAGAAATTTTCCTACATAAATAGCCAATGTTTGAAAGGGATAAATTACAGGTGTTGACTTTTATAAAATATCTGCTGGTCTACTTTGGAAAGTACTCTAAACGTTCAATTTAGACCATTAGCTTCTGAAAAAGAGAAAGGCACTATATTTGACACACACAAGAAATTCGTGCCACAAGTAAGCCTGTAAGCCTGTGTTATAAAACAGATCTTATTTTTGAAAAAGACAGTATAGAGTCTATTATCCTTAATGGTCCTCTTTCTCCTCTACTTCCCATCCTCACGCCCCAGCTGGACCTGCCTTCCAAACGCTGAGCCCTTTGCAGCTCCTGCCCTGCTTAGACCACATAGGGGCCTCTATCACCTCCAACCCCATCTCCTGGTTTCCACCCTTCAACTTTCTACTCGTCCACTTTCTCGACAGATTCGTCAGTGATTTGTTTTCTTTTCTTTTCTGGTGAGCATTAGGCAGATCATGGCACCAATTTGCTCAAAACACAATGTCTTCTCAGTTCCCTCAGAGTAAAAGCCAAAAGCCCTTATAATGACCTGTCGCACCTGGTCTTCTTTCTCAGATCCTTCACCTTCCAGGCTCCCCCCGATGGCTCCAATCCAGATGCTCTGGCTTCCTTGCTGTTCATCCAACATGCCGATCACACTTCTACTTTTTGGAGGCTTTTCCCCAGAACCAACCGCCTTCCCCGGATAACCCAGTGTCTACTTCTTGGACACCTTTGCTGAGAACTCACCTTGTGGGTGAGGCCAGCATGGCCACTCTATTTAGTGCACCCAGCCTGCCCTTCATCTTTCACTTTCCCAGTCCCACCTGGTCTGCTCTGCCATTTTACCTTTTCCAGTGGCACTGACCACTTTCCTTATCGTAGAATTTACGTGTCATTTTTAGTATTCTTATTTTTTGTTGTTTGTCTCTATCCAGTGGGCTCTAGGCTCCAAGAAGGCAGGCCTTTTGTGTTTGTTTAGCTCAACGGTATCACTTATGCACTTAGAACAGTACCTTGTAAATTGTAGTATTCGATATATAATTAATGAGCACCTACATCTACTTCACTGGGAAAAGCAAATTGCAAAATTGAACAACATGACAAAAGGCACTATAATTAAGATCATGATTATTACTTTATATAACAAAGACAACTACACTCTGCACTAGGCTTGTTATGAACAAAATTTTTCTCTAAATATTTTACAAATACAAATTATTATTTTAATCTTCTTGACAGTTGTTTTGTTGACATGTGCACTATTGATATTTATATAGATAAAAGTAAACAAAAGACTAAGGGTACCAATGTCCATCCCTACAAACTATAAAATTCACACTCTCCCTCAAGATAACTTCATACCCGCCATCCAATATACAGATAAATTCAGGTCTCCAACTTTGGTCCATATGTTAAATATTCATAAAATGTAATATGATTTTTTAAGATAAAAATAAAAATAAACAATGTCTTGGGATTCCCTTCTCACAACTAGTCATCTTTCATTGCCCTTGTGTTGCATACATTTCGTTTGGAGACCATTAGCGTAAATATTTTTTGTTTCTGCAGCCATCGAGCATTTATCAAGAAAAACGATGTAAATCAATATGTAATTTTCAAGAATGTGTGACTGGGAAAAAGCATTGCACATATGCTTATCTTTCACCTCAAAATTACCTTATGTGCATAGAATGCTCAATTAGTACTTAGTATAATTTGCATTTGACTACCAATATTATTTTGCTAGAAAAATTGTTTTCAAACTTTGCCTTGAGAAGCTTACAGAAATGAGCCTTATTCACAGCAGGTGCTTTGAACTGCCCCATAATAGAACAAAGGGGCTCACTTTTGATCTATTGAATGCTTCTGTGAGACTTTGTTTAAATAAAATTTTCTGATACTATAGTTTGGAAACTTCTCTCCATCCCATAAACACTGTAATTTTCTGTACACAGTAGCCTTTGCTTGGCCTGATATTATCTGATATTCAGATAATTAGGCCACAATCCTTCTTCCAAAGATTTATTGATTTATGGACATATTCAGAAGTATCTTTCAAATAACTTAACATTTTGTTATTGTAATTAATAGTAGTCTAAATATTCAGATCCTAGAATCATATTTCTTATCTTCCCATGTAAGTACCATTTTCAGTGTTATATTATCATGATGAATTATCTTCTTATCCTATTCCTTTGTAAAAATGTGTAAAATATACTACATAATGTAATAACAAAAAGTTTTTATCTGTTGTAGCTTTATAAAGATACTGATATTTTTTTCTTTAATATTTTAAAATATTGTTTCAAACACTGAATAAGGATACAATTTACTTACAGTATGAGTTCTTTTTTTCTTTGTAGATCTATAAATTTTAACTCCCTCATAATCCCAACATACCTAGTGTGATATAAATTTATCAGTATTAGAGACCTTCAAGATGGCTGAGGAGTAAGACGTGGAAATCACCTTCCTCCCCACAAATACATCAGAAATACATCTATATGTGGAACAAATCCTGCAGAACACCTACTGAACGCTGGCAGAAGACCTCAGACCTCCCAAAAGGCAACAAACTCCCCACAAAACTGGGTAGGGAAAAAGGAAAAAACAGAGACAAAAAATAGGGATGGGACCTGCACCTCTAGGAGGGAGCCGTGAAGGAGGAAAGGTTTCTACACACTAGGAGCCCCTTCGCGGGCGGGGACTGCAGGTGGCAGAGGGGGGAAGCTTCGGAGCTGCGGAAGAGAGCGCAGCCACAAGGGTGCGGAGGGCAAAGCGGAGAGATTTCCCGCACAGAGGATCGGTGCCAACCGGCACTCACCCTTAGTTTAGAATTTAGAGGTTATTATCATTGGTAGATTCGTTTATTGATTTGGTTGCTCTCTTCTTTATATATATATATATATTTTTTTTTTCCTTTTTCTCTTTTTGTGAGTGTGTATGTCTATGCTTCTTTGTATGATTTTGTCACTATAGCTTTGCTTTTACCATCTGTCCTAGGATACGGTCTGTCCTTTTTTTTCTTAGTATAGTTTTTAGCGTGTGTTTTCATTGGTGGATTTGTTTTTTGGTTTGGTTGCTTTCTTCTTTCTTTCTTTCTCCTTTTTTTTCTTTTTTTAATTATTTTCAATTTTTTAATTTTTAATATATTTTTTATTTTAATAACTTTATTCTCTTTTTTCCTTCCTTTCTTTCTTTTTGTCTCCATTTTTTTCTGAGCTGTGTCACTGATAGGGTCTTGGTGCTCTGGCCAGGTGTCAGGCCTGAGCTTCTGAGGTGGGAGAGCCAAGTTCAGGATATTGGTCCACCAGACACCTCCCAGCCCCATGTAGTATCAAACAGCAAAAGCTCCTCAGAGATCTCCATCTCAATGCTAAGACCCAGCTCCACTCAATGACCAGCAAGCTACAGTGCTGGACACCCTATGCGAAACAACTAGCAAGACAGGAACACAACTCCACCCATTAGCAGAGAGGCTGCCTAAAATCATAATAATGTCACAGACACCCCAAAACACACCACCAGACACGGTTCTGCCCACCAGAAAGACAAGATCCAGCCTCATCCACCAGAGAACAGGCACCAGTCCCCTCCACCAGAAAGCCTACACAACACACTGAACCGACCTTAGCCACTGGGGGTAGACACCAAAAACAATGGGAATTATGAACCTGCAGCCTGAGAAAAGGAAACCCCAAACACAGTAAGTTAAGCTAAATGAGAAGACAGAGAAACACACAGCAGATGAAGGAGCAAGATAAAAACCCACCAGACCTAACAAATGAAGAGGAAAAGAGGAGTATACCTGAATAAGAATTCAGAGTAATGATAGTGAAGGTGATCCAAAATCTTGGAAATAGAATGGAGAAAATAAAAGAAATGTTTAACAAGGACGTAGAAGAACTAAAGAGCAAACAAACAGTGATGAACAACACAATAAATGAAATTTAAAATACTATAGAAGGAATCAATAGAAGAATAACTGAGGCAGAAGAATGTATAAGTGACCTGGAAGATAAAATAGTGGAAATAACTACCACAGAGCAGAATAAAGAAAAAAGAACGAAAAGAATTGAGGACAGTCTCAGAGACCTCTGGGACAAAATTAAACGTACTAAAATCAAATTTTAGGGGTCCCAGAAGAAGAAAAAGAGAAAAAAAAAAAGGGACTGAGAAAATATTTGAAGAGATTATAGTTGAAAACTTCCCTAAGAAAGGAACTAGTCAATCAAGTCCAGAAAGTGCAGAGAGCCCCATACAGGATAGATCCATGGAGAAACACGACAAGACACATACTGATCAAACAATCAAAAGTTAAATACAAAGAAAAAATATTAAAAGCAGCAAGGGAAAAACAACAAATAACATACAAGGCAACCCCCATAAGGTTAACAGCTGATCTTTCAGCAGAAACTCTGCAAGCCAGAAGGGAGTGGCAGGACATACTGAAAGTGATGAAAGGGAAAAAACCTACAACCAAGATTACTCGATCCAGCCAGGATCTCATTCAGATTTTATGGAGAAATTAAAATCTTTACAAACAAGCAAAAGCTAAGAGAATACAGCACCACCAAACCAGTTTTACAACAAATACTACAGGAACTTCTCTAGGCAGGAAATACAAGAGAAGGAGAAGACCTACAATAACAAACCCAAAACAATTAAGAAAATGGTAATAGGAACATACATATTGATGACTACCTTAAAAGTAAATGGATTAAATGCTCCAACCAAAAGACACAGATTGGCTGAATGGATACAAAAACAAGACCCATATATATGTTGTCTGCAAGAGACCCACTTTAGACCTAGGGACACATACAGACTGAAAGTGAGGGGATGGAAAAAGATATTCCATGCAAATAGAAATCAAAAGAAAGGCTGGGTAGCAATCTTCATAACAGATAAAATACACTTTAAAATAAAGACTATTAAAAGAGACAAAGAAGGACACTACATAATAATCAAGGGATCAAATCAAGAAGAAGATATAACAATTGTAAATAGCTAGCACCCAACACAGGAGCACCTCAATACATAAGGCAAATGCTAACAGCCACAAAAAGGGAAATCAAGAGTAACAATCATAGTAGGGGACTTGAACACCTAGCTTTCACCAATGGACAGATCATGCAAAATGAAAATAAATAAGGAAACACAAGCTTTAAATGATACATTAAACAAGATGGACTTAAATGATATTTATAGGACATTCCATCCAAAAACAACAGAATACACTTTCCTCTGAAGTGCTCATGGAACATTCTCCAGGATAGATCATATCTTGGGTCAGAAATCAAGCCTTGGTAAATTTAAGAAAATTGAATCGTATCAAGTATCTTTTCCTACCACAATGCTATGAGACTAGATATCAATTATAGGAAAAACTCTATAAAAAATACAAACACATGGAGGCTAAACAATACACTACTAAATAACCAAGAGATCACTGAAGAAAACAAAGAGCAAGTGAAAAAATACCTAGAAACAAATGACAATGAAAAAACAACAACCCAAAACCGATGTGATGCAGCAATAACAGTTCTAAGAGGGAAGTTTATAGCAATACAATCCTACCTCAAGAAATAAGAGACACCTCCAATAAACAACCTAACCTTACACTTAAAGCAATTAGAGAAAGAAGAACAAAAAACCCATAAAGTTAGCAGAAGGAAAGAAATCATAAAGATCAGATCAGAAATAAATGAAAAAGAAATTAAGGAAATGATAGCAAAGATCAATAAAACTAAAAGCTGGTTTTTGAGAAGATAAACAAAAATGATAAACCACTATCTAGACTCATCAAGAAAAACAGGGATAAGACTCAAATCAACAGAATTAGAAATGAAAAATGAGAAGTAACAACTGACACTGCAGAAATACAAAGGACCATGAGAGATTACTACAAGCAACTATATGCCAATAAAATGGACAACCTGGAAGAAATGGACAAATTCTTAGAAAAGCACAACCTTCTGAGATGGAACCATGAAGAAATAGAAAATATAAACAGACCAATCACAAGCACTGAAATTGAAACTGTGACTAAAAATCTTTCAACAAGGGCTTCACTGGTGGTGCAGTGGTTGAGAGTCCGCCGGCAGATGCAGGGGACACGGGTTCGTGCCCCGGTCCGGAAAGATCCCACATGCCGCGGAGCAGCTGAGCCCGTGAGCCATGGTTGCTGAGCCTGTGCGTCCCGAGCCTGTGCTCCGCAACGGGAGAGGCCACAACATTGAGAGGCCCACGTACCGCAAAAAGAAAAAGAAAAAAAAAACATCTTTCAACAAACAAAAGCCCAGGAACAGATGGCATCACTGGCGAATTCCATCAAACATTTAGAAAAGAGGTAACACGTATCCTTCTCAAACTCTTCCAAAATATATCAGAGGGGGGTACACTCCCAAACTCATTCTATGAGGCCACCATCACCCTGATACCAAAATCAGACAAAGATGTCACAGGAAAAGAAAACTACAGGCCAATATCACTGATGAACATAGATGCAAAAATCCTCAACAAAATACTAGCAAACAGAATCCAACAGCACATTAAAAGGATCATACACCATGATCAAGTGGGGTTTATTCCAGGAATACAAGGATTCTTCAATATACACAAATCAATCAATGGGATAAACCATATTAACAAATTGAAGGAGAAAAACCATATGACTATCTCAATAGATGCAGAAAAAGCTTTTGACAAAATTCAACACCTATTTATGATAAAAACCCTCCAGAAAGTAGGCATAGAGGGAACTTACCTCAACATAATAAAGTACATATATGACAAACCCACAGCCAACATTTTTCTCAGTCGTGAAAAACTGAAAGCATTTTCACTAAGATCAGGAAGAAGACAAGGTTGCCCACTCTCACCACTATTATTCAACGTAGTTTTGGAAGTTTTAGCCACATCAATCAGAGAAGAAAAAGAAATAGAAGGAATCCAAATTGGAAAAGAAGTAAAACTGTCAATGTTTGCAGATGACATGATACTATACACAGAGAATCCTAAAGATGCTACCAGAAAACTAGTAGAGCTAATCAATGAATTTGGTAAAGCAGCAGGATACAACATTAATGCACAGAAATCTCTTGCATTCCTGTACACTAATGATGAAAAATCTGAAAGAGAAATTAAGGAAACACTCCCATTTACCACTGCAACAAAAAGAATAAAATAGCTAGGAATAAACCTACCTAAGGAGACAAAAGACCTGTATGCTGAAAACTATAAGACACTGATGAAAGAAATTAAAGATAACACAAACAGATGGAGAGATATACCATGTTCTTCGATTGGAAGAATCAACACTGTTAAAATGACTCTACTACCCAAAGCAATCTACAGATTCAATGCAATCCCTATCAAACTACCAATGGCATTTTTCACAGAACTAGAACAAAAAATTTTGCAATTTGTTTGGAAACAAAAAAGACCCCCGAATAGCCAAAGCAAACTTGAGAAAGAAAAATGGAGCTGGAGGAATCAGGCTACCTGACTTTAGACTATACTACAAAGCTACAGTAATCAAGGCAGTATGGTACTGGCACAAAAACAGAAATATAGATCAATGGAACAGGATAGAAAGCCCAGAGATAAACCCACACACATATGGTCACCTTATTTTTTATAAAGGAGGCAAGAATATACAATGGAGAAAAGACAGCCTATTCAATAAGTGGTGCTGGGAAAACTGGAGACCTACATGTAAAAGAATGAAATTAGAACACTCCCTAACACCATACACAAAAAAGAACTCAAAATGGATTAAAGACCTAAATGTAAGGCCAGACACTATCAAATTCTTAGAGGAAAACATAGGCAGAACACTCTATGACATAAATCGCAGCAAGATCCTTTTTGACCCACCTCCTAGAGAAATGGAAATAAAAACAAAAATCAACAAATGGGACCTAATGAAACTTAAATGCTTTTGCACAGCAAAGGAAACCATATCAAGGCGAAAAGACAACCCTCAGAATGGGAGAAAATATTTGCAAATGAAGCAACTGACAAAGGCTTAATCTCCAAAATTTACAAGCAGCTCATTCAACTCAATGTAAAAAAACAAACAACCCAATCCAAAAATGGGCATAAGTTCTAAATAGACATTTCTCCAAAGAAGATATACAGATTGCATCAAACACATGAAAGGATGCTCAGCATCACTAAGCATTAGAGAAATGCAAATGCAAATTACACTGTGGTGTCACCTCATACCAATCAGCATGGCCATCATCAAAAAATCTACAAACAATAAATGCTGGAGAGGATGTGGAGAAAAGGGAACTCTCTTGCACTGCTGGTGGGAATGTGAATTGGTACAGCCAATGGAGAACAGTATGGAGGTTCCTGTAAAAACTAAAAATAGTACTACCATATTACCCAGCAATCCCACTACTGGGCATATACCCTGAGAAAACCATAATTCAAAAGAGTCATGTACCAAAATGTTCATTGCAGCTCTATTTACAATAGCCAGGACATGGAAGCAACATAAGTGTCCATCAGCAGATGAATGGATAAACAAGATGTGGCACATATATATACAATGGAATATTACTCAGCCAGAAAAAGAAACAAAATTGAGTTATTTTAGTGAGGTGGATGTACCTAGAGTCTGTCATACAGAGTGAAGTAAGTCACAAAGAGGAAAACACATACTGTATGCTAACACATATATATGGAATCTAAAAAAAAAAAAATCATTCTGAAGAACCTAGGGGCAGGACAGGAATAAACACACATACTTAGAGAATGGACTTGGGGACATGGTGAGGGATAAGGGTAAGCTGGGACGAAGTAAGAGAGTGGCATGGATATATATACACTACCAAATGTAAAATAGATAGCTAGTGGGAAGCAGCCACGTAGCACAGGGGGATCACCTCGGTGCTTTGTGACCACCTAGTGGGGTGGGATAGGGAGGATGGGAGGGAGACACAAGAGGGAGGAGATATTGGGATATACATATATGTATAGCTGACTCACTTTGTTTTAAAGCAGAAACTAACAAACCATTTTAAAGCAATTATACTTCAATAAAGATGTTGAAAAAAAATTTTATCAGTATTCCTTGAGGGGGGTGCACCAACTACAAATAATTTAAAACTGATGCTACACTGGTTATGGACCAGTTGTGTCAACTTATATAAAGATGGGTTATTTTGTCAGAGCAACAAAAGTGAGAATAGCACAAAGATACCCTGAACCTGGAGTTTAGCCTTGACATAAAGGAGCAGTGAAACACAGCTTGTGTATCAATCTGACAAGGAGAATACCAGCTGGCTAATTAAGTGAACCTAATTTAAAGTAATGATGTAGATTCTCAGGATAATGCGCTAACAGCTAGAGAAGACTGCTGATGACACTTAAGAATACCCGATGTGTTACAATAAGCCACTTCTGCATCCAAGCAGAACCTGATTTTGCTCCACAGAAGGCAAAATGAGGTCAGTTGTTTACTAGTTAATCTTTTACGCAGGAAAATATCACCTGCATGCCATTCTTACAAAAAGTATTAATGGCAAGAAAAGTAATAAGCATTTGATGTTTAGAGCAACACCAAGGTGATAGATTCCATTAAAAATGTGTGACCTTTTATTTTTAAGCTGCACACAGAAATGATATTAATGTATCCACTGAAAACAAATATACCCCTATGGTAAGAATTTATCATGAGGTTTGTAAAACATGTTGTCAAGAAAACATTTGCCATTTAAGAGTAAAATGCAACAATGTTCAAGTTTTTAAAATGTTTCGTGCTAAAATTACACACTTAATACCAATTCTCACATTCAAATATATACAAAAGAAATAAAAGAAAGTCAGAAATATGATTTCTTAGATAAGGTCAGTATAAAACACTAGGGATCCAATTTAATTGGACTGAAAAAAAACTTGAAAGAGTAAATTTAAATAAGTTTACTGTTCTTTTTTTCTCTCACTTTTTTTTTCTACTTTTTTTTCTGTTCAAAAAGAAGGCAATTTGATTTTGGACTTCACTGCTCCAGCTCTCTGTCCACCCTATAAAAAATTCTATACTAGTTTCTATCATATTTTGGAGATGATTAAATTTTGATTATAATTATTATTCTTAGTTGCCACTGTATAATATACTTAGGCTAAAATAAAGAAACAAACAGAGGTACAGCACACAGTCAGGAAGTATAACTTCATGTGGATACAAAAAAGGCTGACTTGAGTCAGCCTCTGTTGAGAAAAGGTATCAAATTGAGAAAGGATGCTTTACTTTTCACAAAACTAACTTTGTACCTTGCAGGTGACTTTGAGTATACTCTGTCCTTGGATATGAATAAAGCTTTAAATCACAAATGAAGCAGTTTACCTTTATTTTTTTAAATAGCTAGAAATATTCTTTCCTTAAAGGGTTTTAAAACTTGAATTAATTGGATTATTAATTTATAAAGCATAAGTTTCAAAACCTACATCTGTTAAATCTATTATTTACATGTTGTTTTTAAATTAGGAGAATTTAAGGGAATTTAGAATTCTAAGAGATTGCCTATTTTCAAGTATAAAAGTAGAGTCATTAGGATACTCCTAATTCACCTTTAAGCATGTACTTTCAAGCATTAAAATTCACATACTCTAAGGTCATGTTAAGACAAATATAGGGATGTGTTATTTCAGCCAACACTTAGTAGACTTATGGAATTTCATCATCTAAAGAGGCTCACAGACTGAAATTACAAAAAATTTTTTTGGTTACAAAAAAATTTTTTTTTGGTTACAAAAAAAAAGAATTTAGGCAAATTCAAAGATAGAAAACTTTAATTTTTTAAAAGACATTTTTATGGAGTATATACGTAAAATTTTAGGTTGATATTTATAGTCAACAATAGGCCTCAGAAAATAATGTCCCTTTCAGAAAGATGGCTAGACTGAATATGCCCAATATGGAAATTTTCATTTTCTAAACTAATTTGGTCTCTAAATATCTATAGAATAGATCATTGCGGAACGTCCCAAATCACTGCAGCTGCTACTTCACTCTACTTCTTTCCAGGGAGGTATTCAAGCACCCCTATAATTCAAAATTTTTCTTTTTATTGACAGAAGGGCAATATTCAATTCCATCCCATACCTCCCCAGAGTTGTGTGGGCAAACCCATGACACAGTACTGCCTTTTTGATCCAAGGATTGAGTGCCCACATATTTCCTACAATAGGGAAGTCTCTGTTACGTTACTCTCCATTCCTACTATACCTCAAATGGAAGGCAGCTATAGAAGAATGAGGCAATAAGGCTGATAAATGGTGGCACGAGGCAAGATGCATGAAGACAGGGTTCAGATTTGTTTTTGATAGCTGACAATCTGAGAATACGCAGAGACTGTATACAGAGTGGGTAGAAGGGGTAAAACAGGAAGTCAGCCATCAAGACAGTGAAAATACACATTTTTTAATTACCACTTCCCATCAAATTGCTTGCTAAAATGTTACTTTAAAGTTCAGAAGAACTTTCACCTCTAATTCCATCTGGGACAGAATTTTCTGTTTTAGTACTCTTAAATCAGTTCATTTGTCATAAAAGTGTTCCTTTTTGATTACTTCTTGGATTATATGTTATTAACTTATACTTTCTCTTTAATTTGTTCTTTCTCACTACATTTCCAAATTTACTACCAAGACTTTTACTTTAATACTTTCTTAGTTCCTTTTACTCTCTGCTAGGATTGTGGTTATTGTTATTTCTTTTATTCAGTTCTAATAGTATCAACCATGACTTTTGTCCTTGTTCTTTGCCAAAATTCTGTTTCCTTTTAATTAGTCTTTTTTGAATAAATCAATTTTTACCTCTTATATATTCATTTCATTGTGCCTTTATCTACCTATATTTTTACTTTCTTTGTTTCACTTACAGTATTGTGATTTTCTTCAGCTAAATTCTAAAATTATCTAGTTAAATGTTTTCTTTACTTTTCTTTTTTTTTTTTTTTTGCTGTACGCGGGCCTCTCACTGCCGTGGCCTCTCCCGTTGCGGAGCACAGGCTCCGGACGCGCAGGCTCAGCGGCCATGGCTCACGGGCCCAGCCGCTCCGCGGCATGTGGGATCCTCCTGGACTGGGGCACGAACCCGTGTCCCCTGCATCGGCAGACGGACTCTCAACCACTGCGCCACCAGAGAAGCCCAAATGTTTTATTTTCAATCTATTATTTATTTATTTTTCATTACAGTAACAAAATTCCTTCAAAGACAGTCTTACTTGGAGTCAACATGTTTAATCATGATTATCAATATTACTTGTTATTGATATTGACATTTTAAATTTACTTTGCAGTTTTTGATAGCTTAGCACTGTGTCAGAGAATCAGTATAAAATGATTTCATTAATATTTCTTGAGGGTAAATTTATAACCCAGCATGTGTTCATTTTCAAAAATGTTTCCTTTAGTGAATGATATAGTCTGAAGGTTTGTGTCCCCCCAGAATTCACTTGTTGTAATCCTAACCCTCAAAGATGATGGTATCAGATGATGGGCATTTGGGAGGTGATTAGGTCATGATAATGGAGCCCTCATGAGTGGGATTAGTGCTTTTATAAAAAAGACCCCACAGAGATTGCTTGCCCCTTCCCCCATGTGAAGACAGAGTGAGATGGCAATGGCTATGAACCAGAAAGAGGGCCCTCACCAGGTCATGATCATGCTGCCACCTTGAGAAACGAATTTCTGTTGTTTATAAGCTACGCAGTGTGTTGTATTTAATTAAAGCAGGATGAACGGTGATATGAAATGATATTGAAAAGGTTTAGAAAGTGAAATATTTAGTAATAATGTATATTTAATTACTGCTGGATGCAAAAAATAATACATGTATCTGTTAGTTCAAGCATAGTAATAATGTTCAATTTGCATAAAGTATTAATTTTGTCTGTTGATTTATCAAGAACAGAAGTATCAAATATTTCTCACTTATATCAGCTTTTTTGTTTTGTTAGTATATGACTAAATTATCTGGAACTGTCCTTAAATTTCAAATTTTATTTTTTCTTATTTTTGGGATATATCTTATAATCTGCATATGGCTAGATTTTCATTATTCAGTCCATTACATTTTATTATCAGCTATTACTTTACTCCATTCTTGGTTATTGTAATTATAAACATATTTGGTTTTATTCTATAATTTTGTTTAAAGATTTTTGTCCTGATTTTTCCATTCTTACTGTTTTCTCTTTCTTAATTCTTCTTTTCCTACTGTATTTAGGAGTAAGTTGTTCATTTAATTCTATTTTTTCATAGACAAATACAATATTTAACACACAGTTTCTTAAAATATTAATAAACATACTTAATGTACACAGGTAATCCATAATTACTCCCATTCTTAAATAATACAAGAAACCTTAACATATATATTTCAAATAATATCAGCCCCTTCCGTGCTTACATATTGTTGTACAATATTTAAACTTTTTTTTTTGCTATTTTGGTCCTGTGTTTTCACTCTTTTAAAAATTTCAAACTTAAATTCAGGGAATATCATTATTATTGACAGTTAGTATTTTAATAGGTCCTATGTTTACCAGTTTACTCGCTCTCTATACATCAAGTAGAACTGCTTAATTTTCCTTATTCCTGAAGCATATAGTTTTCAGTTTCAGTTTTGTTTAAATTTATTTTGTTGATAGTCTATTTTTTTGTATCTGATACAGTAAATAAATTATATACTTTTTTCCACTGACCATATAGTATCAGAGTATATTTTATTTCTATTTAGTCTTTTAATAATATTATTTCACTTTCTTTTGGTGTCCATTATTGCTACTGAGAAAATAGCTGCTGTTCTCATAGTACTTTATCTCCTATTTTTAGATCTTCCTTTTGGCTTTATGTGTGGCTGTGTCATGTTAATATATTCAGGTACTGATCTTTTTTCCATTTGTTTCACTGTCCTTTCTAAATCTGATAGCTTCCTGTATTATATTTTATAAGTTGTATAATAAAGAATAATACATAGTACATGTATATAATAATATATACAAATATATATAGTATATATAATATATATTACATATACACATATATATTATTATATACATATACTATGTATTACTCTTTATTATATTACAGAAAATTCTCATTCACTTTGACCAAATTATCAACATTTCCCTTTTCTTTCTATTATCTCCCTCCAGAATTTATCCTTCCTACTGTTAATGTATAAATAAAGTCTGATATTTCAAAATACATTTGCTTCTCATTATTAATGGCATTTGTTCTATAAAGTCACCACAAACACTGAATTTCTGAACACTGAACCACTGCTTCTATAGGAAATGCATAGTTTGGTTCCTATCAGTCTCTGGTCACAAGATTTTCATCATCTGATCAATACATAACCTAATTTCATGAGTGTTTCTGCACAGAGAAACGTTATTTAATACATATTGTTCATTAATTAACAGTAACACTGAGAACTTCCCTGGTGGCACAGTGGTTAAGAATCTGCCTGCCAATTCAGCGGAAACGGGTTCGAGGGCTGGTCCTGGAAGATCCCACATGCTGCAGAGCAACTAAGCCCGTGCACCACAACTAACTGAGCCTGCGTTCTAGAGCCCGCGAGCCACAACTACTGAGCCCACGCAGCACAACTACTGAAGCCCACGGTCCTAGAGCCCATGCTCTGCAACGAGAAGCCACCGCAATGAGAAGCCCACGCACCGCAACAAAGAGTAGTCCCCGCTCACTGCAACTAGAGAAAGCACGTGCACAGCAACAAAGACCCAATGCAGCCAAAACGAAATAAACAAACAAATAAATAAATTTATATTAAAAAAATAAACCAGTAACATTGAACTCAGCATTAGGACTCATGAATGAATTAAGCCCACCGTTAGGCACACCACGACCTTCCTTCACAAGCGTTTCAACACAACAAAATTGTCCTTGAAAACACAATAGTAAACAGACCATGAAAAAAACACTTGTTCACAGTATGAAAGCCGAACCAAAAAGGTCGGGGTGTCTCCTTTTCCAACCTGAGATGGGGACATGTACTTCAGGTCACACATTTCTCCTCACTCTGCACAAGTCCCTGAGCGTCTGCAAAACACCATGTGTATTGGTTTTGTGGTTCTAAATAAATTCAGGAGAGTGAGTTTTAAATACAGAATCAGCAAACAATGAGAATCAACTGTAATCGATTTTTCTGTAGCGAAAAAAAAAAAAGAATAGCACTAGCTCCATGCAAACAAAATGACCTCACAATTATCATGTAGCCAGACACAGACAGTGAATACTGTATATTTCCATCTCTGTAATATTCAAAATTAGGCAATACTGACTTATGGTGACAGAAAGCCACATAATGATTACCTTTGGATAGGTAATTACTAGAAGGGGTAATAAAGCATAATTATTATTTTCATAAGATCACATGGAAAACCCATTTGGACTGAGGCCCAATTTTCTAACTTCTAAAAATGTGTTAGATTCTTATCTGAAAATATCCACAATCATAATTATATTGTAATATTATTTTAATATTTTAACCTTGTATAATGTCTTTTACATTCTGCTTTTTTATAGGCATTATAGACACTTTGAAAAATAATATAATTGATGTGATTTTTTACCATTGCATGAATGTTTCATTATTGATATTTCCTATTAATTTTAAACTTTACTTCATTGTCTGAAGATGGAAGTTAGATGAATAATAAATGATGTTAACTTTTCTCACTTTTGAATATCTACTAGGTAGTACATACTCAGTCAGTGTAGGTTTCCAGTTTGAACACTGAATTTAAAGAACAGCCTGATTAAAAGAACATCTAGTAGCTAACACATGCTAACTAAAGAGTCTTGATAATCCCTGACTGAATGCCTATAATTCGCTGGCCTATGTTGCAGCTGAAATCAAAGTAAAATCAACCTGGTCAAAAATCAAGCAGTCTCAAAGACAGACACATAGGAAGCAAAATAGACAGAAAAAATATGTTCTCACAGAAGATACTGGACCATTAGATTGGGTGCACAGGGAACTGTGTAACCCTGGAGGCCTTAGAATCTTCTAGTAGACAGTTATTCATCCTTCTACTCATGACTCTTCTGTTCATTCTCATAGTAGAAACTGAACCACTGGACTAATTATCCATTGTAAATTTGTAACTCTGGAGATATCAGAGCTTTCTAATAGAAACACTTTTGATTCTTTTACTTGTAATACCAAACACATCTCATAAAAGGCAATTAATGAATGTATACAGAATGGATAGATGGGTGGACGGAATGGATAGATGGGTGGATGGAATGGATAGGTGGGTGGATGGAATGGGTAGATGGGTGGATGGAATGGATAGATGGGTGGATGGAATGGATAGGTGGGTGGATGGAATGGATAGGTGGGTGGATGGAATGGATAGATGGGTGGATGGAATGGATAGGTGGGTGGATGAATTCATGTGAAGCTGTTAAGAACTCTTAGAATGAGAGGCCCTGATTTTGAACTTCTTAACACTTCTTTTGGTTCTAGTCAGGAATCAACATTAGAGGGACTAACAGCTACTTCAAATTCAAACCAATATTGATGCAAAAGAAAAAAAAATCTCTGTAAATATAAGAAATGGTTACATTCCTGTGTCTGTCAGAATTTTGACAGTAAATAGCACTTCTATAGTCCAGACTCTGCTACAAACGCTTTGTATGCATAAATTGGTATAATCCTTAGTATAATTTTATGAGATATGTACAGTTATTATTCCCATTTAACAGATTATACATATGTCACAAAACTATTTTAAGTTTGCTTCCTTTGAGCTGAGAAGCCATAGATCCTAACAGTCAAAGGCTGAGATACTGGAGCCAGACTGCCTGGGCATAAATCCTGCACTGCCCCTTGATTATTGTAAGACTGAGTTCTAGTAGACTGTCCAAGATGGACAGTCTTAGAAAGAGCAGGGCATAAAATAGGTGATGGCTCAAACCAGAATAGTTTGTCATAACCATGACCATGGCAACATGGAAAAATGACATGGCAAGGCGTGTTATAGGTGTTTTTCTCTGTCATTGACCTATGCACATATTACTTGTTTTACTACTATAGTAAAACCTACTAAGCTACTATTATCCAGTAAATCTACTATTGTCTCAGCCTTTGTTAAGAATCACATGAGAAAGATATACTACTTTACTGTGATGGTAACTAGGAGCACCTTAATTGGCCTTGGACTGGGACTCTCCTTGCTCTAGACAGAATAAGCAATTGTGAGGATGTTTTTTGTGTAACTGGTCATGTGGCGATTATGAGGTATTCATGGAATCTAACTGTTGAAAACAAAAGCTATTTCAATTACGTCTTTAATTTTTTAGGCTCAAGGAGCGGAATGAGAGGACAGTTTGTAGAAATTGTGTATACTTTTTAGTTATCCAAGTAACGAAACAAGTTATCAATGGCAATCAAATGGCAATGCACGAGTTACCTGGTAAAGTCTATTACATTAAATTAAATAGTCTTCAAAACCACTTTCAAAAGGAGGAGTCATTCATACCTGAATAACTTTTTGAGACTGCACATCTACAAGAAGGACTCTGTCCAGAGTTGGCTGTGCCACATAAATGAACTTGTCCTTGACATTGACAGCTGTGGCCCACACACACCTCTGGACTTCATCGCCTTCAGCTCTGGGACAGACTTCACCCTGTAATTTAGAAAATAAAAATCAAATGAATATCTTAAATGATAACATGGATATAGCCATATTATGAGTAACATTAATGTTTCATGCTCTACTACTTTTAGCATCAAAAGTTTTATATATATATATGTTAAATATATATTCATATGTTACATATTTATATATTTAGATTTATGTCAAATATATAAATATATAAAGAGTTAAATCAAATAGAACAGTATATAGTGCATATTTAAATTCATTAAATTTGTATAGGAATCAATGTGAAATAACCCTTAAAATATATTTTATTAAGCCTTTGAATGCTTATTTATAGTAACATATAGCCTTTTCATTTGTCACTACCTATTCTTAGCTCAGTAACTGCAGAAGTACATAATAAGTCGAATGTTTCCTCCCACATCCCCCCAATCTCAAACTTCTTTACCAGACATTATATGCCACACTAAAGTATATTTAGAGCTTCTCAAAACCTCAAGAGCTGCCCTTAGAGCATATTCATGGGCTTATTAAAAGCTACCAAATCCACTACACAAGACTGAAGGAGTCTTCTACTTTGTGGAGAACCAGAAACTTAGAAAAATGATAATAAGGTAGTTACTCGAAATGGTTATTTTATTTTCAATTTGGTATCAAGGTCAAATTTTATAAAGTCCTTTAAGCTGCCTAAGCCCTTTTCATTCTTCTCCTTTACCCTAGAACTACCTTCTGGTTAATATTCTGTAGTTTGTGCTATATGGTCATAAAGGAGGCATAAATTATCTTCTATTTCTTCCTTCCAACATTCAGTAAGTGAATGTTGAAGGGATACGTAAGCCTTTCTGATTTGTATGGGCAGACACATGGTGATTAGAAGAAATGTCATTTAGCTTGTTATTTTTGTTTCAGGTTTTTCTTTTATTCACTGGTCTGTTGGTTTTGTGATTCTCACAATTTATTTGTAGTTAGAAAAACCGCTGAGAAGAGAGATTTCTTGAACTATACATGAAATACATGTATAAAGATAAACACTTATTTATATAATGATAATGATAAACACTGATTCCAAATATGTCACTTGTTTTATGGTTTACGCCTGATCACTGATTATCATGTCTAATTCATTGATTTGTATACTCCAGTTAGTAACTCATGAGCTCAATTAGAATACTCTCTTTAATCTCCAATTCAAACCAAAACATTTATTTTTCAGGAGATATACCATCCACCATATATATTTAATAATCACAAAACAAAATCAACAAAATTTTCATGGTCAACACCACCTAAGCATTTCTTTCAATGAAAAGATAACACTGACAGCACATAAACCACATTTGCCTTTTAGTAACTAAAATGACTACCACAGTAACTCTTCTGAGGCAGCACAACCAGAGTAGGTGTTTTTTCTTGCTTGCATAAAACTTGCAAAATAATGCAAAGCCCAGAACACTTTGGAATGAGCAGCTTAGTATGTAGCTTGCTGGGGGTTTTTTTCCCCCAAACTTCAGATCTAATTCCAGAGGACCTGGAGAATCCACTCATTTTTAAGATCCAGTCCAGGGCTTCCCTGGTGGCGCAGTGGTTGAGAGTCCGCCTGCCGATGCAGGGGACACGGGTTCATGCCCCGGTCCAGAAAGATCCCACATGCTGCGGAGCGGCTGGGCCCGTGAGCCATGGACGCTGAGCCTGCGCGTCCGGAGCCTGTGCTCCGCAACGGGAGAGGCCTGCGTACCGCTAAAAAAAAAAAAAAAAAAAAAAAAAAAAAAAAAAAAATCCAGTCCAGAATTCCCAGGTTCACTAAAATATCAGGGACATATAACACCAGGGAACTGTAGTGTTCTCTGAACAGTACAAGTGTGACAGGCTTCCAGGACATAAGCAAAAAACCTCAAAACTAAACATCACGTGTATATTTCCGATAGTTCTGGGGAGTTTGAATGAACTGCATTTCATAGAATGCACCACAATAATACTAAGATGACCACCAATGGTGTCCATGGCACTCGTCAGCAGGCAACACAAACCTGATGGCAGAAATCTGTCCTCAGCACATGCCCAGAACACAGTACAGGATTGTACCTTCATTCATCAATTCACTGAAACATTATTTTCTACACCATTTTTCTTCAGAAGTATTGGGTTGGTCAAAAGGTTCGTTCAGTTTTTTCCTCAAGATGCCTCTAGTAGCGCTTAGTTGTCTTTAACTTCATTCAAAACAATTTTGTTAGATTGCACTGTGACAGCTGTCATATCAGTGTGCATTTAAAAAAAATTATCAAAATTGGCGAACTTGTGTGGAGCCATTTTAATATTGAAGATGGAAGAAAAAAAGCAACATTCTTGGTATATCATGCTTTATTATTTCAAGAAAGGTAAAAACGCAACCAAAAAAAAGATTTGTGCAGTGTATGGAGAAGGTGCTGTGACTGATCGAACGTGTCAAAAGTGGTTTGTGAAGTTTCATGCTGGAGATTTCTTGCTAGACGACGCTCCACAGGTAGGTAGACAAGTTGAAGTTGATAGTGATCAAATTGAGACAACTGAGAACAATCAACGTTATACCACTTGGGAGATAGCCGACATACTCAAAATATCCAAATCAAGTGTTAAAAATCATTTGCTCCAACTTGGTTATGTGAATCGCTTTGATATTTGGTTTCCACGTAAGTTAAGCAAAAAAAACCTTGATTGTATTTCCTCATGTGATTCTCTGCTGAAACGTAATGAAAACGTACCGTTTTTAAAACAATTTTGACTGGCAATGGAAAGTGGATACTGTACAATAATGTGGAATAGAAGAGATCTTGGGGCAAGTGAAATGAACCACCACCAACCACACCAAAGGCTGCTCTTCATCCAAAGAAGGTGATGTTGTGTACATGGTGGTATTTGAAGGAAGTCCTCTATTATGAGCTCCTTCCGAAAAACGAAACAATTAATTGCAACAAGTACTGCTCCCAGTTAGACCAATTGAAAGCAGCACTCGATGAAAAGCATCCAGAATTAGTCAGCAGAAAATGCATAATCTTCCATCAGGATAACACAAGACCTGATGTTTCTTTGATGACCAGGCAAAAACTGTTACAGGTTGGCTGGGAAGTTCTGTTTCATCTGCCGTATTCACCAGGCATTGCACCTTTGGATTTCCATTTATTTCATTTTTACAAAATTCTCTTAATGGAAAAGATTTCAGTTCCCTGGAAGACTGTAAAAGGCATCTACAACAGTTCTCTGCTCAAAAAGATAAAAAGTTCTGGGAAGATGGAATTATGAAGTTGCCTGAAAAATGGCAGAAGATAGTGGAACAAAAGGGTGAATATGTTGTTCAATAAAGTTCTTGGTGAAAATGAAAAATGTTGTCTTTTATTTTTACTTAAAAACCAAAGGCACTTTTCGGCCAACCCAATATCTTGAACATCTTTGACAAGAACCTATTTCAGGAGACTCAAACTCTACCTAAGTACTTGAGAGGCATGAAAAGGTGGGAAAAAGTGGGACCTAAGGTTGACGAAAGGATCTGAATATAGGAAAATTGTTTACAAATTCTTTGCCGTTGTGTAAAAGCTCCCAACAAAACCTGTCAAAACAACAGAAAGTGTGAGTAACCTGACACTAAACTGTCAGTCAAAAAACAGCTGAACCGGGAGAAATTTCCACCCCTTTGTTTGCTACAAAACTAGTCAACAGTAAAATAAACTGCTCTGCTGGGAATTATTTCCTATTTGTATGCTGTCCCTATAAGATGGCCCTGACCAGACTCACAATCATTTTTACAAAGCCATTAAAAGTTTCCTGACAGTCACCCTGAATTTTCTTTGCTTTGCTTCAGGCCATTATTGCTGATTATAGTCTATTAGGTCCCGTTTTACAATAGCACTCCTCTGTTTTCAGATTACATAGATTAGTATTTATTTCTGTGGATAGGAAGAGTAGGGGAATATTTTTCACATGCATTAGGCATTCAGTGATAAAAGGAAACTAAAATATATAAGAGATGCAAAAGAAGATTAAGATAATGCGTACTGATGAGGAAAACTGTCAGAAATTATATCAAAGAGTATCAATCATTTTTATAGAAATGTATACTGCCTTTGAGAGTTAAAGGATTAATAGGATTTTAGAGCTAATGAAGACAAGTCAATAATAAAAAGACAATTCTAGCTCATAATTAGAATTTATCTATTTCCCTTTGGGTTACTTCCATATTTCATTATGCAGTTCCTATTTATGTATTATCTTCTTCCAAAATTTTAAAGGGATATAAGATGTATCACTAGTGATGATGGAAATTTTGATTTAGCAATTAAAATAGTGTTGATGCTTCCTGATTTGCTAAACACAAGTTATAGTTCGAGTAGATGGATATATATACTCATCTTCTATAGGACTTGGTCATTTTCATATATTGTATTGATGACCTATTAAAAACACTTTTCCCTTAAATCTCCAATTTCCCATCTTTCTTTCCTCCCTTTCTTCATAGTCTACCTCTGTGTCTTTCATGGTGAGGATGAATGAATTTGTCACAAGCACATTTGTTTACCTTGCATCCAACTCAACAAGTTTCTGTCCTTATTCCTTCCTTGCATCCTTCTCTCTGATCACCGTTTGTCCACTATCTTTTGCCTGAAGACAGAATCTGCCTACATTTTAATTATAACTTTAGCTATGTCTCCAGGTGTGTTGGAACATGCACATGCCCCTGTAATTTAAGTAAACATTATTTGGATTCACCTGCTTTCCCTTTCAATAATCCATCTAATTTTCTTTAGACTTTGAACAAGTTTCAAGAACCTTAATTTCATTTCTTGACCTTTCACTCTAAATTGCTCATACTTCAAACTTGCTTTCCAGATCCTGTCTCTTCCAAAAGAGAGTTCTTGAAGAGTCATAAAGAGCTTTAGAATCTGTGATCATTGCTCTTCGGTTATTGCTGGGGAACATTTATTGAACACTTACTATGTGAAAGATATCATGCAAAGCTCTGTTTGGAAATAAAAACATGAATTTGTGTGAATGCCTGCTCTCAAGTTGCTTATAATTTCTGCCATATTTAGCTGTTTCAGACTCTTGATTCTTCCTGGAATGTTTTTTCATTCTTGTAAGGCGAGAAGCAGCAAACCATGACCCCAGGCCAAATTCAGCACACTGCCTATTTCGGTAAATGGCCTAGGAACTAAGAACACTTTTTGGTATTTTTTAACAGTTGAAAAAAAATCAAAAGAAGAGTACTATGTTGTGATGTGTAAACATTATCTGGTATTCAGATTTCCATAAATAAAGGTTTATTGGAACACATCTACACCCATTCATTTAAATATTGTCTATCTCAATATCAAAAAAGCAAACAACTCAATTAAAAAGTGGGCAAAGGACCTGAATAGGCATTTTGAAAACACCCAGATGGCCAACAGACACATGCAAAGATGCTCAACATCACTAATCGTCAGGGAAGTGCAAATTAAAACTACAATGAGCCATAAAATTACACCTGCCAGAATGGCTATCTTCAAAAAGACAGCAAAAACAACTATTGGCTAGTATGTGGAAAAAAAGAGAACCCTCATGTGCCGCTGGTGGAATTGTAAGTTGATGCAGCCACTATGGAAAACCTTATGAAGCTTCCTCAGAAAATTAAAAATAGAACTACCATACAATCTAGGAATTCCACTTCTGGGTATTTTTCTGAAGGAAATAAAAATTATGTTAATTTGAAAAGATATACCCACCCCTAGGTTCACTGCAGCACTAAGTGCAGAAATAAGTATACAACAAATCAGGTGAACTAAGATGTACACACCCAATTTGGGTACCACATTATGGGTTCACCCAAGGATAGTATGCAGATGCTCCTAGATACAGAGTGAACTATTGTGAATGAATGTTGCGTTAAAGGTGGAGAGAGAGAGAGGGTTTGATGTTTGATAAATATGTAAACATATCATTAAATTTGAAAACTCCTAGACGTATTGTCGACCTGGTTCTCTCACTGATTGGGATCAGGTCATTAACTATTGAAAATAAATTGGTTTCAGTAGTTCTCATTGTTTAACTTTACTGCTTCTCTACCTATCAGGTTCCTAAGACTGGCAGGAGAGTCCGCTTTCTTGGAAGTAATTGAGAATTGGGAGGAAAGAGAACTTTTGCAAAAAGGAAAAAATAATAAATAAACCTTACTCAAAATGTGTAACTGTATTCTTTGTTGTTCTCCAACAAATGGCCTGTTCTCCAGCTAGAGTGTTCTCATCAAAATCTTATTAAAAAACCAATGATTTTCCACAGCAACTAAAGAACGCATCACACATTTTATTAATCCAATTCTTTTTAATCTACATTTGGTAGCCGTATTTCCAACACCTATATGGCTCATCCTAATTACTGTGGGTCTTACTAATTTTCTTCTTGTCTGAATTTTTGTAGCATTTATATTTGGTGCCACATAATTTGGCCTTTAATCAGGTACTATCATCCCTGCCTAAAATGTTAGCCTTTGCTATTCCTGTATTTCTACATTTTATAGACATACTGGGGAAGGTACAATATTTCCTCAGTAAATACAAGTTTAAATGTCACTTATCACAGAAAAAAAAAGGAGAGAGGATCAAAAAGTGTATATTTTTCAAACATGTTGTTAAACACTATTCTGTGTCATCCAGAATCATTGAGAAACCGAATTCTAGAACATCTTCAAAATATAGTCTGTGGATAGCTGCCTGTTGGCATATCATTCCTTACCAAGCTGAGAATAGTACAGAAATGGAAAATAACCATTTAGAATCTTTTCTAACAATTTGCCATTGACATAATATCCATAAGCATGATCAGCGGACCCATCTCCTTTAATAGGGTTTAGACAAGCTTGGGTGTGTCAGGCGTGCCTGGAGGGTTCTTTTCCACAAATGTTTTAAGAAGCTCTGATTTTGAGCCTTCTTTTCTTTTCTAGCTCTCTCTTTCTCTTTTAAATAGCTTTAAAATACATATATATCCAAAACTGTTGCAATCTGAGTCTACTGAGATAAATAGAAAAGTGAATGAAACACTTGACAAAATAGTGTTCACTTTAATAAATGCAATGTTCAGTTTATCATGAATCAAAGAAATGAAACAAGGGTCCTTTGTACTGAACTGGAATGTTTAGATTACGATTTCCAGGATTTTTTTTATAATCATGAAGAAATATATATATATATATATATATATATATATAAGGTTGAGCTATTTGTGAATACACTAGATATAATGCATTCTTTTAATCTTGCTTTGCAATATAAAAAAACCCTAGATCTTACAATAGCATGTTAAACAATTTAATATCCATGGTTATCTCCCTTATTGGACCATTTTTTTTTTAAAGGCAATGAGGTTAAATTACTTTCGTCAATTTTTAGTCGAGATCACTGCTTATAACCCAAGTGATACAACTGCTTATTTCTACAGTTAGATATATTCAATTTATCTAATTCTAGTTCCCATTTCATTTATGAAAATGTCATAAACAATCTAGTTCGTATTAGTCAAAGCATAGGTAGTCATGGCATTTAGGGGCTGATTTGCCTTAATTTGGCCTATATAAGAAAACTGTCAGATAGTATGATTTTTGATTCTAGGATATCAATGGTACAAAGACCACAGTAAAGAAATTTTCTTCCTTTCTTTTAACATAAGGAGAATGCATTTATGTCCTCCAGTGTTATAACAAAAATGGAGCAGATAACACTATACAATCATATACTGAGGACTGATTTCTCTTTAGCCGCAAATTATTAGAAAGATTAAAAACACAGGCTTTGAGGTCAACCAGAATTAGATGTAATCCAGTTTTACACTCATATTAGCCATGTAAATACTCCTTTTAAGCTTTGTTTATGTCACTGGTACAATATCACCAATCACATAGGATTATTATGTTTGTTAAATAAAATCATGTTTGAAAAGGTCAAACGATCAATAAATGTTACCTGTTATTTTCCTATAGAAAATTCACTATGGGATATATTTCACGAAAACTATAATAGTCTACACATTTTTCATCAAATATTTTTTTTTCAATTTCCCAAAATGTTTTAGAGGGAAGTTCACTGTGTATATTTAAGAATTTCAAAGAGTTACTTTAAATACAGAATGATGGTTGCATATGTGGTCAGGAGAACTTATTTTTCCCTTTATCACTTGGCAGTTCTATGATATTGAGCTAATTATTTGTCTTTTCTCATTTCCTTACCTAGAAATTCAGAGGATTAAATTAGAACTTGTCCATGGTTTCAATAAAAGAAAAAAACAAAAACAGGAAGCAAAGCTATCTGAATTACTTCTACTCTGCTTAAACAGAAAATATATTACCAGTTTATAGAAATATTATATTAAGTCCACCCATGTTGCTGCAAATGGCATAATTTCATTCTTTTTTATGACTAATATTCCATCATAAAAAAATATATAAATATACCACATCTTCTTTATCCATTCATCTGTTGATGGGCAATTGGGCTGCTTCCATATCTTAACTATTGTAAATAATGCTACAATGAGCATAGAGGTTCATGTATCTCTTCAAATTAGTGTTTTCATGTTCTTTGGATAAATATCCAGAAGTGGAATTGCTGGATCATACGGTAGTTCCATTTTTAATTTTTTGAGGAGCTTCTATACCGATTTCCACAGTGGCTGCAGCAATTTACATTCCCACCCACAGTGTAGGAAGGTTCCCTTTTCTCCATATTCCCACCAGCATTTGTTATTTGTAGACATTTTAATGATGGCCATCTTGACAGGTGTGAGGTGAATAACCAATTTAAAAGTAAATAAATTTGCAGAGTGTTAAATTTCAAATGTCTGCAAAACATGAGAGAAGAACTCTAGATCTTTCGTCAGTGCAGGACTGAATGATTTGTGTGTCGATTCTCCTGGTTCTTGTAAATGAGCCAGAATCCTGGCTGGGAGTTGGTCCAGGTGTCAGTGGGCACTGAGAATCCAGGGGCAGGGACTTAATGACTTTTGGAAAAGGCATAAACTTGAATAATGGTGAGACAAGTTAAATATCAAGACCATAGGTTTCACATTAGGTCCAAGAACAAGTAAATAGAGTCTGGCAAAATGTCCTTTGAATTGAAAGCTAACATTAAGCACTAAAGAAATTAGACAAATATGGGGAATATCAGGAAACGTAAATTATATGGACCCGCAAGGTTCAGGAAGGATCAACTCAATTAAATGGCAGTTTAGATAGTTGGAATTAAAGAATTAGTTGTGTTTAATTTCATTTCCCAACGTGTTGAAGATTTGATTTGTACAGGAGCAATGGTGCTCCTTCCTAACTTTATTTAACAAAGCACAATTGGTAAGTTGGTTAGATAGGGTGAAAATTTATTATTAAAAAATTCTTTCTTACCAGATAACACATGAAGTTAAATGACCACACAAGAAGAAAAAAAAAAAAAAAGAATGTACTTTAGTATGTAAACCTCTCCTTAAAATGTTGAAAAGCTCATCAAAATTATGACATCACTATGAAAACTGATGGATATCATGGAAAGATAGAGGTTACTTCTTTCAAATATGTTCTGTACTCTAGTTTCCTTAAGTAACAATAGAGAATATTTGCTTAAACGGTCCTTTCCAGCTACTGATTAATAGTCAAAATTAAGAGGACTACTTTAAGAAGACTGTTTGGATTAATTTACCTTGACACTTCTTCAATTGGAGCATCAAGGTAAACTAGTCCAAATAGATTCATTTAAAATGAGTCATGTACCACAATATTCATTGCAGCTCTGTTTACAATAGCCAGGACATGGACACAACCTAAGTGTCCATCAACAGATGAACGGATAAAGAAGATGTGGCACATATATACAATGGAATATTATTCAGACATAAAAAGAAATGAAATTGAGTAATCTGTAGTGAGGTGGATGGACCTAGAGTCTGTCATACAGAGTGAAGTAAGTCAGAAAGAGAAAAACAAATACTGTATGCTAACACATATATATGGAATCTAAAAAAGAAAATGGTCATGAAGAACCTATGGGCAGGATGGGAATAAAGACGCAGACGTAGAGAATGGACTTGAGGACATGGAGAAGGGGAAGGGGAAGCTGGGACGAAGTGAGAGAGGGGCATGGACTTATATACACTACCAAATGTACAATAGATAGCTAGTGGGAAGCAGCCACATAGCACAGGGAGATCAGCTTGGTGTTTTGTGGCCACTTAGAGGGGTGGGAGGGAGACGCAAGAGGGAGGAGATATGGGGATATATGTATATGTAGAGCTGATTCACTGTGTTATAAAGCAGAAACTAACACACCATTGTAAAGCAATTCTACTCCAATAGAGATGTTAAAAAAATAATAACAAAATAAAGTGAATACTGCAAAAATAATAAATAAATAAATAAAATGTATTTTAAAAGCAAGCAATTTTGTTTTGATAGATTTCACTTCTCTATGTTCTGATCATATTACCAAAGAAAATACAGATTTTGAAATAAATAATACCTATGAGATAGATTATCAGGCAGGCAAAGAAATTACTTCTACAAGATAGGATTGAAGTAAAAACTTGAAGTTTAGTTTGGGGGAACCATAAGCCACATTAACAAACTGTCATTAAACCTTTAAAGGACTTTCATGTAGATTCTATTCCTTGATTCTTTGAAATTCTTATATTAAAATAAAGTAAATGATTTCTTATTGGTATATATCTGTAGGACACAAAGGAAACAAAGATAAACTTTTAAGGAAAAGGGTCAAACAATCTGAATGACATGGAATATCAGAAACTTTAAGTTCCCCTTTCTTTCTTTAAATGCATGAGTTTTGATAATGCACATTTTACAGATTTCTCTTTTTGGGGACATTAGTTGAGGACCAAGAGAGGTTTTATTAATTGCCTTTCTAAGAATACATTATGTAATCTCTTGCTCTGAATGGCTTATTCTGTCTTGTAACTGTTTTAAAAATGTTGACGTACAAGCATGAGTTGAGGGAATTTTATGATTGTTGCATTCTCTATATTTGTTCAATAGAGTGTAACATCACTTAGGAATTGAACTTTTTTCTATGCAACATAATCTCACAATGCAGATGGCAGTGTCATTTTGATGGAGTTCTGCATCTCCCCATATTGTCCGGCAGAGGGCGCCTTATGTGGAAGGCAGGCTTAGTCGTTTTTTTAAGATTATTATGGACTGAAAAACATTCTGAAATGTGGTAGATTTATCTTCAAAAATTATAAGGCTCCAGAGAGGATAATTATACGCATGTGTACTTTTAAACTGTATTGTAATTCACACATTAATTTGTTCCACATAGGAACGCCGACACTGAGAATCATTACACTTTTTCAGGTCAACATTCTTTAAACATTATTTTAGCTTGCTTTACGACATTAACTAGTTAATTATTATTATTGAAAATGACCTTATATTCTCTTTCTTAAAGGTATGAAGTGAGCGGATTCTGGCCAAATAATTTATACACATAGGTATTTTGCTGTGTTTGTATCAATTAATATAAAAACCATAAAATACACCCATTTTGAAATCATATCTTGTAAACCTTTAGAAATAAATGTTACATAAAAATAATTTACTCCTGTGCCTATCTTCTTTATAGGTAAGAAGACAGACCAAATTTACATTTTCTTTGTCCTTTTTCTTTAAAACTGTATCTTTATTTATTATATTGCCTGCAGAATTACATTTTCTCTTGTCTCTCTTTACTGACAAATCTGATAGGGGTTCTGCCACACTATCCAGCTCAGAAATATTCTTGAGTAATAAAGTGAAGACAATATTGAATAAGAATTCACCAAAACTGCCTCTGTGACTTAGTTCAATGTAAATCCTTTATGTATGCAGATTATATAATCTGATATGCTGTTTTTCGTTTGCATCTTTCAGCTTTCTAAATAATTTCAAAAGTAAACTATCAGACATAAGATGGTATTTTGAAAAATTATATTCACAAATAACTATGCTGAAAGTTATATATTAAAGAGTGACTTTTTAAATGAAAATGATACTAGTATGTGGATTTTTAAATATGAGAAAAAAAGGAGTTTTAATGGGCAAAAATTAGCAGCTTCAATAGTAATGGGATGAACAATAATTTTGAGGTTTAAGTTTTGTTTTCCTTGGGATTTTTATTATATAGTTGTATTTTAAATATAGATTTAAGAAATTTCGAAAACATATGACATCATCATACGATAAAGTATATGGAGAAATGCAAAACTGTCATTGTAAACGTTTAGCAATATTTTCAAAAAAAATTTAGTGATTCAAACATTTAATAAAGTAAAATAAAGCCATTAATTTACTGTATTGTTTTCCTTCCTGCACAGCCTCTCACATTATTCAAACTGAGATTAATGACCTATCTAAATATGAAAAAGATATTAAAGAAATGACAAGCCTTCAGTATGAAATTACAATTTTGACAACTATTGTTGAAATATAAAATGTAAGCAATGAGAAATCAAGCAAGAGATCAGTTAAATAGAAATTTTAAGAAAGAAAAGGAAAAGAAAAATAAGGACTAAGGTTTAAATAAATCATTAAAATCATCAATCTAATCCTCAATATGATAATTACAATTAATCTTGTTACAGTAACTTTTCAACATATTTAGAGAGAAGAAAATTTGGAAATTATCATCCTTCAGAGAGGAACATCACTAGAAAATACCTAATATTGATAATTCAAGAAATACCATTCCTGAGCATATTACTTAAAGTGATTAAATGTAATTGGTTGCATGAAGTCAGACTGGGGATAGTAAGGTACAGAGTAAGAAACTACTACTTCTGTATTATTTTATTTTTACCATATGCCAATCTATTACCTTGAATAAGTCAACAGGTACTTTTTTTGTGAATAAAACTCAATCTTAGACCAGAAACTGTAGTTTAAGAGCCACAGAAACTAGATTTATGTGATTTTTGTAAGTCGCAAGTAAAATGGTGTTATGTTTAAAGATATTTGTATGAATAATTTTTATGTTAAACTCTTCAATTTTACCTTTAAGAAGTTTCTATTGAAATTCCAAATTACTATAAGTACATTTCTTTCTCAAGTACAGAAAATGCGCTCCTAGGTGTGTGTAGTGAATCCTTGTATTTCACATAAAAAATGCGATGGCAAGAGACAGTTTGAGACACATACATAATTCTGGTCACATTTACCAAATAACTTGGCTGGCTCTTATTAATAATCTCTTAAAAACCTAATATGCTTTCTTAGATAAGATTACTTGATCCAATTAATATGCTATACAACTCCATTAAGATGCTGTTGCATGATTTACACGCTCCCCGCGGCTCTCCCCCTAACGTCAGCCTTGCCTACTTCAAGCGTAACAGAAGCGCAATGTGAGAATTTCAGAAGAGTGTGATTTTTAATGAAAGATTACAAGGCCCCTTTAAATCCAGGGCTTCAAAGACCAATTTCATAAATTTATTTCTTTTAAAATCAACAGCATAATCTTCTAAGGAATAGTTAGAGGTAGTTTGCATTACTCTCTTTAGGCAGCTCTTTGCAGGATACCATTGTAAGTGCAAAGGAAGCTCTTTGCAGGATATCATTGTAATGAAAGCTTAAATTTTTATCATTCTAGAACTCTTTGTAAGTTAAGCCATGTTTGAATAGAGACCCACTGAGAAAAGAATAAGTGGGGAAAATTTCGATTACCTTTCTGAAATATACAGTGGTACTGAATTCAAAAGGTTGCTTGATGGCTTCATGGAGACATGAATTGCCTGCATCATATAAAGCGGCTGGTGTTTTAACAATTATTTTTCTGGACAGAGTTTGGAGAAGTAGTAACTGGATTAGACACAGAAGGAGATGCTGAAAAGGGGGTTTGGAAGTATTACCAAGGAAATGGATAAATGCCCTGAGAAGAGGGGAACGCCAGCAGAGAGAGAAGTGTGGACACAGCAGACAGAGCTGTTTCCCCATTTCTAATCTCAGTTTCAATTTCTTGATACCTGAGTATTCTGCACACTATGGACACAACCTGTTCCTATGTAAAACCTCCATTCTAATAGAGTACCAATCATATTCATTTATAAAGTCTAGGTAATTTTCTTATGTGGAAATTCCAAGCCTAGAAAATAGACATTTTAGAGGTGATTCACATCAGACTTTCTGCAGAAACTATGATCCTCTGGAGTTAGTATCATTTAAGTTGCATTAAAGCCAGTAACAGAATCTTTGCATCCTAAAATATAAGACCCGTGCATGTGGGACTTCCCTGGTGCTCCCGTGGTTAAGACTCTGTGCTCTCACTGCCACGGGCCCAAGCTTGATCCCTGGCTGGGGCACTAAAATCCCACAAGCCACGCAACATTGCCCCCCAACCAAAATACACACACACACCCCTATATACTTAAGACCCACACATGATAAGATTTGTGTGATTTTTCTTTCAAGCTCTTCTAGTCCCCACGAAAGAATAAATAATACGATGGTATGTATGGAGAACAGCAGCTGGATCTTAATAAGCGAACAGAGAAGGAAGTGAAGTAAAAAAGCATTAAAGATTAAGAGTTGTGGATAAGGTTGACAAAATACTTGAAAACCAGAAGAGTGAAACAGTTGGTAATCTTGCAAAAGCCTAATAATTGAAACATTTTTCCAAACCCACTTCAGTTTGAGTTCTGAAGTTATAAGTCTGGGATAGAATCCTATTTGCTTGAAGTACACACTTACTGTAGTTGACAAGATGAAATCATGTATACAACTAGGATAAATATAGCAAGAATCCTGTCTAGTTAGGCTGCATCACAAAAAAAAAAAGAAAAAAGATAGATGAGAGTATAAATAAAAGCATGTTCTATGAATCTTCAACCAACTCACTACCAAAAGCTGAAACCTGATGTAATCTGACATTGCACCAAAATTGAATTTTTATTTAGAGCAAGCAAACAGCAACTTCTGAGAGATTTGATCAAAGATTCTGTATTCTAAATATTTCAGTTTTTATCTAAACTTTACTAGCCAATGGGTTGTATTGGGAATTGCAATTCTCTTAATATCAACAGTGACTTTGAAACATATTATTTTTATGTTTAATCCTTTTTTGTGGGGAAAAAATGATTCGAAAAGACTCATTTCCACTACTCACAATCAAGTGATTTATCTTCTAAAATCCAGAAGAACTAGCTTTCTTTTTTCTATAATAGAACTCCAAACTATCTTAGACTGGGCATTTGAACAGTATATTTTGACCGTGTGATCTTGAATTAATAGAGGTTATGTTTACCCTGAGGTTATGTTTACCCTGAAACAATTCAGTGATCAATTATTCTATGAAACATTTTTCACAAGAAGAATACTGTTTTGTGGGAATTGTAAAGTAAGGAGAGGTGAGGAGGGAATTAGATGTATACATCTTTAAACTCAGGCAATGCATAAAAGAATGACTAGCCTAAGGCTCTAAGCAATGGAGTTTTCCTTAAATTTATTTCACAAATGTTACTCGACTACCTGCCATGTGTAAGTACACTGGGAATAAAAATGCTAATCAAAGTCTTGACTAATAGAGGTATAGTAAGATGTGGTGGGTTGTTTCCTATGTCAGCTTGGCTATGACTAGGCTATGTTGCTCAGTTGTTGGTCAAGAACTAGTCTGATAGAGAATGGATAAACAAGAAGGTCCTACTGTAAAGCACAGGGAACTATATTCAGAGTCCTGTGATAAACCATAATGGAAAAGAATATGAAAAAGAATATATATATATATATATGTATAACTGAATCACTTTGCTGTACATCAGAAATTAATACAACACTGTAAATCAACTATACTTGAATAAAATAATAAAAAAAAGAACTAGTCTGGATGTCATTGTGAAAGTATTGTGGAGGTGATTAACATTTAAAATTAGTTGGCTTTATAGAGACACAGATGTAGAGAACAAACGTATGGATACTTAGCGGGGAAGGGGGGTAGTGGGATGAACTGGGAAATTATGACTGGTATAGATACACTATTATGTATAAAATAGATAACCAATGAGAACCTACTGTATAGCACAGGGAACTCTACTTAATGCACTGTGGTGATCTAAATGGTAAGGAAATCTCAAAAAGAGAAGATATATGTATACGTACAACTGATTCACTTTGCTGTACAGCAGAAACTAACACAGCATTGTAAAGCAACTATACGTCAATAAAAATTAATTAAAAAGTAAATTAAATTGGTTAGCTTTAAGTAAGACAGACCACCCCCCGTAATGTGAGTGGGACTCATGCAATTAGTTGCAGGCCTTCAGATTTAAGAGTGAGGTTTCCCACGGAAGAAGGAATCCCACCTTACGGCTTCCACACAGAAATCTGTTTGAGTTTCCAGTCTGCCTATATATGTCAGACTCAAGACCCCAGTGCTGACTTGTATCAGCACTCTGCTGGCCTAATCTGTGGATTTTGGATTCCAGACTG
The DNA here is from genome assembly GCF_951394435.1 of Stenella coeruleoalba. NCBI lineage: Eukaryota > Metazoa > Chordata > Mammalia > Artiodactyla > Delphinidae > Stenella > Stenella coeruleoalba. Next base: position 145,848,283 of record NC_137149.1, on the reverse strand, counting down.
AACACCAACTCGTATCTGAATTTCCTACTGCCTGGCCTGCCCTACAGATTTCACACACGTGCGTGCCACTCCACCCACCAGCTCCGGAGCCAATTCCTTAAAATAAGGAGATGGAGGCAGACAGTGATGGAGAGATATAGACCCAGATCCAGGTCTGGACAAGGATATAGATACTAATCCTATTGGTTCTGTTTCTCTGGAGAAAAATGTTCTCTTGACATAATACTCAACAATTTTCTCATGAAATTATTTTATAATTAGAAATGAAATCTAGTAGAATGTGGCACCAAATAGCTTACACATTCTGAAATGCACATCTTCTTGTGTTTAAACAGAAATAAAATAGCTTCATATAAGAAACACATTTAATTCAACATTTATTCTCAAAGCATACTGCTGTCAATTTTTCTTTTTCTACTGCTGTATACTTGTGTATCAGGAAAGTGTCTGGGTATACATATTCCAATTATTTAAGTTTATCTCACATTAAGGAATAACAAAATAACAAAGCAATAAAAACTTTTACGAAATAAAAGTTTACCTACTCTAGCCTTTATTTCATATATATGGGCTATAATAACTGCATGAGAAATATGTCTCTCTTTTTTGGTATAAACAAATGCCTGTATTCTGCATTTTACAATATAATCAGGATGTAGTTTTAGCCAATTATCCATTCTCTATATTATTCTTAGTGCTTTAACAAATATATTGGTCAGCTAAAATGTATTTGTATTTCAATTTCAACATCCAACCAGTAGAAATGTCATAAATTTAAACACACATAATTTGATAGTTTCTCTCGTCTTAAAAATACAAATCTAACTTTTCTTACACTTTTTGCTTAGTTTTCCATTAGCATATAGAAAGTCTTGTAAATTTTTGTTTTATATAAGAATGTTAACTTTCTATCCTTATATTTCTTTCTATTTTGCAGTATGAATTTCTGGCATAATCCCATGTGTAAGATGGCTGTAAGATTTCCACGGGCGGTGATTTGAAAAATCTGATGCAGTCAATTAGTTCTTAATAACTAATAATCCCTGCCTTGTCATTGCTGTGGATAAGGGTTCTCAGGTTGAAGGAAATGAGTTAAGGCTGTCATCACCGATGTTTGGTTTCTATCTCCTCTTCAATTTTAATTTTTTATAGAAAAGTATACATAATTTATATATGTATGTATATAATTTCTCACTATATATATATATGCATGTGTATATATGTGTGTATGGGTATATATATATATATACATATATATAGAGGGGGGGGAGAGAGAGAGAGAGAGAGAGAGATCGATCTACTTGTTTTAGGAGGCAGTCTAAGTAATCAAAGGTTTTAAAAAGAGACATTCAGGTAAGTAAACTTCACATCCCTATATTCCAGACATGTCACAAAACTATCACATCAAATTTTCCTTGTTTTTTCAGCTTTAGATTCCAAATAGCTAGCTACAACACTGCCAATCCCGTAGGAATCAGAAACACTCTTTTGTTAAATGATTTTGCTTTGATTTAAATAACTATTTTGATGCCACATTTGCAATATCTGTGTGTTAGCCCAAATTTCTCATCCATAATGTTTTTATAAAAATATACACATGCCATAAAATTGAATGACTTGCTTTATCAGAAGCAAATATTTATATTTTTATATGTGTTTCTTTACATACACACACACCTTATTCAAAATGGATTTAGTCAGTATTGATATCTGATTATAAAACAAAACAAAACTGCACATACAATTTAAAGTGTTTTCACACTTGTTAAACTTATAGTTTAACAAAAATGGTAATGATTCTATTCAGTAATTTAGCCTTTAAGTGAAATATTTTTAAATTAAAAAGTTTCTTTTGTTTTAAACACTCATAAACATATTGAGTTAAATCATTTCCTTTATTTAAAATAGGAGGTCATTAGACTGCTTTGTCCTACAGAGTGTCTGAGAGATGCTGGCCTATCTTATCTCATTCTCATGTTTTTCCTTCTTCTCATTCTAGGACATGGCTTTAATTTGTAAATTGTTGTCTCCATAAGTCAATATGTGGCAACACTGGCTACTGGTAGGCTCAAAATAGGAGTTGAAAGTAAAGGATCTAAACCAGGGCATTAATATCTATTTTGCTCATATCTTGTCGCCATGCCAACCTTAAAATGAGTATCAAGACAGGGTTGCATTCTGAGGTCTACCAATATCTTACCTTATTTTGGGTGTCTGGTGCATGCGTGTACTTGTGTGGGAACACAAAGGTAACGTGGGTATCTTTAGTATTACATATTTTGGTGTACACATATTTATGTGGAGATATACATAGCCATAGCAATATAAAATTAATTATTATTTCTTATTATCCTGCACAGAAGTACAGTCCCTAGTATGTATAGGCAATATGCATTTTGTCATATATGCTTCTATTTTCTGAAAGCTGACCAAAATTTTACAGAAAATAAATATTTCTGTTAAAGGTAAGTACATGTAATTACATAAAGGTACATGAAAAAAATAAGATGAAGAATAAATGGGCATCAACATTTATAAAGCATCTAATATACCTCAGCTTCCCATCAGATTATTTATAGGCTATATTCTTTCATTACGTTAAAGTAACCATTGCCTGCCAAAATGGGAGACATTCTAAATTAAGGAACAGGTGAAGTTTTTATACTGTGTTCAGTTTTGATATTTCACCTCTAGTGCCTTTATTTTAATTACAAACAGGTCATTACGAATACACAATATATTATCTTCCTCTTTAAGTATAAAACCTGCATAGAGTAACAGACAATATCATAGTTTTAACACTGTCCTACCCACATGTCTCATATATGTGTAGATTTCATTGTATTTCCAAAATACAATTCTACTTAACAAAATTACTATATAAAACTGTAAAGGAATTTTTAAAATACTTGCCTGAAATCCAAGGAGCTTTTCACTAGGCTTAATGTGCCTCTGAAATTCACATTCTATGGGTTGTATCACTTTGATTCCATCTTCATAAAACACATAGAACATGTTCCCAATTCCCAGACCTTAGGAGTAAAAACACATTCAAAAGTTCAAAATAAAATTACCAGAAACATTTACAACCAAAACTCAGTGCCCCTCACATTGCTGGTGAGAGATCAGTTTGTGAAGTCCTATAATGCTACTAAAGCAGACCGTGTGAGACCTTTACCATACGCCCAAGCAGCTCTGCAATATTATGCACACAGTCTACTTCATCTCTCTGATCTGCAAGTCAGTGATTTCTTTAACATAATTCAACAAATGTTTCACATATTTAAAAATAATTATAAATGGAGATAAACTCTTTGATACCTAGATTATGTCTGCTACCATCCCTACTTAATTTAGGTGCTGATTAAGACATAAAAGTGCTTTTTGAAGAATCGTATTTATCCTATTTCTATTAGAGTTCCCTAAGGGAAATAAAATGGCATTCTTTGCAGGAATTTAGCTTATATAGAGACTTTTAGAAACAAAAAGACCAAGTTCCCCAGATTTTGGAGAACATGTATTTTCCTAAAATAATGTTTGTAAATATAATCCTACTGGAGGTCTTACATATCAGTTTTCATATTGACAAAGTTTGGGGTCTATTTCTCCAGTTTAAAATTTGAATTAATTTAAGGTCTTGCAAAAATCTCATTTAAATCATACTTTTAATTACTTTTCACAGGGCTGGTTTGGGTGTGTGACATCTCAGAAATTCATCTCCCTTATATTATACACCCACACCTCATGGGTACGGGGTGCTACAGATTAGACATCTGGAATGCCGTGGAGTTCACGGTGGTCTGCACCTGGGGACTTGTCACGTATGACTGCACACCTGTTCTCTTTGTTTCCTCTGCTTCTGCTTTGTCCCAACATGTCCAGACTAAGAGCATGTAGTTCTCCCTTTCCTGATCCTCAACTGAGGACCTCATCCAGGTGTACTGCTTTGCACAATCATATTTATTCAGTATAACTATACTGCACATAATTCAGTGACAACCAATAAACAATTATACTGAAATCTTGATAGTTTGAAGAGCAAATCATTGTTCTTTAAAATGCTTAACTTTTAAAAACATCTACTTTTAATTTTTACTTCACTTGAGGACACCTGCAAGGCCCATGAAGTCAAGCCTGAGGATTACAATAAAAGTTTACTGATTTGTAAAAAAAAAAAATTTGTTTATTCAACTTAAGCCACATTTATTTTTGTTAAATATGTTCCTAGTTAATTTTAAAAGTCACCATCTATTCTTATGATTCAGAGGAAAATGCATTCGATCATAATTATCACTTTATTGGTGTTTATACAGAGTGAAATTATTTCTAATAATGCATATATATTTTAAATGATCCAGATTATTTTGACACATCTTATTATTGGTTTTTTGTTTTTTCCCCCTTGGACTTATTATTGTTTTATAAATATTTTACAGTCCTCATATTTTAATACATGCAATCTTTATCAGTTAATTGTGCATTTTAATTCCAGAGTGCACAATGTTACAATGAGATATTCCAGAACAGTAGCAGAAGTAGCAAGAACTAAATTCAAGTTATGTCTTCATAAAATAAAATTTAAGAGTTGTCAGCTACAATTTATAATTATAGCTTTGAATACAGAGGGATCAATTCCATACCAAAAGGATAAAACTTACAAAAACTGCTTAGGCAAAACATCGATTTGTATTAGCAAGCTTCTGTGTAAACACTGTCAGAAGGTTGATGTGCGCTATGTATCAGTGACTAGCAAATTAACAATACTGGTAGTTGAAACTTGGATCTGATTTTCAGTTGTGTCAGTTACATACAAAGCTCATAACATTTTTTAATGAACATCACTATATTCTCCTTCAGGTACTGCACAATTCTGCTCCACAGTCAGGAGTCTGAATGTGTTTGAACTTGACAACTACTCTAAGTCCAGACAGTTTGCAAAGTTGCTTGAAGTATTCCCTGCCCTTATTACTATGGATATTTCTATTGTGTTATTTTACCATATTCTGTGCACAGTACAGTCAGTGGGATTCCACAGATGAAAGTTCTTGAGCTGTATCTTCCTCTAAAACTCGCTTAATCCATCCAAATCACTTCCAAAACTGAAAGTCCATTTTCTTGCTTTTTAAAGTATGAGTTACATACACATCAGCATTTTTACAGAGTACAAGCTACTTTCCCAGTTACAAGTTATTGAAAAATACAGATAAAGTTATGCAAGGTTTAGTTTGCTTTTGCATTTTATTGTTTTTGGTGGGAATATAACTCCCTAGTGTTTATGAAATAGCAATGCCAACAATGTATCATGTATAAATATATGTTAAAATAATAAGATAAACTGAACACCTATGTATCAATTGCTCCGCTATGAAATAAAACTTTATCTTCAGAGCCATCTGTGTATTCCTCTCTTCCCTACCTACACGAGGGATATTTTGCATTTATTTTCTTGTTAGACATATTTTGTTCATCAATTACTACTTAGGTTTTAGCAGAATTTATAATCTGAATATATGATGCAGATATATATCCTTTTAAATTTGCTGCTATAATATTATAATTTATTAATAATATACTATAATATATTAATAATATACTAGGCACAGAATGATATGAATTACCTGATGCTTGAGATGTGGTAATTGAAAACACATGCTGATTTTCACTTTGGGGCATTTGTTAGCTTAATCTGTATAGGAAGCAATAACATATCTGTGTATGTTCATTATAACTATTAAGTTTCCATGTCCTAACCTTTTTTTATTTTGGTGTGGGAGAATATAACAAAGAGAGAGGAATTTAATTTTCTGAATTCAGACAGCTCAGAGGTAAATCACGACTATAGAAGTCACTGTTGTATCATGGGAAAGTTATTTCCCATGTAATATCTGTGCTGTACTTTCTCCTTCTCAAATTGGGAGAAATAATTAGATTTATGCAGCTGTTGTAAGAAGTAACTGAGATGGACAAAGGAAAACATGTAGCAGAGTGACCTGAACTCTTACTATGAGTTCAAGAAATGGTAACTGTCCCTCTTTTTTATGACTGACATTATGTCTTCTTTGAAACATCAGTGGGAAAAAAATGGTGAAATGGCATCTAACCAAAATGTGATTACTGTCCTCCTGTTTTCCTCAAAGCTACTCTGTGAGATATACTACTAGTACATTTCAGTTTTCTATGAGATTGAATTCTACGAATGCGTGAGCCTGCTAAAAGAGCAACCTGATTTTCTAGTAGAGCCGTTCTCAAAGTTGATCCTTTCAGAGGGTCTGCAAAGTCAAAACTATGTTCATAATAATGCTAAGATGTCATTTGCATTTTTCTCTCTCATTCTCACAAATTAGATGCTTCCAAATGTGGAGTGTAGTTCTCAACAGGCTACTTGACATATGATGTTATGAGTGATATCACAACAGTTCAATGCAGGAGCAAATATAGGAATCCAGCATCTTTTATTCAGTCAGATATTTTAAAAATTTGCAAAATGTACAACAGTGAGTCTCCTCATTTAATATAACTTTACAAATAATGTGGTATTTATGCCTACATGTAATGGGTTATTTAAAACAAATAAATACATATTTTAATTTTCTGTTTTAATTTCTTATATGGTAAATACAAGTGGATAGAAATAACCCACATAAAAAAAGCTCTTGGAGTTGTCAATAATTTTGAGTCCCCAAAAGTCTGACAACCATGTAGGTCTCAATTACCATTCTCTCCTCACTGATGCTTTCTATTGCAGTTTATTACAAAAGCTCCTGACTTCAGTAAAAGCTTTACCACTCTAGTCACGGTCAAGATTAGGACTATGTGCTGTTTTGTCTTTTTTCATCCCCTGTGAAGACAGACACAGGTACTTTGTCTTTTCCAGGTCGACTGTTAATCTAACACAGTATAGTAGTACAAAAAAGTGACCCATAATTTGTTTTTTCTTTGTGAGCTCTTCTTCTCCTTTGTTTTTCTTTCTATACAGAGAGAACATGGCAAGAATTACTTGCAGTCTCATGAGGGAGAAGTATTTCCCAGAGGGTTTTTCAACCAATACTGCACCTTTAAATACATGAGATGGACTGAGAAAAAAATGTATGTAATTCACATTCCTGTCTCAATCCTTTGAGGATTTCTACTCAAGAACAACAGTGTATCATGATAATATAGTTACATTATGTATTATAAATTACATATATATTCCATCGTTTATATCAAGAATAACATTTGGTTAATGTGTGATTATTGGATGAATATTTAAGTCAATAACAAAAATATTTTGTCCTGATGTCTGCCTTCCTCTAACTTAAACCGCCATTACTTTAGCATTTAAATTATGATCAATGGCAAATTATAATCCTACAAAGCACTGATTTGGTAACCAATCTAAGATAATTCAATGTTTGGTGTTAAAGACCTTTATTAGTTGATATTATATCATTCTTTTCCCTTTCAAGTGATCCTAAACTTACTCATATTTTTAATATAGAAGAAATTTTTTTTTTTTTTAGCTAAAGAAAAATATAGGCAAAAACAGATGGTCTATATTGCATCTCTCACCTTGAATAACTCAGCAGGGAGGGATTTTTGTTTCATGAATGTTCCCATTTTTGTACCTCTGTCTTCGGAGTTAAAATCCTTTTCACACACATAACAATACCAAACCATCACACCTCCATGAGATTTCTATGTTATGTTCAACTAAAATTAGACAGACTTCCTCTGTCATTCCTCTAGCAGATATTCTGGGAGTGATTGTGTTAAGCTCTTTATTAGCCACTATTAATCCAGGAAAGTGGGTACTGTATGAACATTATATATTGGTCAGCGTGATATTATCTAAAACCAGTCCTTTTAAGTCAGAATTCAATTTCCTGAACTTCCAAAGATATGCTGAAAAACTTGAATGCAAATTTACGTGATTCATTTCACATTTAATGATTAACATAGCAAAGTTTATAACATAATAGAGTATTTGTTTGCTATGTAGTTTATATTAGGTGAAATCATATGTATAATTATATATGTACACATGTATATGTGTGTATACATATATGCATACGTGTGTGTATACACATATATCTGAAAATGGTTATCTCTTGTCAGATTCATTTTTGACTTGAAAACAGGCTTATGAGATAATTTGAAGCGCTAAAATGTTGACATTTGTTTTCATCAGAGAAGGTAGGGAACTTGCAAATGAAAATATTGACAGCTTTCATCACTTGGGCGATGGCATCGCAGCCAGCCATTAGAAGGCGTGGTCTCTGCCTCACCCAATTATATGACTCACTAAGTCTCATGAATTTAGAAGCCTTACCCTCTGAAAACTCTTTTTCATTTTAACTATTTCACCAATATTATTGTGAGACAGTAATCTGGTCCTGAGAACCTCAGCAATTTTTTTTCTCTAAAAATAATTATACAGGAGGCTCAAGTAGCTCATTAAGCAGGCATGCATGCTCCTATACCTCCAATGCTCCCCTGCAGCATGTAATGGTCTGGACAACAAAATGTGAAAAATCTCAGGCTAAAGGAGTTAAGAGCTGACCTGCTTCCGATTATTCCTTTTCCCCCACTTTGGTGATATTATAGTTCACAAAGCTAATCAGATGATGTAACACGTAAACTTTTTTGCAAGATTTCACTGTAATGTCTACTTGTACCTGGTGTTGGTTGGTGTTAATTAGCCCAACTAATATAGAAATTTATTTGAACCATTTCTATACCATATTTATGTGTGAATAGATTCATAAATATTTATAAAGAATAGAAGAGACAATTTTTATAAATATGGAAATATCAATATACATATTTTTGCTTTCAAATCATTAGATGTCACATCAAGCCAGTAGCTTCAGTTAAATATTGATTCTATAGATATTCATCAAAATAATTTCATGTTATAATAAATTTAGAAAATTCTGTGTCATGTAATGAATCACCCGACATGTCTCCTGAAAGTAGTATATTTAGAAGTTCAGCTTAATCCTGCAGTGAATAAAATGTTTTAAGTTCCTTTAATTCATTAGACCTTATAACATATACCCAAACTGTTGTCTACTAAATAAATACTAGGAAATACTTTATTAGATTATATTTGATAACAACATCATAAAAAATATTGTAGAAGAGACCCAATCCTACTGAATCTTTTAATGTGTATTTTGAAATCATATAGGTAGTAAAATTAGTTGACAATAAGAATGATTTAGCCTTTAATTTACTAGATTGAAAACATCTTTAGAGTAGATACTAGTTCTTATCTTTATATTTCCAGTGCTTTCAAAGTGTTCTACATACAGTAGGCTCTTTAAAATATTTGTCAGTAAATGAGTGAGATACTTCTCTTTGAAAACATTGTATTTTTACACTCCTGCTAACTTGAATCACGGCTGGAAAAGAACTGAAAGGTGAACTCAGAAACAGAGGACACTATTTCATGCTTAAATATCCATGTGATTAATAAGATAATATACATGAAATTCAGTAAAGCTGATTTAGCTCACAAAGTCCTGGATAAGCCAGATTCTGATGTATACATTTAAAAATAATTTTTCAGTTAAACAAAATTTTATAGACCTTACACTTGCATGTAAGTCATATAACATTATGAGAGGTATTATCATTTTAAACTCTCTTTCCATTACTATTCATCTAAAAATGCTTGAAGTTCTTAAATGGGTTCTCCTTGAGATAAATTTCTCTTGGCCTTGGTAAGAACACAAGCATACAAATAGAAAGCACTGCTAGAGTGGAAATAAAAATGGACCACAGAAAAATGTTGTTCGTATTAGTTATTATCCTATCTTTTAAAAACAGAGGTAGAAAATGGCTTTGGAAACTTTATTATTTTAATTATTTTTTATGAAATAATTGTACACACAGTTGGGGTTCAGTGATTCCTCAAGCTGGTCTATTATCTCTGGCCACCATTATTATTACATGCAATCGTTTCTAATTGTAATGCCTTGCCGATAACTGTGGCATTATAAAAAGTAATTTACAGATTCCTATGAATCTAAGTATATTATTATCTCAAATGTATTATCTTAAATATTTTTATTTCAAAAAACAAAATGCTCTGATGATAACTCTACATGAAATAAAATATTTAAAAGCTTTCCCCAAAACATTTCTTGTATAAGTTTTAAAATTACCTGCAAAATGTACTAAATAGCTATGATTTCTCAAGCGCATATTCTGTGTCAAACAAAGTCATGAAGAGTAAGCACATCACTGATTGATGGAGAATAATTATTGAGAACATACATCTTCAAAGACTAACAGAAGAAAAATTTAAATAAATAAAAATGATTTCATATAATGAATCTCAGTGTGATTTTAATTAATCTGCAGGTCTCCTATACTTTTAAGGGTAGTCTGAAGAATATTATATTATTATTACATATCAATGAGTATTATAAACTAATAATGTTAATGACTGTTATCAAGGTCAAATTATAAGGAAGAGTTGTTTCACATATTTTAAGGAGATATACATATCACAGATTTGCAAGGTGAGTCCCAAACTGTATTTCAAGCATTGTTTTAGAAAAGTCTGGCTCAGAGAGGTAAAATGACTCATTCAAATTTTCCCAGCAATTAGCCAGCAAAGCTAGATCTGTGGTACCCAGAGAAATATTTGTTTAATCTCAAGAAGGAAGAGAGTATAAAGAAATGTCTAACCCATATGTTAATCATGTCATATCTGTTTCAGTAATGATCGCATTTGTACGTTCAAATGTGAAATATCCGAAAGGAATAAAATGAGAAGGTACAGTTACACTAGAACCTCTTAAGTAAACTGGAGTTTAAAGGAGCCTTTACAAAAGATTTGAGGAGCAAGAAATACCAAGGACAAAAAAGAAAAAATAAAGTGTTATGCTCATCTTTTACTAATTTTAATGGATCTAAATATTCTAAGATACTTGGACAGTATCTAGCACATTATAAGGGCTCAATAAATGTGTTCTGGTTACTGATATTGTAATTATTCTGCTTCAATAATTTTAGGAAGCTATAACTGTGGAAGAGAAAGTTTTTCTAGGATGGATCCTGAAGGCAGTTATTTTGGCCATTGCGTACCAGGAGTGTAATGACTTATCGATAATTTTCTCCTAAGAATTTAACTACAGCAAACACATTCCTCTTGGTCTTTGTGACTAATTAAGAAAAACAAAGACAATAATAAATGACTGGATGGCATTTATTGAGTGCAGACTATATTTAAGGAGTTGATAAAACAACCCTATTGAGAATTAACAACTACCCTTATTTTTGAGATGAGGAATTTGTGACATAGAAAAGCCCTAGGTTACATAATGGTGCAGACTGGATTTGAATCCATGTCCTTCAAGTTTATAAACTATTTTCTAAAATAATTTATTATAGTCCCTTCATAAGGCAATAGTTTTTATAATTCTTCTTTTTCTAATCTAAATCACGGTTTATTACATAAATTATGTTTAAGCTTGCTTTCATTTATTTGACTAATTTTAATTTTATACTCTTAAAAGCATTTCCATATATTGTAATATAACTTCCTGATTATATACCAAAACTAAATCAAGCTGATGAGGAGTTATAACTATGTTTAATGGTAGCAGTGTACAGAAGAATACTGATTTATGATCAAATAAAAATACTGAGTCAAAATAAAAATGAATAAGGCAATTACTAGAACTGATAGTCAATACATCTAAAAGTTAAGCAAAATAATCACAATAATATAAAAAATAATGGAATTTACTACCTTCTTCTCTCCATAATATGTTAGCTACTGCAGCATGTTTAAAAGAAAAAGGAGAAAAAGAAAAATGAGTAAAGAGTGATTCAATTACATAGTAATATAAATAACTATTAAAGAGGTCACAATCTCTAAGGCAGAACATGCACATAAAAATAGTGAGGATGAACTCAACAATCTATATTAATAAAACAGTAAAATGCTGGGAGTATAATAATGTTCTATTCATGTCTTGAAATAGCCAATTCTTCTTCGGAATAAAGATTTTTGTTGATAGACAAAAAAAATTTTATGTATCACTGAAAATAATGGTATATTTAAGTTAATTTTAATAAAATATATCTTTAGAACACACATTAGTAAAGACTATTTATTTGACAGCTTAGTTAAAAGTTACTAATTGAAACAGTTATAATTTTAGAATTCTCATTAATTATAAGTAATGCTTCAACATAATATGTAATATTCCTGAGCAAGATGAGTTCTTGTAAATACAGGATTTTGAACGCAGAAATAGCCTATTTTTAAGTAGTATATGCTTTCACTTTTTAAGCCAGCATAATAAAATATATCTAAATATATCTTGTTTATTTCAATGCACAATAATGCTTCATATTAAATTATTCCTGGACAACAGGTTATTAAATACTGTATAGGGACTAAATCAACATAGAGTTAAAATATTAAGACAGAAATAAAGAAAAATACCAATTAAAAATATTCTCAACAAAATGCCTGATTCCTTTACTAATCCAAATTTATCTAATTCTATATAATTTCTCTTTTTTTGAAGTATAGTTGATTTACAATTCTATTAGCTTCAGGTGTACTTATATACTTTCAAAGCAGAATAATACTGGCAAAAAGAAAATGTAACTAAAGGAACAGCTCATCCACATCTAATTACTTCCTGCATATGTTAACCATATTAAACATAATCACTTTTTAAAAACTAAACCCTGATCGTCAGTGTAGCAGAGCCAAGACTGGAATCTAGCACTCCTAGCTGGAGGGTGGAGGTCCAAGTCATGCCGTTTTCAGCACCTACCATAGTATAAAAAATCCTTTTTTGTAGAGTAAGCATTTTTTTGAGATTCTTGGCATTTTTAATTCTTTAGCAATACTTATTCAAGTGTGCATTCATGGTACTTGCATCCCTTGAGCACATTTTGTGCTGCTGCTCTTGTTGCCTATGGTGTGCTTGCAATGAATATGTAAAAGGACAGATCCTAGTCACAAGGAGAGAACATGGACCTGAGAAAGGAGAGAACCATGCTAAAAATGATTATAAGCATATGTAATAAGTGCAATTAGAGAAACAAATATCAGGTTCGGTGGCAAGCGACAGGACGGGATAGTCACCTTCAAGGGGCAGAAGCTGGGCAGTGGAGGGACCACTTCATTGGGCTGCTGATGCGCAAGCAAGATGATGCCACCCAAGCTTACGAGGGGATGCCGGGCGCAGGAGGCATGAGATGTTCAAGGTATATCAATGGGACACGTTACAACGTGTTCAGTGAAATTTAAGTAATTGGCTATATTTGGAGGGCAAAACTGATAGAAGATACAGCTGGAGAATTTGACCCTGACAAGGTCAAGAAAGTCTTTTATATTACATGGTACACAGGAGATTAAATTTTCTTCTATAGGCTCATGAAAGATGGAGCCATGATTAGACTAATTTTATTTTTCCGGCTTATAAACAAAGGTAAGTAGACCTATGTTTACTCATATCTCCACCGATGGAATATGGTGTGCCAATTGTGTGCCAGGCATTGTATTCAGCGCTACCATACACAGAATAAAACAGACCCAGGCTCTGTGCTAATCGAGTTTATACACTAGTTGAGGGGGGAAAAAAAAAAAACTGGATTCAAATCATGTAATTTCAAAATTACAAATTTAATATGTTATGAAAGAAAGGAACACAGTAATGTGAATGCTTTTAATGAGTGGATTAGGCATGATCAGTGAAACTGGGGGAAACGTCCTTAATGGTGATGGTGAAGGTGAAGTCTGAAACATGAAGAAGAGGAACCCAGGCAGGGTTGTAGGAATCGGGCTCCCAGACATAGGAAAAGCATGTACAAACCCTAGCGGGTATGTCAAAGCACTGCTATTTTATTATTATTCTTATTATTTCGTCCTGCCACTTGTGGGATCTTAGTTCCCTGACCAGGGATTGAACCCGGCCCCTCAGCATTGAGAGCACAGAGTCCTAACCACTGGGCCGCCAGGGAATTTGCAAACACTGCTATTTTAAAGGACTAATGACAGATATTTTTAAGAGATGCAATCATTTATGAGAAAGTACCAAAAATACATGGTTTGTAATATTAATACCAGATAAAGTAAAATTCAAAGCACTATATAATGAATTTAAAATTATATAAACTAAAAACATAGTATTAAAATATGAAGCAAAATTATTAGGACTAGATACAAAATTTATAAACCAACCATCATATTCTGCTTCTTTCACTCATCACCTTCGGTATTTGAAAAATGAAGGGAAAACCCACAAAGTTCAATAATACAGTTATGATGACTAAATTAGTGTTTTCATAATGAATGTTCTGTAACAAAAACAAGAAGTGTTTTCAAGTTTTCTTGAAAGATAATCAAGAGTAGTCACAAAGTAACTGGAAAATAGAAAGTCTTTCTGTATTCTGTAAGTATATTCCAATAATCATAAATTGTTAAGACATTTTCTGACAATAAAGCAAATATGAAAATGTATTACAAGTATTTAAACCCACTAAATCCTTCAACAAATTAAATATTTAAAAAATAAAATAATAATTCATATAAAACAACAAAAATGCAAAAATAAAATTCAATATGTGGACCCAAAGACTTTTGGCCAGAAGATAATGCATAGGCTTAATTAATTCATCGCTGAACAAAATATATGAGGGAGAGAGAGAGAGAGAGAGAGAGGAAAAAAGTAGAAAGAGGAGGAGATGGGGAGTCAGGAAAGAGGGAAGAAAGAAGAAATGTTTGTAGCTATGATAATTTTAAATCAATGTAGAATCTTTTGGTAATAAATTTGATAATCTATATCATAAAAATTCCAAGGAACTATAAATATCCAAACTGAATGTAAAGAAGAAATTTGAATAAAAATAACCATGGTGCTAATTAAACCACTTTCAAAAACAGTTTCCTCCCAAGATGCTCTTAGAGTCTAAGGCTTATATAAAAAGTATTTACTTTCAAGAATTATACAATTCCAGTTGTATTCAGTGTTGTTAGAATATAGATCAAGATGGAAACGTTCCCATTCAGTTTGTAAAGTCAGCAAAAGGGATGCCAATAAGTGATAATAATAGCAAAGCAAAGAGAATTACAGGATACTTTCACTAATGACAAAAATGACAAATAAAATGCAAGTGAAATTCACCAGGATATTAAAAGTTTGATCATAGACAGGAATTCTCTTGGAATGAAAAAAGGATTTGGTAGAAATTTAGTTAAGAAATCAATTCATCTGATATAATATATTAGAATATCAAATGAGAATGACAAATATAACTTAAATTTAAAAACATAATCTGATGAAATGTATCACATATTACTAAGTGTAATATACTCTTAGTAACCTGGCAAACTAAGAGTAGAGGCATATTTTATATTAATATAAATGTGTTTGTTAAATGTTAAAAATTAACTAGAAATTTATTTTGACAAACCACTTTATTAAGCCCAGAAACAAATATAAATTATATAAGCACTGTAAACTTGTAAATAAAATAATCAAAATTTGAAGCTAAAATGAGTCACAAAGGTTAAATTAAAATGACACATAAAAATCACAAGAGAATTCAGTTAGGTCACAAGACATAAGATAAATACCCCAAATTCTATATTCTTATGTAAGAATTAGAAGATACAATAGAAGATTTCATTTACAATAGCCTCAAAGTATATCAATGATTTACTAAAATATAAAAAATACAGGAAATCAAGTGTAACATTCACTAAAAATATACTAGATGGGACACTATATTATCCCTAGATCAAGAGAATAAATCTTATAAAGATAAAATTTATTCTGAAAATACTTAATTTAAAAATGTCATGTATTGTTATTGTCTGTTTAGAATATGTTTTATATATTTATTGTACAAAGTCAGAATGTGCATTACATTAAAAAAATACTTTGAATTCAATTACACAGGTAAAATAACCAAGTCTATTTTCCTTATATGGCTCTTCATTATTTTTTTAAATTTTTACATAAATGTGTACATGAAAGGGGGAGCTTCTGACACAATATATAAATATGTGACAGATAAAAATTCATTTATCATAACCTGGCTAGTCTAATCTTAATCACTGTGCACTATTCCATCATATGGATTTCTACTTTTAAAAATACAATTGTTCATTGTTTGTCAACTTAAACCTAGTACCTAAATCAAAGACTAGTATAAGTGATAGGGACTCAATAAATATTTTTGGTTGATCAGTCATATAGATGTATGCATGTACACGTACGTGTACATGTGTGTGTGCACTGCAATGACCCTCTTTCTAGCTACTTTTTTGCATTAGCATACAGCTCTACAAGACGTCTGGCTATGTTTAAAGCCACTGACACCTGTTGCCAGGTGGATTTCCAAAAGGTTGCTGTCAGCACCATCAGCTGTCCAGGAAAGTATTCATCCCACCACACTCAAGGTGGACTATTAATGTGTATGTGTGTATGAGCATGCATGTGTGTGCAGGCTTACCAAGTGTGAATAAATATTATCTCTTACATATATTAGTTTGCTTTTAAATTATATTGACTCTGCTTGCACATATATAAATAAAACTCTCCTCTATTTATATACTTAATCGCTTATCTATTGGGATGTAACTTTGATAATTTTTACATTTTTAATAGCTGCTTATAGATTAGAATAACTCTATTTTGTCACATTAATTTATTCTTCATAAAATATAAACAGCAACTTATAATAAATGCAGGCTTGATGATGCCACTCATTTGCTTAAAAACATAATGCATGTATCTGTGTTTGTGTTTGTGTTTGTGTGTATGTGTGTGTGTGTGTGTGTGTGTGTGTGTGTGTGTGTGTAAGCTCAAAATCTTTAGCGTAGCACATACGGTCTTCCATGATATGCCTGTGTCATCCTAAAGTCACATTCCAAACATCAAGTTATTCTGAATCTCTTTATTGTTACACATGTATTACATTTGCATGAATAGCCTCACCAAAATTCTTCACCTAACTTGACCATAATTGTCCTTTAAGATCCAACTTAGCTTTTATCTATAGTTAGCCTGTCTAGAACCAGGAGTTGGGTTAAATGACTCTTTTTCTCTACATATGAGATCCTATGAAACATCTGTGGCCTTCCATAATGTACCATACCTACATTATCTGTCCTGAAATCTTTCATTTATAATTAGATAATGAAAACCTCAAAGTTACAGACCTCCAGTATTCAATACTTATCCACAACTTAACTGAAATGTAAATTTCTTTTTGAAGATAACATATGTCTTATAATGAAAATGTCGTTCAATGGAACAGATGTGTAGACATTCAGAACTTTTATCAATGCTCTTTTCATAAATTGCTTTATTTTGTAAATTAGGGACTTGCAATTATATTCAAATGATGGATGCCATATTAAGTATGCTGTCTCTATGAGAAAACACATGTGGAGGGTGAATATTACATAAGCAAAAGCAATTACATAGTTAACTACAGAGCAGCATGCTATAACACTGAACAGCTATTTTCCTTGGCTACTCATGTGTAAATTGCTTGGCCTTTCAACTAAATAAGTTTTTTGCTCGTCCTTGTCTTTGTCTGAAAGTGTAAGGTTGGAACCAGTGCAAAACATTTTTTGATAAGCTACATTTATGTAAGTGTAACATTTTAGCTAGATGTCTTATTGACTGTTTCTCCATTTGAACTTAAAAAATTGACTTAACTTCAGAAGGCAAATGAAAAAGGGCAACGGCAAAAGAAAATATAGACAAAAATTTAATGTATCTGAAAAAATGTGTGGTTTGTGTCATGGTAGTTGAAATTTCTTTGAATGTACATATGGAGAAGGAAATGAGACATTAAAACATACTATTTTGGGGATGGAAACTATATAAGATATGCCAGATACACTGCCTGCCATATGCCAAATTCAAACCCACTTTTAAGTAAAACTGTCACTCTTTTAGCACTGACTGAAGACGATTCTCCCAGGACTACAGATTCCCAACCTAGTGTCTAGAATTATCTGATTAGGCTATAGTGCCAAGCTTACATTAAAGCATACAACCTGAAACTAGAGACGACTCCATGGTTTTAAATTCTATGAAGTGATGACATAGGATAATAATATTCTTTTGGGGGTGTAATTTGAATCAAGAAATCATGTTAGAAAGCCAAGAGTACAGAGAACTGGAATTGTAAGAATGCATAGCAAAAGGCACCATGACATAGAATTAGGGCTGTGATAATTTGTGATCATGCAGATCAGGATTCAATTAGATGTGAACAGGAGGAAGACCTATGCAACACATGGGAGAAGCAGGAGTCTCAGCTGTTGTCTATGTAAAGTTGGTTTCTAGGTTCTGAATGCAGATACATCTCTGACTGCTTCACATTGCCTGTTCAACATTCACATCCATTTTTAAATAACCTATACTTAACCAAAGAGAGAGAGTCTACTCCTGGTGACAAAGTGAGTCAGATTGAAACCAAGACAATGTAAGAATTATTCCCATGTCAAGAGGTAGAACTGTCATTATACACAGGTGATGTGATAATATATATAGAAAAACCTAAAGACTCCACACAAAATACTAGAACTGATAAATGAATTCAACAAGGTAGCAGGATACAAGACTAACATAAAGAAATCGGTTTCATTTCTTTACACTAACAATGAAATATCAGAAAGAGAATGTAAACAAACAATCCCTTTTACAATCCCATCAAAATAAAATAAAATAATTAGGAATGAACCTCACCAAGGAGGTGAAAGACTTATACGCTGAGAACTATAAAAACAGATAAAGGGAACTGAAGATGATTTAAAGAAATGGAAAGATATCCAGTGCTCTTGGATTGGAAGAATTAATATTGTTAAAATGGCTATATTACCCAAAGCAATCTAAAGATTTAATGCAATACCTATTTAAAAAAACCTATGACATATTTCACAGGACTAGAGCAAATACTCCTAAAATGTATATGGAACACTAAAAGACCCAGAATTGCCAAAGCAATCGTGAGCAAAAAGAACAAAACTGGAGGCATAACCCTCCTAGACTTCAGACAATACTACAAAGCTACAGTAATCAAAACAGCATGGTACTGGCACAAAAACATACAGATGAATGGAAGAGAATAAAGAGCCCAGAAGTAAACTTATACACCTATGGACAATTAGTCTTCGACAAAGGAGGCAAAAATCTACAATGGAGAAAAGACAGTGTCTTCAGCAAGTGGTGTTGGAAAAGGTGGACAGCCAAATGTAAATCACTGAGGTCAGAACACACCTTCACACCATACATGAAAATAAACTCAAAATGGCTTCGAGACAAATATAAGACAAGACATCATAAAACTCCTAACAGAAAACATAGGCAAACCATTCCCCAACATAAATCATAACAATGTTTTCTTAGGTCCATCCCGCAAAGCAATAGAAATAAAAGCAAAAATAAACAAATGGACCTAATCAAACTTATAAGCTTTGCACAGCAAAGGAAACCACAAAACAAAAAGACAACCTATGGACTGGGAGAAAATATTTGCAAATGATGCAACCATCAAGGGCTTAATGTGCAAACTATAAACACAGCTCCTATAACTCAATAACAAAAAAACAAACAAGCCAATCAAAAAATGGACAGAAGACCTAAATAGATATGTCTTCAAAGAAGACATACAGATGGCCAATAGGCACATTGAAAGATATTCATCAACACTAAGTATTAGAGAAATGCAAATCAAAGCAACAATGAGGTACCACCTCACAACAGTCAGAATAGCTATCTTTTAAAAATCTACAAATAATAAATGCTGGAGAGGGTTTGGAGAAAAAGGAA
Source organism: Stenella coeruleoalba (assembly GCF_951394435.1). Taxonomy (NCBI): domain Eukaryota; kingdom Metazoa; phylum Chordata; class Mammalia; order Artiodactyla; family Delphinidae; genus Stenella; species Stenella coeruleoalba. The sequence continues at coordinate 145,828,472 of NC_137149.1, read as the reverse complement.
CTCTCTTACACTGTTGGTGGGTTTGTAAATTGTTGAAGCCACTATGGAAAACAGTATGGAGGTTCCTCGAAAAACTAAAAATAGAGTTGCCATATGATCCAGCCATCCCACTACTGTGCATATACCCAGACAAAACTATAATTTGAAAAGATACATGCATCCCTATGTTCATAACAGCACTATTTACAATAGCCAAGACATGGAAACAGTTATATATATATATAACTGAGTCACTTTGCTGTACAGAAGACATTCAACACAAGACTGTAAATCAACTATACTTCAGTATTTTTTTTAAAAGAATTATTCCCATGTCAAAGAGTTAAGCTATTGCATGAAACAAATGAAAATGGTACCCATCTTTCCTTCCAATGCCAAACCAAGTAAGCATATTGTCTGCAGTGGTTATAACATGATGAGTAAGAAAGTATCTCAAACTCAGCGGCTTAAAACAACAAAAAGCATGTATGTCTTTATGGAGGTTTTTTTGGCCAGAGGGGGCGCTCTGGCTTGGGCTTTCTCATGAGGCTTCAGTCATCTGCAGGCTTGACTTGGGCTGGAAGATCCACTTCCATGCAGGTTCACTTGAATGGCTGGGAATTTGGTGCCAGCTGTTGGCAGGAGGTTTTAGTTTACTTCTGGGACTCACCCCAAGGCTGCTTAAGTGTCCCCCTATGCTGGCAGTTGGCTTTCTCCATAATAAGTGATCCAAGAGAGCAAGGCAGAGCCATAATGCCCTTCATGAACTGTCTTCAAAAGCCATACACCTTCCCCTGTACCCTACTTTATTTATGATAGAGGGAGACCTGATCTGTTTCAATGTGGGAAGAGACTACAAGGGTGAGTGAAACAGAAGAGGAGGAACATTAGGACTATGCTGGACACCACTCAGTGTTAGTGTAACAGACTGCTTACTAAGCAAACATCAAGAAAACCTACCTTCCTCTTAGCCAGATTGCCAAGACCTAAGCTTCTTTTCATATAGAAATGCTAAGCCTACTACTGTCAGGAAGCGACTCGATTTTGAGAATTCTTCATACAAATGACTGGCTGTGGTTTTTACATGATAAACAATAAACAGTGACATTATTAAACAACTGTGGGTAATTAGCTGCAGATATATAAGAGAACAACTTTGCCTTCTAATTCACTCATACACCCTGCTATTTTAGGTAGATGGCAAGCAAAGTTACTTCCTCATTTGCTTTGACTTCCTCATCTAGAAAATACATCACATGGTGAATTAGAGAATTTGAAAAATAAAATGATTATCACACATTTTAAGTAGTACATGGCACATAATGTTTTATATATATAAAGTACTTAGTTCTCCTAAGTAGAACTCAAGATCATCATACCTATAGAAATTAAATTAATAGAGAGGTAGCAAAAAAAAAAAAAGTTGCATAAAAGTATATTCTAACCTATCATTAGGGCTACCAGAGGATTCTCTTTATTATCATTTGAGAGAACAAAATTATTAGAAAAATAGAAGACTACTTGGATGTTAATTAGCATATGTGCAAAGAAATAATTAAAGATGGTAGACTTTAAAGCTGTAGCAATGAATATCAGTTTTTATAAAAGGGTATTATTTCTAGCAATTTTTATCCCTCTCCTATTCTGAACTCCCCACTATTTAATATGTATTCAAATATACATATTTAATATATTTATATTACATACAATGTTAACATATGGATCTAATTATATTTAAACATGGTATAAAATAAAAGATATACATTCTCTGAAGGAAACTGGCTACATTAAAAAGTTATTTATCATTCAGGTAAGTGAAGATTTTTAGATAAATATTTTGAGAGGGAAATTACACATTATAATCCACAAATGCATTAAATATCATGATATTTAAGGCATTCTGGTTAAATATATAGTTTATAATTCAGTTACATTTGCTTATCTCTAAAGACATTACAAAACAGATATAAAACAGGGCAATGAAAGTCAGCAGACACCTTAACAACATAATCACTGAAGTAGGCCATAACCTTAGCATTGGAAATTTCGTCACAAGATTAGTCGTCACAAGATTTTAAAATATATTGGACTTTACGCTGCCTGAGAAAGTGTTCATGTAGAAAATGATACAATGTCTCATAAAACAAGCTGATTATAAGTTAACAGAGGTTAACTTCTTCTTGGAACAGATTTCTAAAGAAATTGCATGACATAGAACAGAAAATCAGGCAGTATGAAGATTTTATGAGCATTCAACGAGCTAAAAATGTTCAGTTGCTTAGAACAGTGCCTGGCATGGGCACACACACACAAACACAGTAGTGTATGTATACACACAACACATATGTTTATATACATAAGTGCACATGTACTTTTTTGAAAATGAATATGTATTTTTGCTAAACATACATATAAACATAACTTCAAAGATAAGAACTTTATATTATGACTCAAAAATGAAGCAACTTGCAGCAGTAATATGGCTTATATATCTTGTCTTGTCTTGCAGAGAAACAGTATAACATTTGAGTGTACACAGCGTGGAGGAACAGATATTTACATGCCCCTTCAGACATTCTTTCTCAAATATGAAAGGGCTTATTAGCAGGCCAATGGCAAGTTCCATAGTAAATTCAATTTGCTTTTTAAAATTGGTTCAAGTGTTTACATTGTGTTGATCAAAGTGAATTCCACATTGCTTCTGATTTGCTTTTTACACAATAGCTCCAGGCTCGGCACTGTTAAACAATAATGTGAAACCTGACATTCTCAATCTGTTAAATCCCCATCCTACAGCAATAAGGTCACGTATTGTTGGATTAAAAGGATGGCTAACCCTAGAACTGAAATTTTCTTCTCCAAAGTACCTTAAATATGTCTTTGTTCTCATACAATTTTATGATAGAGAACCCAGATATGTGTTGTATAGTAAGAATTTTGAGGGAAAAATGTTAATTGGAGAATTACAAACTAATAATGACATTCATAAAGGAATTTCAGCTTAGTCATGGAAGAACTTGTGATCTTAAATTACAAAATATCCTGATGGTCCCAAGATGCGTTAGCTGTACACAGCACATCCAACTTGTTCATTGAGCCATTTGTTGAATAGGATTAGGCCAATTCAATGGTAGCCTGATGTCTCTCTTACTATTTTTTCTGGGATAATTTTTCTTCTATCTGACATAATTCTGAAAGTAGTATTTACTCAAAAGACGTTAGTCTCTTTGTTTTGCTCACATTAGTGGAGAGCAAATGGCAGGTCCTGCTTAAAATGACATCATAAGCTGTTAGGTTCTCAACTTTTCAGGGCATTGTCACTTACTACTCTGTTTTCCTAAAATTCTTGATGTATCCTAGTTATTAGGATTTTTTAAAATATTTTTTTGATGTGGACCATTTTTTAAAGTCTTTATTGCATTTTTTACAATACTGCTTCTGTTTTATGTTTGGTTTTTTGGCTGCGAGGCCTGTGGGATCTTAGCTCCCCAACCAGGGATCAAACCCTCACCACCTGCACTGGAAAATGAAGTCTTAACCACTGGACCACCAGGGAGGTCCCTAGTTATTATAATTTACCTACATGTTTTAAAAACATATTATTTAGATGAATGAAGTCAGACTCATGGTGTTTTAATTTGCAAATGATATGACCGATTAGGGATTAATATACAACATATAAAAATAGTTCATACAACTCAACATCAAAACAAACAAACAAAAAGCAACCACATTAAAAAATGGGCAGAAGAATTGAATAGATAATTTTCCAAAGAAGACATGCAGGTGGCCAACAGGCACATGAAAAGATGCTCAACGTCTCTAGTCATTAGGGAAATGCAAATCAAAACCACAATGAGATATTAACTCACACTTGTCAGAAAGGCTATCATGAAAAGGAACAAAAATAACAAATGTTGGCGAGGGTGTGGAGAAAAGGGAACCCTTGTGCACTGTTGGTGGGAATGTAAATTGGTGCAGCCACTCTGGAAAACTGTACAGAGATTTCTCAAAACACTAAAAATAGAACTACAAAACAACCCAGCAATTCCACTCCCAGGTATATATCCAAAAAAAACCAAAAAGGAATTCGAAAAGTTACATGCACCCCAATGTGCACAGCACCATTATTTACAGTTGCCAAGATATGGAAGCAACCTAAGTGTCCATCAACAGCTGACTGGATGTGGTGTACATATATAATGGAATAGTACTCAGCCATAAAGAGAATGAAATTTTGCCATTTTAAGCAACACTGATGGACTTGGAAGGCATTATGCTAAGTGAAATAAGTGAGACAGAGAAAGACAAATACTGCATGATGTCACTTATATGTGGAATCTAAAAAATACAACAAACTAGTGAATATAACCAAAAAGAAGCAGACTCACAGATATAGAGAACAAACTAGTGGTTACCAGTGGGGAGAGGCAACATAGGGGTGGGGAAGTGAGAGGCACAAACCATTGGGTGTAAGATAGGCTCAAGGGTGTACTATACGTCATAGGGGATATAATCAATATTTTGTAATAACTGTAAATGGAAAGTAACCTTAAAAATTTTTAATTTTTTAAATTTGAAAGTAAAAAAAAAAAAGACAATAGTGTATTTAAAAAGGGATGACAATATAGTGAAACCAGAAAAATGTCTGAAGTCATCCACAGTTTTTTATTTGTTCATTTTTGTTTTTTCTTTGCTTCTTACGTTGTCCCATTAAAACTCCTGGTCATAATGCTACCTGATTTTATTTATTTATTTATTTATTTTGCAGTACGTGGGCCTTTCACTGTTGTGGCCTCTCCTGTTGCGGAGCACAGGCTCCGCGGCCATGGCTCACGGGACCAGTGGCTCCGCGGCATGGGGGATCTTCCCAGACCGGGGCACGAACCTGCGTCCCCTGCATCGGCAGGCGGACTCTCATCCACTGCACCACCAGGGAAGCCCTGCTACCTGATTTTAAATCTCTAATCTTTCAGGAGCCTTCTCTGTGAGACACTGTCATCCCTGGTTTTAAATGCCTGAAGATGAGATTGAGAAACAAAATTCTTCCTCATCACGTTAGAAGGGAAAATTAAAACATGAAGAAGTGACGTCAGTGTCTAAAACCAGGTAAAGAAACCACCACTACACATTAAGATTAGAAATCTGGAGTTACTGCCCATATTACTTTAACATGTATCGTCTTCTTAATCTGAAACCTTATTGCTACTCCTGGGAGCTGCTACTTCAAACTGTTACACTGGAGAAACAATGGTGGAAAATCATAAAAGGAATAAACTATCTTTTTAATTGGGGTATAGTTGCTTTACAACCTGTGACTAACACAATATTGTAAATCAACTACACTTCAATTACAAAAAAATTTAAAAAAGGAATAAACTATTCTGTTCTCCTCTAATTCTTTCCTCTCTCCCCTCCTTTCCCATCCCCACTCCAACACAAAACAGATTCTGTATTAGTAAGAGAGAACAATGCCAGCTGCCCTTCTTCCTTCCATTGTCAGAACTGAAAAAAGATCAGAACAAACAACAGTGAAACTCCAGCAGCTGTAGTGACTGCAACAGAGTAAAAGAGAATGGGGTCAAAGATGCTCAGAGAGAAGTGACAGGAAGAGAAATAAACTAGGCCAAGTAGCAGTAGTGTAGCCAGCTGTGCTGTGGGAAGAGTGAACGCTGGCACTGAAACATGAGAGCATTTTCAGTTGAAGCCGTCTGATACCGCAGGGACTCCACACGTGTAACCTTTAATTATTGCTCACTCTTGAAAATAAGATGCAGTCAGGCATGACTTCCAGAATGTGATATAAAAACGGTTTCCCTATATATATGTATTAGCATACGGTATTTGTTTTTCTCTTTCTTACTTCACTCTGTATGACAGACTCTAGGTCCATCCACCTCACTACAAATAACAGACACGGGAAGGGGGAAGGGTAAGCTGGGACGAAGTGAGAGAGTGGCATGGACATATATACACTACCAAACGTAAAACAGATAGCTAGCGGGAAGCAGCCGCATAGCACAGGGAGATCAGCTCAGTGCTTTGTGACCACCTAGAGGGGTGGGATAGGGAGGGTGAGAGGGAGACCCAAGAGGGAGGAGATATGGGAACATATGTATATGTATAGCTGACTCACTTTGTTATAAAGCAGCAACTAGCACACCATTGTAAAGCAATTATACTCCAATAAAGATGTTTAAAAAAAAAAAGGCTTCCCTCCTATATATGTATATGTATTTTTTTACTAACATTCCGTATGAAACTTACCTTTCCCACTCTACAAGAAAGAACATCAAAGGAAAATGATCAGATTTGAATGAAACTCTGAAATGTTTGTTCCAAGGGCATTTTTTCCAACTTGAGCATACAATTTTTCATGTGACTAGGAGATTCAAGAAGGGAATTTAGCTTCACAGGAGTAACAGACTACGTAAGATACAAGAGTAAACGAATCGGCAGTTGCAACACATGCTCATAAAGGCATAAGCAATTCCTCAGTAAATCTGAGCCTCAAAATAGTTTGCTGTTAAAAACAAATATCAAATATTTCATCTGTAACACTTTCTTGAATAGTCCTATTCCTAGCATTTTTCACTTTTACCCATTTTTACCATTTACATAATTTTTATCCATTGTTCAACATATTTAAGAAAAATTTAAAGCTAAAATTATTGAAGCAGAATAATAACAGTATCAGTAATCAGAAACATTTACTGAGCCCTTATTATGTGCTAGACATGGTGCCAAGTATCTCAGAATACTGGAGCCATTAAAATTTTATTTCTACCAATATCTCTGAGTTAATTTCTCTAATAATTTAAAAAAAGCAATTAGCTGTACAGTGGAAACTAACACAACATTGTAAAGCAACTACACTCCAATAAAAATTAATTTAAAAAAAGCAAAATAAAGCAAGCATGTGCTAAAAATGAGTCTAATCAAATAGTCTGGAGTAGAATAATAATGTTCTAAAAACAAATTAATGAGCAGAGTATCCACTTATTTATGTATCTAACAAAATGTTTTCAGATGAGTTTCTGTAGCCAGAATTGTGTCCTGGCCAACATTGTACCCATTGGTATGAAGTAAACATTGCTCAGGGGCCACAAAAGCATAAAGTCGGCAGTAGATTATCTCTTATCTACTATTAAAATAGAATCTTTTCAGTGTTAACTTTGCTCTAATTTAATGGATACAAATTAATAGGCACAAGCAGCCTAAGGCATAATTTTAGTCCTTGACTATTTTAATATGATTATTTATTAAAAATAATATTTTATGAACGTTTTCTTCTTAGAAGCTCAAACAGGCTGATAAATCAAGTAACACTATCTTTTGGGAAATGCCATTATGCGAAATAATTTTCAAAAAATGAGTAGAGGAAGACAGTCCAACTCATACTGAATGCTCACATGGGTTGTATCCAGCAGCACAAAACGTATTCTGTCTTGAGATTAAAATAGTCAACATAAAAGACTGTTGGTCTTACATACCATGTTGGCAATTTGAATTTGGTTAATCCTGCTCAGGTAAAAAAAAAAAATTACTCAAATGTCTACTATATATTAAAAATGAGATACGCAACAAAAAGTGCTTACTGTGATATTTATCTAAACACTAGATAATGACTATGTAGAAAAGAATTTTTACCTTTGCAGAAATATAGCATGTAAATGACTCTTCACTTGACTTTTTCTATTCACAAAGTTCAACACCTCCCTTAATCTGGTTCTACCCAATAATTTATTCTCACCATGTATTGCAAATTCCCAGCAAATCTTTTTATGAGTATATTACATAAAGTTAATAAAACACACCATGTGGGCTCATGACTCTTCCCTGAGTTGATATACTTTTAAGTCTCCAGCTGTAGAGGTATCGCTACAGCCACCAAATATTAGCTCAAATGTCATTACCTCAATAAAGATTATGCAGTGCAACTCAGTTGGAATTTGATGATTCTGAGGTTGCAATCCTATCGCACTTGGCTTGTATGTCTGTTACAATTATGTTATTCTACCATGTATTACAGCTGTCCTTTACTTCTAACTGCACTAAACTATAGTCTTTCTGAAAGTACAGAGTTGTCTTATTCAGTGCTAGCCATATGCTAGCAGCATGTTTGTTTGCGTGTTTGTTCTTTCCTCAGTGAATATTTCATAGGTGAAAACACAAATGAACAAACCTTCCCCTTACAATGAAAACTCTTAACTTTATAAATTTTATAAATATCCCTTTTCTAATAGACATTGAAAACAAATAAGTTTGGATTAATCTTGAAATAGTATTCGCGCACTTGGGAATGTAACAACTTCACACACATTTAAATTACATAAATCAAATTACAGCCATTGTAAAAAGTATTTAAATTAAGTTAGTTCGGTTACCATGGAAATACGGAAGTAATTAAAAGACAAATAAAAATGAAACTAAATTATAGCAAAATATTAAGTATGTGGCAGGTTCTTCTTAAATAACTTCTGAATGCATGGCAATTCAATATTTCTCTAATATGTGTGATTGCTGGGTTCCAAGGCATATGCAAATCCGAACAGAAAATGTTAAAGTGCTTTCCAAAGGGAGGTGAAACTGACACTACCTCTAGCAGTGGACACTGAGTCCTATTTTTCCAAATCACATCAAGTCTTGGTGGTTTGCAGCTTTTTACTTTTTGGTGTCTGGGAGACGTAAAAACGGCACTTCTCTGTGATTATAAAGTGCGTTTCCTTGAAAACTAATGAGGATTAACATCTTTTCATAATATATATTGGCACTTCATCTTTCCTTCTGTCTGAAAAGTCTTTTTAAAACTACTGCCTAGTTTTCTTTGGTTTGTTTCGTCTATAACTATCTATCTATCTATTGATTAATCTATGATACTAAGTTCTTATTAGTTTTTTAGGTAGGCAATATCTTGAGGGAAAATTCTTATGATTAGAACTTCTTAATTTTAATCTAATCATACATTTTTTCTGATGTTTATTCTGCCTTTGAAACATACCCCTAAAATTATATTCTAATATTGATATTAGTATAATCATAATTAAGACAATATTGGATGTGATATATATGTATTATGTATGTATATAGTCTTTACTTGAATATCATTATGATAATTCCATTAGAAAATAACACTCCTTTTTTTCTTTACTGTATGGTATAATCTTAGTCTTCTGAATCCAAACTATATCTAGGAACACATTTTGACTTTCTATAAGCATATGTTTCAGACAAAAACAAATATTTTATTCACTAATAATTTATTTTCTCTTCAAATTGTACTATTAGAATGTTTCCAAAAGTTTTATTATTATTTATACCAGAGTTTAGTATTTATAAAGGTATGCATTAGACAGACAGTAGATCAATTTAGGGGAAAGATACTGTATTTAAATTGGCACACAATTTTACTGCATGAGTTAGAAAAGTGACTTTTAAGAAATGTCATATTTAATAACATTTCAAATGTAAAGTAATATTTCGCATGTAACACAAATATGGAAATGAACACAAAGTTGGAAAATAGAGCAAATAAGGAAGATAAACAGTAATCAAACTGTCTGACTCACTCTTTCTGGCATATTCGTACAACAATTAGTTCTTATCAGAACCCAGATATCTGGGCAAACAGAGGATAATAGGCACACAGATGTATAATCTGGGCTCTTTGTACACAGTTGATAAAAATGTATGGCATCAATTAGATTTCACAAAATGTTAAGAAGGCACCTCCCTTCAGCCCCTCACGTGGGAGCCTGGGAATTTGAAGAGCACATTTGTTTTATTAACTCTTCACACACTGACACCATTTTCTGACAGAATTCCTATATCAGAGAACTCTAAGAAAATCATTGAGTGATAATTTTCACCTCTTGAACCTAAGTACAGGTTTCCCCACTATCCGAAAGTAGAAGGTTCCTGTGAAACCTTTCACAAACCAAAATGCTATAAAGTGAAGAAGCAATTACCTTAGGACACATCTTGCTAAGGGAGGCACAAAATAAATGGAGGTAAAGCACAGATGCTCACAGACACCATTCACAGCTATGAGGGATTGATGCTGAGATGCTGAGATGATGCTGAGTGTGGTTCCAGGGAAGGAGCTTGGCTGTGCCAGCCTTCCAGCTCAGATGCTCCCAACCTCTACAGGGCTGCTGCAAAGCGGGTTGGACGTGATTTTAGCTCTTCACCTTTCTTACTAGAAAAGAAGATCCTCTTAGGATTTCTTTTGGTTAGCGAAAGCTGATACTAACGTATTTGTAGGTCTTTAGTAAAAGATAGTGGCATAAATAGAATTTATGAAAATCGGGGGCTACCTGTCACAGCTATTTTGCAAAGGACTCACCAAGTGCAATACCTCTGGAATTATGGATTACCAAAGTGAATCCTAACGTTTTCTCCTGAACACCACCAACAAAATATTAGTATATAGGTTTTCTAAAAGTTTCATAGAGACCTCATACTCAGCACTGTCACTGTATATAAGCTTATTTAGTCTGCAAGCCTGCAGAAATATAAATAAAATATCATCATTACTTGCCTATTTCTATCATAAAATAAATTAGGCAAATTGACATGGTATAATATGAGATGAGATACAGGAATATTCCACTGAAGGTATACAAGGTCCTGTAGACAAAATGGAGGAAATAAATCAAAATAAGGAAGCTTAGAGTCATATTTTGTTTTGTAGGCAAGGGATCCCTGATTATTGATGACTGTTGTAAACTTGTCAATCTGATGACATTCAGATCACGTAGCATCTTGTTAAATGAGAGACAGGCCTCCACTATTGGGCAAAAATGGCAATGCGTTAGAAACAGGTCTATTTAATGACACTGAAAAGCATGCTATTTTGAAAATATAACCTTCAGATATGGAAACCACAAAGCAGATCATTTCACCATGGTCTGGGTCAACAGATGAAAAGATTTATGAACAAGTTACTTCACAGGATGCGACAATGTCATTGGCCAAATTGAGAGCCTGAATATGAGCATTTAAGATAAGTAATGAAAGCGCATAAAATAATAAATGCTTATCAAGCATGATTAACCTCAACTTGAGTCTGATTATTCTAAGTGTGTTTTATTTCACAATAAGCTTACTAATATGTAAATGTCGTGACAAATATTAACCAAATAGTTTTTTGGGTTTTTCAAAAGAAATATGCATTGTTCACTCTGCTTTAAAGTGTTTTTAGTATAGTACTTCTATTAAATAATAGTCAGTGAATGTTAAACAAAAATTAACAATAATTTTCATTTATTGATTTATTTCATTTTTCTCAAATATCTGTTTTTATTTGGTTCTTTTGGATTCCAGCACTTAGCTCGTAACTATCAGCATTAAAATATCACCCTGGCTATGATGTCCACACCATATCTTTAACTATAGATTTTCCAAATTCCTATTTATTCTACCTAACTCATATTGGTTGAGTATAAAAATGATTATTAATTGATAACTGGTGCATTTGGGTCCATCTATACCTGATAGACTATGCTATTCTTTGTTTATACTAACTTCCTAGCCTCTGTAGACATTGATAAGATCCTACGTAAATGATCTCATTAAACCTATACAATTGCTATTTCGGAGTATTTTCTCTACTCTTTAAAAATAGAAAGTAAATGAAGACTAGAAAGGTTAATTAACTTGTTCATATTACCAGAATATGTTCTATTTCCAAAGTTTGTGATATCATACTTAAACTGCCTTTAAATGTAAAAATACCATATTTTAATCTATTTTAAGACCCTTTCCTCTACTTCTAAAATAGGCAAATACTTCTTAAACATTCATATATCTTTTGAAATATTTAGGTACAAGTGGCTACATTTCACCATATTTCTAAATCCGTGTATTGTGAATTATACTTGTCATATTTTTATAATACTTATTAACTTATAGGAACATTATATATTTATATAGTTTGTTCATTCTTGTAATCTTCTTGTAGAGTCTAACCGATTTAAAATATCCATTTAAAGAATCATAATGAATTTTAGTTCATAACAGTCAACCAATATTAATGTATTGAAGTTATTTCTAAACTAAGGAATGTAGCAATAGCTGAATATTTCCAATGTAATACTGCCTGTGACAATGAAAAAAAATATATATATAGACTAGTCTAACATATTCGAATATTATATTCCAGTATTTCTGAGAAGCTAGATTAAACGTATCCTTTACTAAAATCCCAGCAAGGTGTCATAAAACCTGTGCCCAGGGCTTAATGCGCATAGAGGCTTAAAAGCTTTCCAGAGAAGCCTACATGCACTCTGTTTTTAATTTACCATAATTCTGAAGATAAATTGTTATCATCTGGGAATTGCCTCCCATTGGAAATGGAAGTGTATTAAGTGCTTATGCTATGTGCAAGATGTTTCCAAATAAACAATGTTGTACCTCTACCTAAAATCCCCTCACATTATTTCAAATTGTCTTCTACTCCCTGTTACAAGCACCAGTCTAGGGCCCATTTCTACTGCTCTTTGCATTTAAATCCTCCCTGTATACCATTCTGTCCAATCTTAGTTATCAAACCCTAAGCCTAATATAGCTGGAGATTATATTATTTTGCAGCATTTTCTTGTAGTTCAATTTGTCACATGAGAAAAATTCCAGTAGGGTTTGCCAACAAGCCTGTAACTCAAGGTTTTCCATTTCAAAGATTCAGGTACAAGAAAAATCAGCTCCCTGGCCTGTGATGCTCTGCATGAATTTTTCTCTCAACAGCATCATATTGCTAGGAAATATAGTATAAGAAAAAAATGTGGTTGATGCCACTATCAGAACTCAATTATACAGAAAATAGCTGGATAATTACTCTGAAGCTGTAGCCAAACAAAATCCGTGTTGTGTCATTTGACCCAAAAGTTGTAAATCTTTCCCCTTTTTGATTGCTGTCTACATGGGATTCAATACTTCTCTGCATCCTTCAAAAAGAAAACAGAAGAAAATCACCTTACAAAATAATTTTTTAGTATAATAGGAATATAAATTGACCAACATAAAGGGGAAATAAAGTGTAGCTTTTGCTTTGACTCTGGCAAAAGTGGACCGTGTCAAAATATATATTTTTTATTTAAAATATCTTAATAGCTACATTAAAAGAAAAATTATATTCTTATCAGCAGAGTCAATTTTTTAGTATGAAGATATATAATATTTTATGTTTGGATATATAATACTATAGATGTCAATATACACTCACATCTCCATCTCTCTCTATACCTATATCTCTGTATATGTATCATTCATTTTGGAAACTCTGATTTCTAACAATTACTAGATTTTCCAGTCTTATTAAAAATGATTTTTGTCAATGTTTCTAGCAAGAAGTAATTATTTTCAGAAAATTAGCAAGAATCAGCATAATGTCTAGCATTATGGTGGGTGCTTTACAGTTATCTATACAGAAAACCCTTAGTGAGCTAGTATTTATACTGCATTACAGATAAGGACATTAAAGCTCAGAGATGCTAACTAGTAGCTCCAAATCACAGGACTATTATGCGGTGGAGGAATTATTCTAACTCATGTCTTACTCCAAAGTTCATGCTCTTCTATTAGACCGATCTGCTTTTTAAATATACAGTTGACACTTGAACAACATGCGATTGAATTGTGCGGGTCCACTTATACAGGGATTGTTTTCAGTAAATACATACTACAATACTACACGACCCGCCGTTGGTTTAATCCGTGGATCTGGAACCACAGACACATAGGACAGACTGTAAAGTTCTACTCAGATTATTGACTGCAAGGGCGGTTGGCACTCGTAAACACTGCATTGTTCAAGGGTCAACTGTATGTGGTATCCTAACACAACTAAAAGGACAAAAGACCTCTGAAATTATTTTGGATAAGTCAGTAATTTTTAATGTGTGTAAATAAGAAGAGTGAAGTCATCATTGATGGGTCCGTGACTGTTTTCTCTGTTTTTTTGACAATATCTGTCAACATACAAATGTGACTTGCATAATTAATATTATTAGTCTTTTTTCCACGGAATTACTAGAAGAGAAACCAGCGCAATTCCTACGTTAGGACTTAGAAAAGGCTATAGTTTTCCCTGATGTGCTCGCCACCTGATTTTGGTATTGTTATACAGAATTCTGACAATTTATTGAGTACTAGGAAACATCCCAAGGAAACTGCCTTCAACTAGACAGTCTCACATTTTCAGTTCATTCTCTTTTATCACTACTAATATTCTACTCAATTAGTTTACTTATTTAGCTTTATTCTGGTTTTAATTATGTGTGTTAGTTTCTAAAAATGGCTATTTTCACATTAACAACTATATATATATATATATGTTCTTAATAATGGTGTCGCAAATTTGTGGAAAACAAATTTAACAAAAATTAAATTAGTTTAGGGAATTCCCTGGCAGTCCAGTGGTTAGGACTCGGCGCTTTCACTGCAGGGGCCCAGGTTCGATCCCTGTGTGGGGAACTAAGATCCCCCAAGCTGCACGACATGCCAAAAAAAAAAAAAGGTTAAAGTTGTTTATTTAAATGAGAGTTAAATTTTTATTGCAAAGAAACTGTATTTGCATGCCTACAAAATAATAGAATATAAACATGAATTAGTGATGCTTGAGACTTCTGGGTTACAACTAAAATCCATTTGTTTTTTTTGTTTTTTTTTTTTGCCAAAAGCAATGTCATGAAGTTTTCCCTTATGTTTTCTTATAAGAGGTTTACATTTTCAGGTTTATACCTAAGTCTTTAACTATTTTGAGTTGATTCTTGTATATGGTAAAAGATGGGATGTTCAGTTTCATTCTTCTATGTGTGGACACTCAGTTTCCCGGCACCATTTTTTGAAAAGACTATCCTTTGGCAAACATGTATTCTGGAGCCCCTGTCACAGATTAGTTGACTGCATATGTGTGGATTTATTTCTGAGCTCTCTTTTCTGTCCCATTAGTCTACATGCCTGTCTTTATGCCAATATCATACTGTTTTAATGACTATAGTTTTTTAATATATTTTGAAACCAGGAAGTGTGATTCCTCCAGCTTTGCTCTTCTTTTCCAAGATTTTTGCAGTTATTCTGGACCTTTTCTTGTTTCATATGAATTTTAGGAATTGTTTCTATTTCTGTAAAATGCCACTGAGATTTTGATGGAAATAGAATTGAATCAGAGACCCCTTTGGTTAGTATTGACATTTTAAGAGTATTCATTCTTCCAATCTATGAGCACAGAATATCTCTCCATTTATTTGTGTTTTGTTCAATTTCTTTAATCAATTCCTTATAGTTTTCAGTGTACACGTCTTTCACCTCTTTGGTCAAATTTATTCCTAGGTATTTTATTCTTTTTGATGCATTTGTAAGTGGAATTTCTTTCTTAACTGCCTCTCAGATATACATTGTTAATGTATAGAAACACAACTGATTTTCATATGTTGATTTTGTACCCTGAAATTTTGCTGAATATGTGTATTAGTTCTAACAGGTTTTTTTTGTGGCATCTTTAGGGTTCTCTCTATATGAGATCATGTCATCTGCAGAGACAATTTTGCTTCTTTGGATTTGGATGCCTTTTATTTCTTACGCTTGCCTAATTGTTACAGCTAGGACTTCCAATATTATGTCAAATAGAAGTATGAGTGTGTATCCTTGTCTTGTTCCTGATCTTAGGCGGAAAGTTTTTTTCAGCTTTTAACCATTGAGTATGGTGTTAGCTGTGGGCTTAAAAATATATGGCCTTAATTATGTTGGCGTAAATTCTTTCCACACCTAGGTTGTTGAGAATTTTTATTGTAAAGGGGTGTTGTCAAAGTATTTTTATCATGAAAAGGTGTTTCAAATGTTTTATTTGCATCTACTGGATGGTCAGGTGATTTTTATCCTATAGTCTGTCAATGTGCAAGTCACATGTACTGATCTCCTTATGTTGAACCATCCCTGAATCCCAGGGATAAATCCCATTTGATCATGGTGTATGTTCTTTTTAATGTGCCACTGGATTCAGTTCATTAATATCTTGTTGAGAAATTTTGTACCTATGTTCATCAGGGATACTGACCTATAATTTTCTCAAAAGCACAAGTAGCAAAAGCAAAAATAGCCGTTAGAATGTATCAAATTTAAAAGCTTCTGCACAGCAAAAGAAACAATCAGCAGAGTGAAAATAAACTACCTATGGAATGGGAGAAAATATGTTCATCCTTTATATCTGATAAGCATTTAATTTTCAAAAAAAAAGCAACTCCAATAACTCAATAGCAAAAAATAACCCAACTTAAAAATGGCAAAGGAGTTGAACAGACATTTCCCCAAAGCCATACAAATGGCCAATGGACATATGAAAATTTTTTCTGTATCACTAATCATCAGGGATACAAATCAAAACCACAATGAGATATTATCTTCATACCGGTTAGAAGAGCTATTATCAAAATAACAAAAGATAAAAGTATTGGCAAGGATATGGAGAAACTGGAACTTTTGCACATTGTCTGTGGGCATGTAAAATGGTGTAGCCACTATGGAAAACATTATGGAGGCTAAAAATAGAACTACCATATAATATAGCAATCCCATTTGTGGGTGTATTTCCAAAAGAATTGGAACCAGGATCAAAGAGATAGCTGCACTCACATGTTAATTGTAGCATTACTCACAACAGCCAAGATATGGACACAACCCAAATATCTATTAACAAATCAACGGAAAAAGAAAATTTTGTATATTCATACAATATAATATTATTCAGTCTTACAAAGAAGGAACAACATGGATGGACCTGGAAGATGTTATGCTCATTGAAACAAGCGAGTCAGAGAAGGAGAAATATTGTGTAATTATACTTATATGAGGTATCTAAAAGAGTCAAAATCATAAAAGTAGAAAATACAAGGTGATTGTCAGGGGAAGGGGAGAAGGGAGACATGAAGAGTTGTTCAATGGTTATAAAGTTGTAGTTATATAAGATAAACAAATTTTAGAGCTCTGCTGTGCAACTTAGTCCTGTAGTTAACAATACAATATTGTACACTTAAAACTTTAAGAGGGTTAAGCCGGTATCCTTGTGTTAAGAGGGTAGGCCTTATGTTAAGTACCTTTTCGAAATTCATTAATTAATTACAAAACTAAAATCTGTTAATTTTCACTCTTTATCCTTCAAAATGTCACATGATTTGAATGCATAACTAATACCTATACATATTTCACTTCCAGAGTTAGAAAACAAAAGCCTCCAAATCTTTCATTTGTATTGTTTATTATAAGACGGCTTTGAAAGTTCTATTAACTATAGATGTAGTAAGGCCTGCAATGCTATGTCTTATAAAATTAATATTTCTGATTTTAACAGCATATTGCTAACAAAATCCCTTTCGGACTTCCCTGGTGGCTCAGTGGTTAAGAATCTGCCGGCCAGTGCAGGGGACACAGGTTCAAGCCCTGGTCTGGGAAGATCCCACATGCCACGGAGCAACTAAGCCCATGCGCCACAACTACTGAACCTGTGCTCTAGAGCCCGCGAGCCACAACTACTGAGCCTGCGGGCCTAGCGCCCATGCTCCACAACAAGAGAAGCCACCGCAAGGAGAAGCCCTCGCACCGCAACGAAGAGTAGCCCCCGCTTGCTGCAACTAGAGAAAGCCCACGCACTGCAACTAAGACCCAACACAGACATAAATAAATAAATAAATATTTAAAATGCATTATTTTGACCTGTCAGAGTTTAAGGTGATAAGTAAAATAAACTGAAAACATGATTTCATAAACAGCTTATGATTAAACTAACGCATTTATATGACAAAATTATATGAAATCTTCCAGTAAAGTGTTTCTCAGATATACATGCTGGTAGATAGTGATCCACTGATTAAAGAAGCTATAGCTAGGTGTTTCAATTCTGTAATAGAGAAATATGTTGAAAACTACATGACCAATATTAAATAAAAATTAAAATACAGAGTTGAAAGCAAAATCTGTCTCACCAGCACCATCATGAAGGACAAGGAAAACTAAAGTTTTCAATTACTTGTCACCCAAAATTAATTTTTAACAGGAAATGAATTGCAAATTGGGGTAAAGAAACTATGGTGGTCCTTATCTAGTCATTAAATCCAGTTTTCTTTTCTCTTTTTTCACCTTAAGAATTTTATATTTAAGTATTTGCTTATAATGATGGTTGTCCTAGCCAGACGAAATATAGATACAGATATACCAGTAGTCAGGGCCTGGGTAAGACCCAACTTCCTCATCGGATCCACTCATATCTACATGCACTCACCAACTGAAAGAGGAATAAGAAGATTCCTGGGACAATGTTTTAACCTCGTCCAAAAACTGGGCTCAGAGAATTGCATATGTAAATGGTCCTCAAAATATAAGGATCCCTGCAAAAACTTAGACTGATAGGCGGTACAGACAGGTGCAAGACTCTGGGACAAGGAAAATAGCCATTCCAAGTACATCCAGACCCAATCCCAAAACAGCCATCTGTGGCACATGTGCACCAGGGGAAGAAAATGTCTGAGTGTTTGCCTATAGAGAGCTCACTTGATAAATGCTACAAGAGTACTTTGAGTTCTAAACAATTCAGCTGTAACCAAAATTCCATCTTTAGCATCCCAGGCCACCATATCCCTTTCACTAAGTACTAATTTTTAAAAAGGACAGTACATTTTTGTTAAAACTTCATGAAACAACGAGAAGACAGGTACAGCAATGACAAAGGATTTCTAGCTATAAAAGGAGAATAGCCCATGGGGTGGTGTTGGTGCCGGGGCAGCAGGTGTCTCAAGGTGGCTTACTTCTCTGACTGCTGCAAAGAAGGGCTGATGTACAGCCACTGGGCCAGGACTACAACGCAACTTCAAAAAAAGAATGATTGATGTATTAAAAC
The DNA here is from genome assembly GCF_951394435.1 of Stenella coeruleoalba. NCBI lineage: Eukaryota > Metazoa > Chordata > Mammalia > Artiodactyla > Delphinidae > Stenella > Stenella coeruleoalba. Next base: position 145,809,607 of record NC_137149.1, on the reverse strand, counting down.
TACAGAATGCTCCTTGGCTATACTGTAGGACCTTGAATTCCAACTCATTTGGGAGAAGGAGTTTGCAAAGGATTTAATTTCCTATATGAGCAAATGGGAGGACAGGACCCAACATATCTTATGTACACTTGCCAAAGAAACAAAATCCTTTTAGTTGTCATACTGAAAGTTTCACAATCTTGTATTTAATCCTTAAATCTCCTTTTAATATTTCAAGAATTCCAGCCTTCCTATACATGAAAACTGCTTTTGTTTGCTTGTTTTTTCTTTTTATGCATTGCTCTTTTCACAGCGTTTTCTGATGTCTTTGTTTTTGAAAAAACTTACTTGTAAAGTTGAGTATGATGTGTGTGTGTGTGTGTGTGTGTGTGTGTGTGTGTGTGTGTGTATTCAATACTTACGGGTCTTTCTAGCAGAATCTTCCACAAAAAGAGAAGAAATGTCTTCATCCACTCCTGCTTCATTTTTCGCGATACAAGTGTATGCCCCTGTATCTTCATATCGCACATTGCTAATATGAACCTCGCTGCCATTTGCTGAAAACAGAAGGCAAATGCAACCTGTAAACTACAATTTCAGTTTTGGTATAGTGACTTCTGATTACACAGTCAAACAGTTCTCTTAGCTTATCCTAATTAAACTGTTTCGCTTCATAGTTCCATGCTTTGGAGACATGCCAAATTATTCCAAATGCATCAAGTGTTTTATAAATTGTGCTGTCACTCTGTTACAGAAATCCCAATACTCTGTATCAAATGCACACACACCATATTTTATATTCATTTCCTACCTTGCGTAAGAAGTGTTACATATTGAAAACTATGATTCCATTTCTATATTTATTTTTAATATTCATAATCCACGTTGTCCTCAGCTTTTACAACAGTTTTAATTAATACCAGTATGGTTCATTTACAGGAGAATACATGTGAAAAGACATGTCATAAAGGAATTAAGTGAGCTACATCATGCAAGTATAATACAATGCCATTTAGCAAGCATATTCTTGAGTCTGAATTATATATCTGGAATTATTAGGTATAGGGGACAGAAAAAAAACACATGATTTTTTTGGTAAGATTTGCAGTCGTTTGCAAGAAATATACCTAAAGTAAGCAGTATTATAATATGTAAATTGATATAGTCAGTGTATAACCAAAGGGTTAAGGGAATGATTAATCCAATTTTTAAATTTTGGTAAAATAATATTTGCAGCTAATCTCTAAATGAGTTGCATTCCCCAAAGTGGAAACCAGGGTATAATTAATCATTTACTATATGTTGGCAATATAGGAGGTGCTTTTACATATATTATTCCTTAACTGTCCCAGATAATAGCTAATTATCAAATGAGGAATCTGAGACTCAATGATCTTCTGCAAGTCACTCCCCTCAAAGGTAAGGGCTGGACTTCTGTTCTATCAGACCCTAAGGTTCAGTGTTTTAGTGCTCATTTGTTTAGGTTAGCATCTTTTCTTTTACTTTCTTTTCTTTCTTTCTGTATGTCTCTGTGTGCATGTTTGTGGTGTGTTCCATGTTATCCAATCACAAGGACACCATGAACTATGCGCAGTAGAAAGGGGCACGACTCTGTGACAGAGAGGAGACTAAATAATCAGAGCCGCTGTTTGGGGGAGGAAGGTAGAAAACCAAGGGGAAAAGCGCTTAAATGTCATCCCTAGGAGGATATGGAGAGGCAGAGTGTTTGGGGAAGGCTTGTCACTGAAATCACTGGAACCTCTTTCTTCATATACAGATATCACTGCACTCCTCCATTCCCCGCATCCTTTGTTGAGAATCACTTCCCCAAAACAGTTGGCAGGTTTTTATTGGCAGAGCCGCTGGAAAAGGCCAGTTGGCTTTGTGGGCTACACAATCTCTGTGCCAACTTCTCACCTCTGCCATAGCAGCATGACAGCAGCCACAGACACTATTTTTCTAAATGAATGTGGCTGTTCTAAAAACAAGCAAAACAATTGCTTTATTTACAAAAATAGGCAGCTTTCCAGATTTGGTCTGTGGTCCTTCATTTGCAGACCCCTGCTCTAAAAGATGAGAAGAAAACAATGTATTTAAGCCCAGACCAGCTTCTTGTTTTATGTGAAACATGGCCCTCTCCAAAGACCACATACTTAAGGTAAATTCTCTAGAACTTTTTTGAAACTTCAATTTATTCCCTCTTCAAATTCTCTCTTCTCAATATTCTTATATGTTCTTCTAAACTATGTGTCCCACTATCTTTCCCTCCTTTCCTACATAATCTAGCATATCTAGATGTTTTCTACTCTATGACCAGAACTACCAATTTCCGGGTCCATTTATCATCCTGACACATCTGCTTTCAGAACTAGAAAACATTCCCTGCACTTAAATTTTTGATTAAAGTACTAGACTATTACATAAGCAAATTTACAAATTTTCAAATTTACGATCTCCAATTTTCAAGTAACAGGATGTTACTTGACCTTTTAAGTTAGTTGCATTTCATACCCTACTCCACTTTTATTTCAGATCTTTAGTCTTTGTTTGATGTTTCCTGGCATAATAATAACTTCTTACTCTAAGCAGGTTGTCTTGTTCTTTATATCATGAAATACATAGAAGTGATTAAAAAGTAAACCCAAATCATTTCACAACATATGTGTAAAATATCATTGCCTTGTATACCTTAAGCTTACACAATTTTATATGCCAACTGAATTTCAATAAAAGCTGGAAAAGAAAGAAATTAATCCCCAAACCTCCTGTTTCCATTTACATCTTCATTTTTATTTAATTCTCAAAGAAGTTTTCTGTTTCTTTCCAAGGCCAACCTCCCCTCCTTTTTTGTTTTGTATTTGTCCCTCCTTCCCCTGTTACATTATTCATACATCTTTCTCTTTACCAATATCCTTTTAAACCAACAAATTGTCCAAGAAGTAAGAAATATCTTCATCAGTCCTAAACCTTCCCACCAGCAGCTACTACTGTTATTTTTTACTCTTTCAAAATTTGGAAAGAGGTTTTTATACTTCCTCCCTCCTTTTCATTTCTAAGCCCACTGAGGACTGATTTTCTAAATGTCACAAGGACAAACTAATCACTAACCCATGAATATATTTTAATGATCTTCCTTGACCTTTCTATGTCCCCAGCACTGTTGAACTTGTTCCCATCTCTGGCTTTCTTTTCTTTCATTCTGTAATCACCTTGTTCTCCTGCCTCTTTGCTAATTATTAGTCCCTTCGGATATTTATCTTGATTTGCCCGCCAAAATATTTCTGCTTTGTTGAATTTTACTTCTCATAACCATATCATCCCATCTATTGCCATAGTTATCAGTTAGTGCCTAGACCTGGACCTCATATACCAATGCTAAATAAGCATCTGATGAATAAATGGATAATTAAATAACTATGTAATTTGGTAATATGTGATCATATACAAAGCCACATGGAATTTCACACTCCTGTGCACCCAGATTTATCTCTTAGGTTCTGCTTCCTACTTACATTTTATTACTTGTCATAGTCTCTCAAAAATTAACTTATTTTCTCTTATTTTAAAAAATGATAATAGCTATTTTACAAATGCCCCAATCTTTCAAATATTGAGTCTAGAGTGTAACCAACTCCCCAAATTTGCCTTCCTGTATATTTCTAAAACAAAAACAAAATAAGTTCATGTAATATGGTTTGTTGCTGTCAAATAGGTAAGAGATGACAAAATCAGAAGCTAATTAGACTTTCATTCAATTTAACTTCAGTTTATCAGATCAATCCTCACCTTAGATTATAGACACCATGATGCAATCAATAGACATAAACATGTAAATTTGTTGGACCTACTTATATTAACATAGAGACTGCTAGGATTCAGCTTTGAAAGGTCAAAAATACTTTCACATGTCATTTTTCATTTGCAAAAATAAATAAGTAAATGATTTAAAAGATTTATTTTAAGATGTATACTGATAAAGTGTATTCACTCTCTAAGCTGAATAATAAGAGCAGTCTATTCTTACAGAAATAATTTTAAAAATGAAAATATATTCATTTCTAAAGTATGAATTGAATTAATTTAAAAGCATAGAACAAGGAATGTAATGCCATGCAACAGATACTCCAGTAAAATGACTGTCCCTGGGCCACTCCTGACAATGGAAATAAGATTGTTACATTTTTTTGCTTACTAGTATAATCAACATATATGAAACTGCTTTTGCATTATTTAGATTATTTGACATTAGAAAGATTGCATGGTTTGCTTTTCACATACCACTCATTTGTGATTATTATAATCTGTAAAATAAATGATTAATGTCTGCACATTAGACTATTAGAACATATAGAATATTTTATATATTAGAATGTAAGAACTTCATAACTGTAAAACTACATAAATGTGGAACATATTTAGTAGCATTTTGAATTTTTTCTCTTTTCATTTCATGATGCAAAACATTTCCTAAAGAATTTCTTATTTTTGACACTCTCTGTAATATATATTTTAATATATGATTTAAGCATTTAAAATTGTCTCTTCAGAAATGTATTCAATGAAGAGATCCAATTATTCTGTTCCCCATATCTGCTATAATTCAGAGGATAAGATTTTAAAAGAAAAAATTTAATATTTTACTTATGACAGAAATAATGACATAGCTAATCATTATGACAAGACTATTATTTAAAACATTAAAAATATTAAAGGACTCTATTTCAAATATTATGTCTTAGGTACAACCATATCTTTTTTCATATTCATGATATTCTTTTGCCACCAAGACTTATTTGCTCTTTCTCATAATAATGTAAAATGTGTTATAAATTTTAGAATAAAATTTTTACATTGTTATTTAAGAGGAAAAATGCAAGTAAAAAGCACCTTGAAGCGTGAGTTGCTTGGACAGCTTTGGTGTAATATCAATTCCATTCTTCAGCCATCCAAGCTGAGGATTTGGTATGCCCTCAGCATGGCACCTGAGACTTGCAGTTACCCCAGGTTCTCTGGCCTGACTCTCTGGATACACCCGGATTACAGGAGGGACTAAAAGAAGAAATGGAAAAGAAAGTGAATGAGTGATCTGTATTTGCCATTTGATTTTCCAAAACAAAGAAAAATTGCAATACGAGAAAATTACAATTATATTATTTTAATGATGATAATTTAATGAATGATATTTCTACAGGTCTTAGTTTGCAAATAATAGCATCCACTAAAACGTACCAGTGTCCCCTAGATAAAAGCTATTCTGAGACTGCACCAGGGAAAATATAAGCTGAGCCTGGGATATCTTGATTCAATAACTAAAGAAGTCCTTAAGGAATGACAGAAACATATCAAAAACTACAAAACCAGTTTAAGAAGGCTCTCATTCATCAAATCTGAAATAATTTGAGCATTGAGATAATTATCAATTATAAAGGAGTATAAAGAATCAAACAAGACTCGATGAATTCAGTAACATAAATAAATGAACAAATATATAAATGGGAGAGAAGAAAAAATTTTTCCTTACTATAGCATCTTTTAGAAATTAAGATAACAATTCCACTTACAATACATCCAAAAATAAAATATTTAGGAATAATTTCACCAAGAAGGTGAGAGACTTTTACTTTGAACACTACAAAACATGTTGAAAGAATTTAAATAAAACCTAAATCAACAGAAAGACACCATGTGTTTATGAACTGAATAATTAATTGGTGAGATAATAAGATTTGGTAAGATGACACACAATATTGCAACATTGATTTATAGATACAATGTAATCACTATCAAAATTCCTAACTGCATTTTTTTTGCAGAAATCGAAGAGCTAATCCTCAGAGTCATATGGAATTACAAGGGGCTCCAAAGAGCCGAAACAATCCTGAAAATGAAGAATGAAACTGGAGTTCTCATATCTCCTGATTCCCAATCATATTACAAAGGTATAGTAATCAAAACAATGTGGTACTGGCAATAAGGTAAAAATATACTTCTATGGGATTAGAATAAGGAGCACAGAGATAAACTCATACATCTATGGTCAATTGATTTTTGACAAGGATGCCAGGAAATAGTGTAAATACAACTGACAAAACAGGAAAAAATTGCAGATGATATCTGATATGAGCCTGGTATCCAGAACGTACAACGAACTCTTACAACTCAGCAACAAAAGACAAATAGCCCCCTTCTGCACAGCAAAGGACACCAACAAAAAGTGAAAAGGCAACTTACAGAATGGGAGAAAATATCTGTAAACCACTATCTGATAAGGAGTTAATATCCAAAATGTACCAAAAAGTCACACATCTTAATAGAAAAAGAATTTAAAAATGGACAAAGGACCAAAATAGACATTTTCCCAAAGATATACAATAGCGAACAGGTTCCTGACAAGATGCTCCACGCCACTGATCATCAGGGAAATGCAAATCAAAACCACAATGAGTTATCACTTTATATCTGTTAGGATGTGTCTTATCAAAAAGATTAGAGATAACAAATGCTGGTGAGGATGTGGAAAAAAAGGAACCCTTGTACACTGTTGGTAGGAATGTAAACAGGTGCAGCCACTATGGAGAACAGTATGGAGGTTCCTCAATAAATTAAAAATAGATCTATTTCCAAGTCAATGAATTTCCCCTTTCTGCTTAAGTAAGCCTTAACTAATATGGATTCCTTCTGAACTTTAGCCTCAATATTCTCACCAGGAAAACTGAGATTTGATTTATGTCTCTTCTGGAATATGCATCAGTTACTCTGGTGATATGTCAGTAGCAGTACCTTTAGAATGAAAACTATAATATATTCATAGATGTTATGGAATGTGCTGAATGCTTTGTAGTCATGTTGACTTGAAGATGAGTCACAGAGAGGTTAATGGCATCCCCAAGTCACAAAGCTTATTAGAGTCCAGAGTTGAGGTTAAAATCAAGGGAGGTCTGACTCCTGGGCCGATGCTCTCTACATTTCAGTTTGCCCTTAACCAGTCTGGCTGACTGTGGTCTGTAACAGCCACTGAATTTAGCCATAAGAAAGAAAATCTGATGGGTATTAAAAATAAGTATGTTACAAATTTGACTTGTCAGGGCTTCCTGTGGCAAAAAAATTATATATATATATAATTCATAGTATACATATGAATATACTATGAATTATATATATTGATATAATATGAATTATTTATATAATTCATATATGTATAATTATATTCATATAATATGAATTATATATATGATTCATATTCATATATATATATACACACACACATATATATATACACACACATACATAAATACATATATATACCTTATGATCCAGTGATCCCACTTCAGGGTATATATCCAAAGGAAACAAAATTATTATCTCAAAGAGTTAGCTATATGTATGAACATCTTCCTTATGTTTATAGTAACATTATTCACAGTAGCCAAAATATGGAAATAACCTACATAAGTTTCCTTCAGTTGATAAGAGAAAAGAAACTATTTTATATATATATATATATATATATATATATATATATATATATGAATATTACTTAGCCTTAAAAAAAAGGAAACCTTGTCATTTGCAACAACATGGATAAACCTGGAGGGCATTATCCTAAGTGAAATCAGCCAGACAACACCAAAAAAATACTCCATGGTATAACTTATATGGGGAATTAACAAAAAAAAGTTGACCTCATAGAAGCAGAGGGTAGAAAAGTGGTTGCAAGGGGCAGGGAGGTGAAGGGAATAGGAGAGGTTGGGAAAAAGGTACAAATTGTCAGTTATAGGATGAATAAGGTCTGAGGATTTAACGAATAACATGGTGACTATAGTTTATAACACTGTAGGGTATAACTGAAACTTGCTAGGAGAATAGAACTTAAATGTTTTCACACAGGAAAAAAAAAAAAGGTTAAAATCCCCCATACAATCCAATTCAAATGTGGGCTAAGGACTTGAATAGACATGTCTCCATAAAGAAGGCATGCAAATAGCCAATAAGCACATGAAAAGATATCAAAATTCACTAGTCATCACTGGAAAGGCAAATTAAAATCACAATGTGATACCACTCATATCCACTAGGATGCTATTAAACAACAAAACAAAAGGCAGAAATTGGAATTCTTGCACATCTGTGGTAGGACTATAAAATGATGTAGCCACTGTGGAAGACACTGGTGGTTCCTCAAACTGTTACACATGGAATCACCATGTGATCAAGCAATTCCAAGCCTAGGTTTGTATACATAATTGAAACAGGTTTTCCATAACAAACATGTATCTGAATGTTTATGATAACCAAAAGGTGGACATTACAAAAACAACTATCAACTGATAAACAGAAAAATAAAATGTGGTTTATCCTTACGATAAAATATTATTTGGCAATAAAAAGAAAGAAGTACTGATATATGCTACAATATAATATGCTCAGATATTACCCTAAGTGAAAGAAGTGTGACACATAAGGCAACATATTGTATAAGCCCATTTACATGAAACATCCAGAATGGGTAAATCCACCAGGATAAAAAGCGGATTCATGGTTCTCAGGGGCTGAGGGAAAGGAGAAATGTGAAATGACTGCTTGATGGCTATGAGGTGTATTCTGGGGTTCATGAAAATATTTGGAGATAGTGAGATGGTTGCATAACATTTTAAATGTCCTATAAACTACAGTACTGTACACTTTAAAATTGTTCAATGTTATGTGAATTTTACCTTGATAAAAAAGAAAGACAAAGAAAGGCTGAAGGAAGTTTCTAGCTTAAAAGATACTAAACAGGAATATTAACCGAATGCAATGTGGAATCCAGAATGGATTCTGGACAAGGAAAAATTAGTTATAAAGCTATTATTGGGAAGGTTGTCAACAAGTCAATATGGACTGTAAACTAGATGAGATTCTATCAATGTTATGCTTACTGATTTGATAATTATATTTTGATTGGGTAAAAAACTTTCTTTAAAAAACACACATGCTGGGCTTCCCTGGTGGCGCAGTGGTTGAGAGTCCACCTGCCGATGCAGGGGACATGGGTTCGTGCCCCGGGCCGGGAAGATCCCACATGCCGCGGAGTGGCTAGGCCCATGAGCCATGGCCGCTGAGCCTGTGTGTCCGGAGCCTGTGCTCCGCAACTGGAGAGACCACAACAGTGAGAGAGGCCCGTGTACCGCAAAAAAAAAAAAAAAAAAAAAAAAAAAAAAAGTAAATAAATAAATAAATAAAAATAGAAAATAAAATTTCAAAACTAACTCTCATAGTATTTCTGTACCTGCTTTACTGATGACATAGAGCATATATTTAGGCTCTTAATATACCTAACACTGAGTAGTTTTTGTAGCATTTCACTGGAGGTTCAAACAAATAATGTTTTAAGGAGATATTTTAATATACTCCCCAGCAAACCCACATTACTCTATGATCTGCAGTAAAGAGACTCTATCAAAGCTCAGATCGAATCCCTAATGGCTTAACAACAAGGGAGTTAGGAAATAAGCCTTTTAAAAAGACTTATATAGAAAGCCAAAATGGATAAGTACTCTCAATAAATATTTAATACGAGAAAGTGTATCTTGTCAAAACCAAGGCTCAATGCTTCTTGCAACATTCTTTGGAATAGCAAAAACTTGAGACAACCTAAACATATTTGAAAATTAGATTGAGAGGAAGCACATTAATCAACTCAATGATAACGACAGACACTTCATGATTCATGTTAGAATACATAGATATTATATGGGTCATCTATACTGTCTCTGATACTCCCTAATGGACAACTTTTCAAATCAGATGTTCAATTTCCCCCTGCATTCCTGTTTTTACTTTATTGATATATGTGTGCATGAACTGAAAGGGAAACAGTCAACAATAATTTTTTTGTCATGTAGAGGTTTTATACTCCAATAGGTAATATGTACTTTGGAAAAATAATAATACTCTCATATAATATGGTTCTCATTTAGTGCACTGGTATCAAATGATGGTCTGAAAAATATCACCTATAAACTTGAAGGATAAGTGATTGGCATAACAACTATTTAACCTCAGCGACAAGCTACACATTTAAAAGTAGTTTATTTTCCTGGGATACATATTATGAAATATAAATGAGGATTGATGGCAGCTGAATTAAAAAGTCAGTACTCTCCCAGAGAACATTTCAAGCCGTTTGCTACAATCGCTTTTAGTTAGGAAGTGCACTCTATGAACTTATCTTTCCTTTATTTGGGCAGTGCATGAAAAACGAAATTTAGGGGCCACCAAAGGTTTCCCACATTGTACTGAGAATCCAATTTCATGCACTACCATGAAAATCCTTAAAGTTCCCCATATTTTAAACAAAAGGTAGTATTTAAAGGTGTCTACTCACTGAAAATTTCCTGATGATATTGGATGTTTCACAAAAATATCTCAGCAATTTAAATGGTTGGCTTTATTTGATATCATCAGATAAAGTCAAATAATATCAATATTTAATAATATAGTATATGTATATGTATACGAACATGTTAAATGGTTGAGATTATATATTGTTCAGTTTTATTCTATAACTATAACCAAATAAGTTTTTGACATTTAAAATGGAAGGTATACAAGAAGATCCAAATATATGAATTTTGTTCATGAATAAAATTTAAGAAAAGTACAAAATCTGACTTGTTTATTTTGAGTCTTAAGACAATAATTTACAAATATTAACTGAGCAACTTCTGAGTGTAGCACGTTGTTCTAGGTGTCATTTTCTCTCCATCTCTCACATGTACAGTTTTACATATTAACATGTTGAATGAATGCTGAGACCAGGTTTGGAAATTAGCCTAATGGAACATAGGAAATAATTGGCCTAAGTTGTCTTATCTGGTAGATCACAAACTAAGTGGAGAAGTGTCTAGTGGAATGTGTCCACTAGACACAGAGAAGTGTCTAGTGGAATGTGACTACTTGAAATCTAAATCTAAATTCTGAATTAGGCTTCATATATTAATAGATAAGGTGTATTTGAGATCCTTGAAAAATTGTATTTTAAAATGTAAAAGTCAAATAAATCATCAGTGCATTCATAGTATTTTTGGAGAGGTATTAATAATTCATTTCAAATAGATATAACTTCTCAAGGAAACTGAATTATTTCTTTCTATCACCCAGTTAAAATAACAGTATCACCATGAGACTAAATTAAACTAATATAGATAACATTTTATTTAATAGTTATTAGAGCATAAAGTATAAATAATTGGATGCTACATATGAAGGACTAGTTACTCCAAGAATACATACATAAAGCTAATATTTTAACCAGTTATAGAAATGGAAATGGGGTTCTGATACTAAAAAAATATTAAATTAAATTTTTTTTTAAATAAGTTAAAGAACTAGTTTAATTATATTCCTGGAAACTCTGAGTCTACATAGAATCAGTTATAAACATTTATCAGCTCAAAACCATAAAGTATTTAATAATAATAATGGGTATAAAACTGGGTAATAAAGGTCGATGGATGTATTTCTCAAAAGTCCGTAATAACTTTATTGAATTAGAATAAATCAGTGTTTTTCTCAGTATTAGGAAAGATCTAAGAGAATCCTTTTAATCTAAAAATCTTTCTAATCTAATGATAGAAAGGATCTAATGGAAAAAATATATATCTTATAATACTGAACTCTGCCTTTTTTCATCCTTCAACTTCCATTCTGTGATCTTTCCTTAGAAGTTGCTGCACTATAGCACATCGGAAAGTATCGCACATCCCAGGTATTTTGAAGTCTGATTTTAGAGTTAGGCAGAGATCACTGACCCAATACAGCGACTGCATTCTAACTGAAAACAAAAGTGAATTTAAGGTGAATTGTCAGGTCACAGGGATGTAAACAAATAAACGCTGGATATTTTTTTCCTTTTCTTGATGCCATTATCTTGTATTCTTTTGAAGGATTCTATCAGTACTCTTCCACAAATTATTCACACAGCTGCACTGTTAGAAAAGGTTGTAAGAAAGCTTGAGGGTAAGAATATAAATGTCTCTGAAGTAGTGCTGACTCACAGTGGCATGTGGATTATTCTGTTTGTATTATGACTTCCTTTGTCATTAAAGCAACTTTCCTATGAAAAATTACAGACTGGGTTTAATAAATATTTTAAATGCTACTGAGCTTGTCCATTGCCTTTTGTCTCTGACATTATTAAAGCCATCAATTTCTCTAACTTTATCCCAAAGCAATCTTTTTATATTCATGACTTTCACACTGCCTCTTGTCAATATTACAAAACTCTCTGATCACATTATTGCAGCCTTCATAAAAGTGTAGAGGATGCAACAAATGTTAGAGGCAAAATATAAATTAACAGCAACACACTTATGGTCATAAACTTTTCTGATTTTTTTTATTATTAGATCTTCCTATTTTCCTACAGTATTGTAATAAATCACAACAGTTTAAGCCATTTTGAAAGGGACAGCAGTTCATCCTAGTTTAATTAACTTAGATCTATTATACTAATCCTTAAAATTAGTGGCCCTTTTAATCCCCAATTTCAAAGTCTCAAAAGCCACCGTTTTCAAAAATGCTCTCTGAAACACAAAAGATAACTAAAGTATTCAAAATAATAATACATAGGATGCTGTGTTTCTAAATCTATGCAAAAAATAAAAGAGGAATTAATGAAAAAATTAATTTAATGCTGTCATGATGGATGCTTTCTTTTCCTTAGACTTTATTTTATTTGATTTAATATATACATAATTTAAATAATTTGTCCAGAGATCTCAAATTAATTATTTGAGGCAGGGACTGTACAGTGGATATATTATAGTAAGCCCACCCAACCTGAAAATTTGAATGCATTTCTAACACTTACTTTATGCTCTAAGGAGTAAAATATCCAGTTTCTGTGAGTCTCACTTTCCCCATTTAAAAAATTTGAAACCATTTATAGGATTACATGGATTAAAGGAAACAATGTATTGCAAGTTCCCAACCCACTGCTAGACCCAAGTCAGAAGGAAAATGTTAGGTGTCTAAACCCACACACTTCACTTCCCAGAAATAATTTTCTTTGCCTTTTACAAATAGAATGACCGAAGCTTCATCGGAGAAATGGCAAATGTATATTAATTTCGCTAGTCAATACCCATTGATTGCACTTCTTGGAGATCTAAACTACAGGTAGCCTAAATCCATGTATGAGTTCAACAGAGTGAAAACTATAGTCGATCAGCAATATCTGCCAAAACTAGAGAAAAGGAAATGAAAGCAAGACAACATTTTGCCAACCTGCTTAATGTTAAAGATGCAAATATAAACCCTATCTAAATACAATTTATCCAGAAAAATTCTAAACAGATCAGGTGTATCTTCTAAGCTTTTCCTCAATCACATTTGCACCCCCTTAGTCACAGAACTAGTAAGTGTATGTATACCCTGCAAAAAAACATTTTTTTTGTAACTGGGAAGTAAAAAACAATTGCATTAGTTAGAGCTTAAAAAGATAAGGAAAATGTATGTCATTCAATATAATTAAAATGTGTGGCAAAAATATATATGATTTTGGAATTTGGAAAATTTCAGAATTTTTCTTACAGCTATTACTCCAGCTAGCCTTATCTTCTTCTGTCATTTGTGTAAGAAATTAAAGAATTTGAAGAATATGGTAAAACTCTAAAATATAAAGCAGCTTGCATCAAACAGGATTACTCAGGAGACAGATTTTAGATCACAACCTGGAACTAACCAGCTATGTGATTTTGAGAGACTTAGTCCAACTCTTTCAGTTCCTGTTTCTTCATTTGAAAAGTGAACATTATAATAAAGTAATGTGTGATGGTACTTTAAAATAAAAAATGCCTTTGCAGATGAAAAAATGGATTCATGATAACACTGTTAGTGCAACAGTGGATGAAAATCTTTTCAATAGAGATGATGAAAACTACAAATATTAAATAATTTTGTTCAGGGCTTTTTTTGAAAACTAATTTATATAAAAACTTGGCTAGTCTATAATTCCATGTATATATACTTTTACTATAAGTTGAACTCCAGTTTTATCAACATGAAGTAATTTCTTAAGAAACTACCTAATTGATCTTAGAACAATTTTTATATATGCTAACATACTGAGGATTATAAATATAATTTCCTAAATGCAGGATGAGCTTCTGGATAGAAACTGTAAATGCAATCTACCTGTAGTTGGAGATAGTCATGTAAAAGTAAGACATAATATTAATTTATTAAAAATGTGCAGATACTTCATTTGAAAAGACACTTGAATAAAGCAGCAGTAAACTTTGTTTTGAACAAGCATTATGTTATATATGGTTTAACCATGACAAATGTCAAAAGAAATCCTTAAGTTACAAAATTACAAATAACACTGTAGCCTTAAAAATTATATAAGAATCATACTGATCATGATGCTTATTAAACAAAGAGAATATACATGACTATTTCTTTTAAAACAAGTTATTATTTAATTTTCATCATTTTTCATTGTTAAGTTGAATAGGATGTTTGTTTTAATTTTTCATACGTGTAAAACAAAATCTTGGCATACATATAAATTTGCTAACTCTAAACAGAAGAAAATTATGCTCTTTTAGACAATGCCTTTGATAATTTTCAGAATATCCCACAGTGTCCTAGTTTTGTGTTTTTTATCCCCTAGTATAAACCTATTGATTTTACTCATAGAGCCACAGTCAAAATCTATCCCTGTCTTATCCAAGTCCATGGACCACATGAAACCAGACCAATTAGGGCTGGAGGTCCATGTTCAACAAGTACAGCCAGGTGTACCACGTGTACCTGGAAACTTCCTAAGGTTTCTGAGTCTGTTTCTTCAACAATCAAATTAGCATACTAATAAAAATTACCTCCAAAGATTTTTGAGTGAAACAAAAAAAAAGAGATCACATATGTAGAAAAGTCATTAAAAAATGCTGAAAAATATAAATTACTCATTCATGTTAACTATAATTTATCTTTTAAATTTCTTCCATATTATTGATTTCCTAATGTACCACATATTTATTTTTTAAATACATAATATAGAGAAGCATGTAAGATATTGTCTCCCTCACCACAGATTTCTGGTATGAACAGTTTTAACTTTCCAATGTAGTCTAAGTTTTACTTCTATCCTTATACAATATATATGCACAATTTTGTTTCCTAATATGAACTTATTCTCTAAATATTTCTTTGGATTTCTTTCACATCAGATATCTTAGACATATTTTAGGACACTATATGTAAATTAGCTCATTATATTTACTATATTAATATTTCACATTATGACCCTATGATAATTTATTCATCAATTTTAATACTGATGATTCTGGAGTCACAGTTTTGCACTATTATATGCAATTGTGCACAAAGACCATCCTTGTACTTACATACTGTTGCTTTCATTTTCTTAGATTAGCTGAATCAAATAACTGCTACATTAAAAAATACATGAATTTAAAATTGGATAGGTAATGCTAGGTTACTAAACTAATGTTTGTAGGAATCCCAGTTCCCAAAAGTAACCAGTATATGAGGGTTCAGTTTCCACAAATCTACCTTAAGTAGATGTTAGTTTTTTTAACATCTTTATTGGAGTTTAATTGCTTTACAACAGTGCGTTAGTTTCTGCTTTGTAACAAAGTGAAGCAGCTAATACATATACATGTTTCATATCCCCATATCTCCTCCCCCTTGTGTCTCCCTCCCACCCTCCTATCCCCCCCCACCAGGTGGTCACAAAGCACCGAGTTGATCTCCCTGTGCTATGCGGCTGCTTCCCACTAGCTATCTAATTTAATTTTGGTAGTATATATAAGTCCATGCCACTCTCTCACTTCGTCCCAGCTTACCCTTCCCTCTCCCCGTGTCCTCAAGTCCATTCTCTACATCTGCGTCTTTATTCCTGTCCTGCCCCTAAGTTCTTCAGAACCCTTTTTTTTTTTTTAGATTCCATATATATGTGTTAGCATACAGTATTTTTCTTTTCCTGACTTACTTCACTCAGTATGACAGACACTAGGTCCATCCACCTCAGTACAAATAACTCAATTTCGTTTCTTTAGACTGAGTAATATACCATTTTATATATGTGCCACATCTTCTTTATACATTCATCTGTCAATGGACACTTAGGTTGCTTCCATGTTCTGACTATTGTAAATAGAGCTGCAATGAACACTTTGGTACATGTCTCTTTTTGAATTATGGTTTTCTCAGGGCATATGCCCAGTAGTGGGATTGCTGGGTTGTATAGTAGTTATTTTTTTAAGTAACCTCCAAACTGTTCTCCATAGTGGCTGTATCAATTTACATTCTCACCAACAGTGTAAGAGGGTTCCCTTTTCTCCACACCCTCTCCAGCATTTATTGTCTGTAGATTTTTTGATGATGGCCATTCTGACTGGTGTGAGGTGATACCTCACTGTAGTTTTGCTTTGCATTTCTATAACGATTAGTGATGTGAGCATCCTTTCATGTGTCTGTTGACAATACATATATCTTCCTTGGAGAAATGTCTATTTAGGTCTTCTGCTCATTTTTGGATTGGGTTGTTTGTTTTTTTGATATTGAGCTGCATGAGCTGCTTATAAACTTTGGAAATTAATCCTTTGTCAGTTGCTTCATTTGCAAATATTTTCTCCATTCTGAGGGTTATTTTTTGTCTTGTTTATGGTTTCCTTTGCTGTGCAAAAGCTTTTAAGTTTCATTAGGTCCAGTTTGTTTATGTTTGTTTTTATTTCCATTTCTCTAGGAGGTGGGTCAAAAAGGACCTTGCTGTGATTTATGTCATAGAGTGTTCTGCCTATGTTTTCCTCTAAGAGTTTGATAGTGTCTGGCCTTACATTTAGATCTTTAATCCATTTTCAGTTTATTTTTGTGTATGGTGTTAGGGAGTGTTCTAATTTTAACATTTTACATATAGCTGTCCAGTTTTCCCAGCACCACTTATTGAAGAGGCTGTCTTTTCTCCATTATATATTCTTGATTCTTTTATCAAAAATAAGGTGACCATATGTATGTGGGTTTATCTCTGGGCTTTCTATCCTGTTCCATTAATCTATATTTCTGTTTTTATACCAGGACCATACTGTCTTGATTACTCTAGCTTTGTAGTATAGTCTGAAGTCAGGGAGCCTGAATCGTCCAGCTCCGTTTTTCTTTCTCAAGATTGCTTTGGCTATTCGGGGTCTTTTGTGTTTCCATACAAATTGTGAAATTTTTTGTTCTGGTTCTGTGAAAGATGCCAGTGGTAGTTTGTTAGGGATTGCATTCAATCTGCAGATTGCTTTGGGTAGTATAGTCATTTTCACAATGTTGACACTTCCAGTGCAAGAACATGGTATATCTCTCCCTCTGTTGGTATCATATTTAATTTCTTTCATCGGTGTCTTAGAGTTTTCGCATACAGGTTTTTTGTCTCCTTAGGTGGGTTTATTCCTAGGTGTTTTACTCTTTTCACTGAAATGATAAATGGGAGTGTTTCTTTAATTTCTCTTTCATATTTTTCATCATTAGTGTATAGGAATGCAAGAGATTTCTGTGCATTAATTTTGTATCTTGCTACTTTACCAAATTCATTGTTTAGTTCTAGTAGTTTTCTGGTAGCATCTTTAAGATTCTCTAGGTATAGTATCATGTAATCTGTAAATATTGACAGCTTTAGTACTTCTTTTCCCATTTAGATTCCTGTTATTTCTTTTCCTTCTCTGATTGCTGTTGCTAAAACTTCCAAAACTATGTTGAATAATAGTGATGAGAGTGGGCAATCTTGTCTTGTTCCTGAACTTAGTGGAAATGGTTTCAGTTTTCCACTATTGAGAATGATGTTGGGTATGGGTTTGTCATATATGGCCTTTATTATGTTGAGATAAGTTCCCTCTAGGCCTGCTTTCTGGAAGGTTTTTATCATAAATGGCTGTGTAATTTTGTGGAAAGTTTTTCCTGCATCTATTGAGATGGGCATATGGTTTTTATTCTTCTGTTTGTTAATACGGTGTATCACATTGATTGATATGCATATATTGAAGAATCCTTGCATTCCTGAGATAAACTCCACTTGATCATGGTGTAAGATCCTTTTAATGTGCTGTTGGATTCTGTTTGCTAGTATTTTGTTGAGTAGTTTTGCATCTGTGTTCATCAGTGATATTGGCCTGTAGTTTTCTTTCTTTGTGACATCTTTTTCTGCTTTTGGTATAATGGTGATTGTGGCCTCATAGAATGAGTTGGGGAGTGTCCTTCCCTCTGCTATTTTTTGGAAGACTTTGAGAATGATAGGTGTTAGGTCTTCTCTAAACGTTTGATAGAATTCGCTTGTGAAGCCTTCTGGTCCTGGGCTTTTGTTTGTTGGAAGATTTTTAATCACAGTCTCAATTTCAGTGCTTGAGATTGGTCTGTTCATATTTTCTATTTCTTCCTGGTTCAGTCTCGGAAGGTTGTGCTTTTCTAAGAATTTGTCCATTTCTTCCAGGTTGTCCATTTTATTGGCATATGATTGCTTGCAGTAGGCTCTCATGATCCTTTGTATTTCTGCAGTGTCAGTTGTTACTTCTCCGTTTTCATTTCTAATTCTATTGATTTTTCTCCCTTTTATTCTTGATGAGTCTGGCTAATGGTTTATCAATTACTTTTTATCTTCTCAAAGAAGCAGCTATTAGTTTTATTGATCTCTCCTATTGTTTCCTTCATTTCTTATCTGATGTTTATGATTTCTTTCCTCCTGCTAATTTCTGGGGTGTTTGGCTCTTGTTTCTCTAATTGCTTTAGGTGTAAGGTTAGGTTGTTTGAGATGTTTCTTGTTTCTTAAGGTAGGATTGTATTGCTGTAAACTTGTCTCTTAGAACTGCTTTTGCTGCATTCCATAATTTTTGGGTTGTTGTGTTTTCATTGTCATTTGTTTCTCAGAATTTTTGGATTTCCTCTTTGATTTCTTCAGTGATCTCTTGGTTATTAAGTAGTGTATTGTTTAGCCTCCATATGTTTGTAATTTTTACAGAATTTTTCCTGTAATTGCTATCTAGTCTCATAGTGTTGTGGTCAGAAAAGATACTTGATATGATTTCAATTTTTTTAAATTTATCAAGGCTTGATCTGTGACCCAAGATATGATCTATCCTGGAAAATGTTCCATGAGCACTTGAGAAGAAAGTATATTCTGTTGTTTTTGGATGGAATGTCCTATAAATATCAATTAAGTCCATCTTGTTTAATGTATCATTTAAAGCTTGTGTTTCCTTATTTATTTTCAATTGGGATGATCTATCCATTGTTGAAAGTGGGGTATTAAAGTCCCCTACTATGATTGTGTTACTGTCGATTTCCCCTTTTATGGCTGTTAGCATTTGCCTTATGTATTGAGGTACTCTTATGCTGGGTGCATAAATATTTACAATTGTTCTATCATCTTCCTGGATTGATCCCTTCATCATTATGTAGTGTCCTTCTTTGTCTCTTTTAATAGTCTTTATTTTAAAGTCTATTTTGTCTGATTTGAGAATTGCTACTCCAGCTTTCTTTTGATTTCCATTTGCATGGAATATCTTTTTCCATACCCTCACTTTCAGTCAGTATGTGTCCCTAGGTCTGAAGTGGGTCTCTTGTAGACAGCATATATACAGGTCTCTTTTTTGTATCCACTCAGCCAGTCTATGTCTTTTGGTTGGAGCATTTAATCTATTTACATTTAACATAATTATTGATATGTATTTCCCTATTACCATTTTCTTAATTGTTTTGGGTTTGTTGTTGTAGGTCTTTTCCTTCTCTTGTGTTTCCCACTTAGAGAAGTTCCTTCAGCATTTGTTGTAAAGCTGGTTTGGTGGTGCTGAAGTCTCTTAGCTTTTGCTTGTCTCTAAAGGTTTTAATTTCTGCATCGAATCTGAATGAGATCCTTGCTGGATAGAGTAATCTTGGTTGTAGGTTTTTCCCTTTCATCACTTTAAGGACGTCCTGCCACTTCCTTCTGGCTTGCAGCGTTTCTGCTGTAAGATCTGCTGTTAACCTGATGGTGTTTCCCTTATATGTTATTTGTTGTTTTTCCCTTTCTGCTTTTAATATATTTTTTTGTATTTAATTTTTGATAGTTTTATTTATTTGTGTCTTGGAGTGTTTCTCCTTGGATTTATCCTATATGGGACTCTCTGTGCTTTCTGGACTTAATTGACTATTTCCTTTCCCATATTAGGGAAGTGTTCTACTGTAATCTCTTCAAATATTTTCTCAGTCCCTTTCTTTATCTCTTCTTCTTCTGAGATCCCTATAATTTGAATGTTGGTGCATTTAGTGTTATCCCAGACGTCTATGAGACTGTCCTCAATTCTTGTCATTTTCTTTTTTATTCTGCTCTTTCTTTAGTAGTTTTTTCCACTATTTTATCTTCCAAATCACTTATCCGTTCTTCTACCTCAGTTATTCTGCTATTGATTCCTTCTAGAAAATTTTTAATTTCATTTATTGTGCTGTTCATCATTGTTTGTTTACTGTTTAGTTCTTCTAGGTCCTTGTTAAACATTTCTTGTATTTTCTCCATTCTATTTCCAAGATTTTGGATCATCTTTACTATCATTACTCTGAATTCTTTTTCAGGTAGACTGCCTATTTCCTCTTCATTTTCTTGGTCTGGTGGGTTTTTACCTTGAACCTTCATCTGCTGTGTGTTTCTGTTTCTTCTCATTTTGCTTATCTTACTGTGTTTGGGGTCTCCTTTTTGCAGGCTGCAGGTTCGTAGTTCCCGTTGTTTTTGGTGTCCCCAGTGGCTAAGGTTGGTTCAGTGGGTTGTGGAGGCTTCCTCGTGGAGGGGACTGGTGCCTGTGTTCTGGAGGATGAGGCTGGATCTTGTCTTTCTGGTGGGCAGGACCACATCCAGTGGTGTGTTTTGGGGTGTCTGTGACATTATTATGATTTTAAACAGCCTCTCTGCTATTGGGTGAGGCTGTGTTCCTGTCTTGCTAGTTGTTTGGCATAGGGTGTCCAGCACTGTCGCTTGCTGGTCTTTGAGTGGAGTTGGGTCTTAGCATTGAGATGGAGATCTCTGGTAGAGCTTTCACTGTTTGATATTACATGGGGCTGGGAGGTCTCGTTTCCTTTTTTCCTGCTAAGTGTTTTATATACACTCACAGTTATGTGGCTGAGTCCTATTTTTATTTTAGTTACAATACTTTTAGATTTTGATCTCTTGGGTTTCAGAGGTAAACCATCACATCATCTTCAAATATATAGTAAAATTTGTCGTTTTGTAATATGTATGTTTTTCAAATCCTAAACAATTTAAATAGTAGTGGAGAGGGATGATAAACTATAGCCTCATCTTGTTTTAATGCTAAAGAAAAAACATTTATCATGTCAAAAGGATGTCCTTTATGATATTAGTTATCATTATGAAAATAAGCATTATAAAGTATAGCCTGATTCCTTTGATACGTATTTTAGAATGTTTAAAATGGTATTTTAATTCTATCAGATACTTTCAGCACCTACTATTGTAAGATTTTCTTTAAACCAATCTTATTGTGGTCAAATACATGTTGTAAAAAAAATGGTAAAAGGACAGCACTAATGCTACAGCCATCCAGCCATCATCTGTCTGTAATCTAAATACAACATACATACTTCTAACATACTGAATTATTAAAATCTTTTTTTCTTAGGTTTTATTCAGTTTATCTGTCAAATTATTTTATAAGTATACATTAAAGTTCTCACTATTGTTATAGTTTTATCAGGAAATCCTTTGACTCTTAAATTTTGCTTGATGCAATTTTATTCTACACATTAGGTACCTAAAAGGTTTTGACACTTACCTGATCTGCATATGTTCGTTACCATCAGAAAACATTTTTTTCCAGACAATAGGTTTAGCATAAATAATACTTTAGCTAATATATAGTACCAGTGATTTTATTTTTATTTTCTACATATGCATTGACTTTATTACCAATATATTTTTAGACATTTTTTGTAACTCTTACACAGCTATTTTTTTTGTACAAGAGTTTTTGATTGATGCAGAAATTCCACCCACATATATCAATTGTGATAAACATATTTGTTTTAATTTTTCCGTATTATTTTATACTTATAATGTATTACACATTGTTGCTGTTCACTCCTTTTTTCTGACTTTTTCTTTACTGCACTTATTAAGTTCCTATGTGTTCCTTCCACTTCAATTCTGCTATTGTGAACAGGAATTAAATAACAGCTACTTGCAACTCAAGATATGAAAACATCTCCATCCAAAACAGAATTTTAGAATTTCTTTGCTTCCTCATTTCTTTTTGTTCCCCATATCCACTCCTAACCTAAATGTGGAAAAGTGAAACAGAACCAGCAAAAACTCTGACTCAATTACATACTGGAGCTGAGAATCCTTTTATTTTCCTGTTCTACCGAGGGCTTAGAATTTGGAGATCTACAAGTTGTCCAAGGCAGAGGCAAATATGTGACTGTATGGAGAAGCGATGAAATTTGTAATCACACTGACTTGTGTCATCCCTCACACCTCCTGCTACTTATATGGTCACACCCATGGATGGAGGGTGAAATAGAAATTTCTCCTCCACTCATGCAAGAGGAATTATATATTATCCTTCTGTCTTAAAATTATTGATGACTTACATATCACACCTTATGAAAATTCAAAATGGATTGTAAACTTAAGTGCAGAAGGTAAAACTATAAATCTTTTAAGAAAATATATAGGAAAATGTGTTCAGTATTTAGGACTCAGCAAGTAATTCTTAAACTAGACACCAAAAACACTATCCATAAAAGAAAAAACTGATAAATTGGACTGTAGCAAAATTAAAATCATTTGCTCTGGAAAAGACTCTATGATGTAGATCAAAAGACAGGCTGCAGAGTGGGAGAAAATATTTATAAACCAGACATGCAACAAAAGTTTAGTTTATAGAATAAAGAACTATCAAAACTCGACAGTTAAAAAAACGCAACTAGTCCAATTAGAAAATGGGCAAAAGACATGAGAGGATATTTTACTGCAAATGATATCAGATGGCAAATAATCATATGAAAAGGTATTTGTTTAATTAGCCATTAGGTAAACGCAAATTAATATGAATATAAGACATCATCACACGTCTATCAGTATGGCTAAAATAGAACTAGTGATAATGCCAGATACTGCTGAGGATGCAGAGAAACTCAATCACTCATACATTGCTAGTGAGAATATACAATGGTGTGGGCGCCTTGTTAGTTTCTGAAAAACATCTAAACATGCAACTACAATATGACTCAACAACTAACCATCTGAGTCTTTATCCCAGAGAACTGAAATTTATGTTCACATAAAAAACTGTGCATGAATATTTTTTGCAGCTTTATTTGTAATAGACAACAGCTGGAATTATCCTAGATGTCCTTCAACAGGTGAAGAGCTAAAGAAATTCTGGAACATGCATATCATGGACTACTATTCAGCAATAAAAAAAGAACCAATTATTGATACACACAACAACGTAGATGAATCTATAAATACACAATACATTCGCATGATTGAATGTTTAAAAAGATAGAAAAAATATACCATGAAAAGTCTCCCTCTCATGTCTATCTCTTAGGTATCTAGTTTCCCTCTCTCCAGAGGCAACTAATAAATGTTACCAGCTTCTCATGCATTCTGACAGAGATATTACATACGTGTGTGTATATATATGTGTGTGCATGTGTGTGTGTATACAGAGAAAGCTATCTATATATAATAGATATATAATTATATACGTTATATGTAGATTCTATCTATCTATCTAATCTAATCTATCCTCTATCTATCTATCTACCTACCTGGATTTGTTGCAGGATTCTCACTTTACACAGTTCAATTGTATGAGCTGAGTAAACAGCCTCTGTTAGACTGTTGTCTTCCTCTCTGATTCTGTAGCTTAAGTTCACAGCGCAGACATTTAAGAAAGGAAGATAGATGTAAAGTGTAAGAATAGGCAAATACATAGAACAGAAAATAGATCAGTGGTTTTCAGGGGCTGGAAAGTTGAGAGTGAATGCCAAGTGAAAAAGTTGTGGAATCAATGATGATGGTTGCACAATTCTGGTGATACCCCCAAAACATGCTAAATTGTACACTTTAGAAAGGTTAATTTTATGGTATGAGAATTATAACTCAAAAAAATATAAAGAAAAAAAGGAGAAAAGAAGGGAAGAACAGTGAGAACAATATATTACCTTTCTGTGGGAAAAAAAGTAAAAAAAAATATTAATAGTGGCTTCGTAATGTCTCAATTTGGCTGGGCTGAACTTCATTTCCAAGAATTCCCTTTCTTGTATGTTTCCAGTTAGGATGTGGCAAAAGAGTAACTATAATTTTAGTTCTGTCCAAGGTTTGGTGGGCAGAAGCAAGCAAAGGCCATTTTGAATATTGGAGCAGCGCACTGTGTGATCTTGTAGCTCACACACAGGGCAGCAGAACTGGGGTGGGTGTGGCTAGTGTGGGGTAGCAGCCAGGCCTGCCACTGCTCGGCCCCCCTCAGCTTCGCTGGTTCCTGGGCATGGCGTGCATTTGGTTCTGTACAATCTCAGGACACTCACCCCATCAAGGCTGGAGCAGTGAGCATTGACGTTGGTACCAGGCCAGTATCCTGGGTTCCCCTTCATGCTCACAGGTGTGTATTTTCCTTGCTCTTCCCAACTTTACATCCATTTTCCCTTCTCCAATTCTCTCAGTTCTGTTCCATTGACCTTTGTGTCTATCCTATGCCAGTATCACACCATCTTGATTATTGTAGCTTTATGGTACCATTATATTTTGCTCATCATACATCTCTTGGTTTAGGATAATATCTGACCAATGGCAGCAAAGTGTTTTGAAGGAAAGGCAGGTTGTACTCAATATATGGGAGGCTGGGCATCAAAAATGATAGTAAACTCCTCTAGGAAGAATATAACTATCATTTGTTCACTACTGGGTCCTCAGAATCCAGCATGGTATATAACAGATCTCAACCTGCAGTTATAAAGTAGATAAATTACATGCATGTGAGTCAATGAATGAATAAGAGCTTGATATCAGCTTTATGTTCTGTCACCATCATAACATGCTGGGGGGGGGGGGCAGCTAATGTCACCACAGCCTTCATTTAATTCCTCCCTGTTAAGTCTGTGCTTGACTTTATTGTTTCTGCTCTTGTCAGGCACACTGCTTCCTCTGCTGCTGTTAATCCTTGGGCAATTGTCACCTGCAACATATAATCTGACCATACCCTACAGGTCAGTAGATATCAGCACTGCTTTCTGCTCCTTTATTCTCTGTAATCTTGTCACTTATTAGTAGATATATATTTTAACCTAACTCTTCTAAACTATTCAATTTCACCCTGATAATTTAGCCAGATAGCATATCGATTGTTCTAGTCAGTTGTACTATATTGAGACTAGCCAATCTAATTTAAGAGTTTGCCAAATAGTAGGCTATTATTATATATAATAAAATCAAAATTATAAAGAAAAATAAATATTAAAATGGTCAGAGTGCATCCTAAGAAGTACACATGCAAATTTTTACATCTTAAAAATATTTTGTGCATATTAAAAGAGAATAAAGACAGTATTTCCTCTTTCACTACATAGGTATTTCTTACTTAAAATTTTTAGCAGAAAATAAATATTTAATATTAAATTTAATTTTCTTCAATGATTAAATAACCCAACTACACTTAAACCCATAACCAATATTTACGAACACACATATGCAAACACACATACACATATATTATTTTAACACAGTTCCAGTATTTGATGTGACACAATAATAATTTACAAGTCATAACAATAAGGAATTATTATTTTTGGAGATATATATTCCAAAGTAAAAGTTTTCATTTTCTTTAAGAAGAAACTGTAGTTTTCAGTTTTATCAATAGATGGCACTACTATTTACTGTATTTTTTGGAGACACTATAACAAAACACTTGCTAAAATACATCAGTTGATTAAATAATATATTTTCTGCCTTCTGCAAAACTTACCTTCAATAAAAATGTATTATTTAGTTGACATAATGATGTGTTATTTTAAAATATTCACTTTCAAAAGTGATATAATTTAATGTAATTTTATTTTATTTTTTAATTTTTATTGGAGTATAGTTCATTTATAATGTTGTGTTAGTTTCTGCTGTACAGCAAAGTGAGTCAGTTATATATATACATATACCCACTCTTTTTCAGATTCTTGATACTTACAATTTTAATATATGATAATTACTGTCAAATGCATTGTAATCATCCACAAAATATACCAGATGTTTTCTAAGAAATTTTTTTTATTATTAATTTTTTAAGACATTCTGACTTATGGTGGCATTTGTGGGGGAAATGTCTGTTGTAGTTGTCAGAGTGGGGTTATCATTGGGTGTTTTGCTTGCTTATTACTTGTTTTTCTTTTCAAATAATCAATGGTCTTAAGTCAAAAGTGAGTTGGAGGAAACTCTTAAAATTTAATAGCATAAATTATCTAGTAATAGGTATAGAGCATTACTGATAATCACAAATGATATATTTTCTATTTTTAATCTATCATGCAACTATATGACAGGCAAAATTATCTGTATTTTGTCACGAAGCATACTTCCATGTCACTATTATAGTTGCCAGTATACTATATAGCAAACTTTCTACTTACCTTCTGGCAAAGCTTATTTAAATGAATTTATGTTAACTGGAAATGTGGAGCTGGAAGCAAAAAGAGCTTCTCAGGCTGCCGTATTAACAATAAAATAACCAGAGCCTTCCAGTGCATGCTGGTCTCTCATTTCCTTTTGGCATACCTTGTCTGTCCTCCTTATCATATTCATCATAATTAGCAACACCAATGACAACATCTTTTAGCACTTGATCAATATGGAGTCTTCAGTGGCATTAACTTTCAGACGTATGCTTGCCTGTTAATCTCCACCAAATATAAACTACCTTGTACTTAATATAATGTCAATAAATACGTTTTAAAAATACGTATGTAGTATTTTGAGGAAAAAAATGCTGGTTGCAGGACCACTCTTTCTCCCTGACTCTCACCTACAATTATCTATCTACATGAGTGGCAATCCTGGTATTAAAAGAAAATTTAACCAAACCAGATGTCTCTTTGGCCTGCATTGAAACAGTTCTTCCTTTGCATGCAATTTTTTGTGTGTGTACAACTTTTTGGATTTGTCTGACACCTCAAATTTCAAAAAGGCTGTATGGGTAAGAGCTATGCCCTTGCTTATGCCACCAGAACATTTACTTAACGACCTAAACTGCTGTGAGATTAGTCCAATGGCTGATTTCATCATTGTGAGGGTGGCGTATCTTGAGAAACAAATCTCACAGTTATAATGTAGAGTGGCTGACTTTTACCAGTCAACGCACCATTTAGTTGATCATTTAATTTAGTATACTGAAACATTTTCCAGTTCAGTAAACAAAATAGATCAATAAATATGTGTTTACTTTCACTATTTGCAAAATACAAAATTATGTCTATAGAGAAAGCAAAGAATTTATGAAATATGGCTCTTGTTCTTCAGACATCTAACTACAATATTTCATATACATTAAACATCTAAAGGAAATGTGGTATGAAAATCAAATTAATAACTTCTAATGAAAAATAACTAATAATGCAGGATGCCTGAGGTGGAATTGATTACTGTGAGCTTCAGTGTTCATTGGTACATTCATGTAAAACATGCAACATGATTTCAGCCTTAGAAAAGGATCTGACTTAGATCAGCCAGAGAAAACGAGAGACCCCTGTCATGCTAGTAACTCCTGTCTTGATGGTTTTAAGATTAATACGCTACAGAGGAAACTGCATTTAAAAAGGAATAAGGAATGAGCAGTAAAAATCATGTAAATAAATTGTATATCTGCAGGAAATTAAATAAATTGTAGCATCTTCTGACAATGTCATAGGATACCACTGTTAAAAAGACTTTAATAGAGCTGCATTTATCATCGTGGATAAAGTTTCTGAAGGAAATGTTGATTTAAAACATGGCTCATAAAAAGAAACGAAATTGAGTTATTTGTAGTGAGCTGGATGGACCTAGAGACTGTCATACAGAGTGAAGTAAGTCACAAAGAGAAAAACAAATACCATATGCTAACACATACGGTAGCATGGAATTAAAAAAAAGAAAAATGGTTCTGAAGAATCTAGGGGCAGACAGGAATAAAGACACAGATCTACTAGAGAAGAATGGACTTGAGGACATGAGGAAGTGGAAGGGTAAGCTGGGATGAAGTGAGAGAGTGGCATGGACATATATACACTACCAAACGTAAAATAGATAGCTAGTGGGAAGCAGCCGCATAGCACAGGGAGATCAGCTCGGTGCTTTGTGACCACATAGAGGGGTGGGATAGGGAGGGTGGGGGGAGATGCAAGAGGGAGGCGATATGGAGATATATGTATACGTATAGCTGATGCACTTTGTTATACAGCAGAAACTAACACACCATTGTAAAGCAATTATACTCCAATAAAGATGTTAAAAAAACATATAAATAAATAAAAGCATGGCTCAAGTATGTATTGTACAACATGGGAATACAGCCAATATTTTATTTTAAATGTAAATGGAAAGTAACCTTTAAAAACTGTATAAAATACTTTTAAAAATTAAGAAAAAGGATAGAGGAAGATTATCGTTTCCTTCACGTACCTCTGAATTGCTTGACATGATAAAATAAATATGCATTACTTAAAAAAAAAGCATGGGGTAATATACCACTTATATGAAGCTTACAAGAAATAAAGTTTATAATTATGAAAAAGTAAATTGTAATAATCACTTATAAGTATAAACAAAGCATAAAAAGGTATTAATTTGGAGAACTCATGAAAACCTATATGCAGAATGTGAATGTATAATTCTTTATTTCTCAAGAGCACCAGGAAACAACATACTGTTGACTGAATTGGTGCTACAAATGAATGAAAGAGTGAAATGAATGAAATGAGATTTTCTTTCATTGTTAATTTCTAAAATGTTCTTTCCATTTGGCCAAGTTTAAAAATGACACAGGTGTCAGATAATGAAATCAAATTTACTGATACATTGTACAGTGCAATAAAATGTGCTGAATGACTTAAAGATTAGTTAAAAGAGTCACGTCATGACTTGTCATAACTGCCTGAATTATGCTAAGGTGTTGTTTTGCAATTTAAAAATGTTATACTATTTTGAAGTGAGCTACAACTTAAGCATAATATAGAAGAAAACAATCATAAATAATACACATTAAGTGCAAAACTCAAGAAAACACCATCACCAATAAGAGTAAAACAACACAGGGAAAGAGATTAAATTCCTTAATTTAAATAAAGTAAAATGTATTTTTAGAACATATGGATTAACAAGTACACATGCAAATTGCAAAAGGTACTTAAAACCTAATTAAGCTATCTTGAGAGTGCCCTCATGCTAAATCTTTAAGATCAAATAAGCCTCATTATCACATTAACCTTCTTTCCACTCTCTTGTTATACAAGTGTCATTACATTAATTAGTCATTATACAGTTCTTTAAGTGCTGGCTACCTCATGAGTGTTTTGTAACATTACCCAGTCCTTGTATACACAGAAGTAGTCTAAGAAATATCACTCCTATCGACCCATGTAAACTAGTCCAGTAAACCATGTCAGACTAATTTAAATATGCCAGTAGATATAAGCAGATTGAAATTTTATGAAGAAAAATAATTTTGCAATATCAAAAACAAGACTTAGTACATTCATTTACACCTAAAAGTACATACGCCTGTTGACTTACACCATAAAAGAATTCTGGCTGAAAGAATTTAGATCTGAGTCAATCCTAAGTGAATACAAAACAACAGTATCTGAGAATGAGTCATCTACCTGAGGAATTTGCCCTGATCAGCAAAAGACTGCACACATCTCTGCTTCATGCAGCAAGGGCGGCACCTCTCTCTAGCTCTTACTAAGTCACCAAGAGTGGGGAGGACAAAGGATCTGCTTGGTGTGCTCTGAGAATGACTGGGCACAGTCAGCCTATCCCTTTTCATATTGTGGGTCTGCTCTGCTCTCTTGACAACAGATCATCAGGGGTCTCAGCCCTGTTTCCGTGCTGAGGTCTGGAGTGGTGTTATTTACTGATCTCCTAAATGCTCCACATCTGATGCTTTAGGAAACCTTGAGAAATTCACAGAGTACCTGTGATTGACACAGTCATATGAGAAGGGATCACAGATTTTTGAAATGGCTCTAGTGTGTAACTTAGCTCTGATGGTATATGCCTTGGAGCTGATTGTTTAAAAACTATACACTAGTAAAAAAGGTGGTTTCTATATGCTGTAGCCTCAGCGGGTAGCTTTAGGTCTTAGCTTTAAATATATGGGCTAGCTGGATTTGATCCCATTGGATGACTGTCTTCCATAAGTGAATAGCTGTGTTTATGCAGGAGGGCTGTGTCTCACAAACACAGACATTGGGAGGCAGGTTGCCCTGTGTATGGGCTGTCATGGTTCAACTTTGAACTGCACAGGTGCACTTTGGTCTGAAATTTCAATCACAGTGGAAGCAGGGGTAGGTCCTTTTTTAGGGATCAGCAAGTGACTTTTGCTATGTTTCTCAACCAGCTCTGTAGGCAGCATTTTTGTGGGTTTTTTCCTAATGCATAGGCAGCTAATTTAAATTATTAGTAGCAGCCCTAGGTAGGCAGTGCTAAACTGCCCAAATTCCATTAACTACCTTTATTTACAAAGGAGAGCTCTTGTAGGGCTAAATTCTGTGAGGAAGGACTTGTTCAAAGGCTCCCAAGGACCAGCCCACTACTATGTAGTAACAAGTACTCTGGTTTCCTTATTTGTATAAACTCTGGTCATGACTTTAGATTGCAGAGATCTACAATGTGTCTTCACCCTAAGAAAAAGTATATATTCACAAACAAATACAAAGTAAAAAGTACCTATTTTAGAAAAATAAATATCAAGGGCTGGATAGGGAAACAACTCAATGAAAGCATTAAAAACTAAAGCATAACACAGCAGCTAAAGCTTCGTATCTCCACTGTGTCTAAGAAGGAGGTTTGCCCAGGGTGTCAAGGAGGACCTGATGTGGTTTAAAATACATACTTCAATGTTTCATCAGGGCACTAGTAGTAGAAACTGAAAACAAAATAAAGGAAGAAAGTGATTAAGTTGGAGAGAAAGATTTACTTAGGAGAACATCTTAGAGGACAGAGAAGCCACCAGATATGAAAAGGAAAATGAAATCTTAAAGTCCATACACACACACACATACATACATACATATACACAGAGAAACACACACACACATACACACAGACACACATACACATACATATACACACACACACACACACTGTGGAGAGGCAGCTCTGAGGACTAACTTCTCTTAAAGTAAATTATCATTAGAAAATGAAGAAATGATTTAGTTGTCTATTTAATAAAACCACTGGTGGTCTCCAGCAATCTGTCAGAAGAGGAGAGTGGAAAAATCTCAGAGAGCAAAAGCTAAAGTAACTCTTCAAAGGAATTCAGACCAGGAACTAATGAGAAAGTTATTCATCTATTAATGTGCATTCATTCAGCAAATATTTAGTGAGTCCTAACTAGGTTCAAGGCCCAGTGTCAGGTGTGTAAAAGGAGAGGGAGAGGGAGTGGGAGTGGGAGGGAGAGAGAGATGGAGAAGGAGAGGGAGAGGGAGGGAGAGGGAGGAGAGGGAGAGGGGGAGGGGGGAGAGGGGGAGAGGGGGAGAGGGGGAGAGGGGGAGAGGGGGAGAGGGGGAGAGGGGGAGAGGGGGAGAGGGGGAGAGGGGGAGAGGGGGAGAGGGGGAGAGGGGGAGAGGGGGAGAGAGGGAGAGAGGGAGAGAGGGAGAGAGGGAGAGAGGGAGAGGGGGAGAGGGGGAGAGGGGGAGAGGGGGAGAGAGGGAGAGAGGGAGAGAGGGAATCTCCAGTGAGGGAAGAACAAAAATGAACTATAAACATATTAGATAAATATTTACCTTATTTACTTAAATTTAACATGCTATTATTTATATACCATTAACAAAGAAGAAAGTGTTGCCCATTAATAGGCACATTGTTTTTATAACCATATATTGTAGAATGTATCCCTATTTCAAATATGTTGAGATATGAGGAAAAAAATCAGTATTAATAGTATGCTAGGATGTACACAACTTTTTAGAAATAGTGCTGTCAATAAATAAAATTGAGAGGGACCAAAAGTGTGGGAAGGCGAGGACTTGTCATAATCTTAAACTGTGTACTTTGAATAAGTCTTCCTTGAGAAAGGGACATTTAACCAAAGAGTTGAAAGTGGTTGAGACTAAGCCTCGTGGGGATTTGGCAAAGTATCTTCAGGCAGGGGGAGTAGCCAACTGCGAACCGGTTTTATTTCAGGACAGAAAGGCAATGAGCATTAAGAGCGGCTGCGTGGAGTTTGCAAGAGGGAGAGGAACGTGATAGGAAGATACTGCAAAGTCAGAACACTTATGGTTTTGATGTGCATTCAAGAGACTGGTTTTTAATCTGAGTGACACTGGGAGCCAATTTAGCATTTTAAGCAGAGACGGGATGTGACTTAACTCGTAAATGTGAAGTTAGGGATACACAAAAATAGGAATAATACTGTTAGGTAGGATTACTGAAAAATAAGAATAATAGTTCATAAATCTCTATCAAGTGTTTACACAAATCGTGGAAAAATATGTTAGAAAGACAGAGGAATAGTAAAAAATTCTCCTGGCACCCCCGGATGCATTTCAAAGTGACAGCTACTGCAGGTGCTCATGGAGCTGTGCTCTGTACCTAAGGGCACATGACCAGACAATCTTTGGAATTAGGACTCTGAGGGAACACAGCCAAGATGAAACGTACTAAAAGGACTCTAGGGAAGATAATGATGGATCACGTCTGGGCATAAGTCAGATACCATTCTAATGGAAGAATAGCCCCTGGGTGGGATTATTCAAATCAGTAAGGAGAAGGTGGAAAATATCTGTTTGAACTGTGAATGCTTTTAGCAGACCCAGATGCAATATTTTCACATCTCTCACGGCGACAGATCCCCCAGGACTATATATAAAGAAATGTATGAGAACAAAAGTGTGTGGGCCATAAAGCAGAGAGCAACAAACACGAAGGAAGACCCTTGTTTCTAGCACACGGCCCTAGCAAAGGAGAAAGCAAAGAGCCAGATGAAGGGGCTGATCCCTCCTGAAAGAAATCATGGAACAATTACGAACACGAGAGCACAAGAAACAGGGAGAGACGTAGCAGAAATAAATACAGCACAAGGTCTCAAGACTTTCAGACTGAGGACATGAAACACTGTGGAGCTCACGGGAGGTTTAGGTCGGCAGTAGCCCCCAAAGGCACAGTCTCCAAAAACATTCATCTCATTTTTCGTTTCAGAATCAGCTAGAGGATATACGCCAGCTAAAACAGTGTGGGGCTTTGGTGTAATCCCTATGCTGGTTTCACAAATGCAAGTAATTCCATCAGGGCACTGGGTCCAAAAACGCCTGTTCCCAAGGGCTATGTGATTGTCTTGACATTGTTTTTCTGAGAAAGGGGACACTGTACGGTTTGCGCTTTCTCCCGGAAAGTTTATGACTATTGGGCTCTTGTGGCAAAATCAGGCTAGATATACACTAAATGTACTCCCTCTTCTTTCTGAGCCCAGTCCCAGTTTATATCTCTCAGACTCCTCTACAATAGAATGTACTAATTGAGAGTCCTGATAAGCAGCAAAAGTACTGTCTGCCACCACACGGCTGCCCTATGATCCTTCACATGTCTCTCTCACTGTCTGTTAAACGCAGACGATCCAGTGGAGGGCTCCGAGGCCTTGGGGAAGTGATTCTAAAACTATCTGTGGTGCTGAAGATATTTTCCCTCTTCCATTTCTATAGTTACCAGAAAATAAGACCCCTTTCATAGATGATGTAGCAGTATGAATTTACTGGAAAAATTTTAAAGATTACTCATAATTTCTATACTTTATCTCATCACCAGGTAACAAATAGTTCGCAGACTGAAGCAAGGACATTCCCATTCCGTAGCACTGTCTCATATGATATTATGGACTGCAGCGAGACTGATCCTGGATCACTGGATGGCTGCATGAAACAGAGCCCCCCATAAACCCACAGCTGGACTGCAGGAGAAATGAGAATCAACGTGATAAATGAAGGTAGGATGTTGGTTAAACAACTGGAATAAACAGAGCAACAGTACTGTCAGTGGCTTAAATAAGATATAAATCCTGATATGTGGTCATAAAGGGGTATGGTGGCTTCATAGTGTGGACATGGATTAAGCTGTTTTAACACAGGACCAAATACTTTGGCTTAAACAAGACATGAGGCCTTGTAGGTGGCCAGACGATGGTTGGGTAACTTGCTCTCATTGCATACATGACGTATTCATTTCCTTTTGCTGCTGTAACACGTTACCATAAATTTTGTGGCGTTAAGCAACACAAATTTGTTTTCTTACATTTCTAAATGTCAGAAAACCAAAATAAGTTTTACTAAGGTGCCAGTAGGGTTGGTTCATTTTGGAAGCTCTGGGGGAAACTCCACATCCTTGCAATTTCTGGTTTCTTGGGCCACTTACATTCCTTGGTCTGTTACTCACTCATCAGATCTCTCTAACTTCTTGCCTCTGCCATCACATCTCCTAATTTCTTCTTTGGCTTCCTTGCCTCTCTTGTATGAGGACCTTTATAATTATACTTAGAGCCTACCAGAATAATATCCTTATCTTGAGAACCTTAACTTAATCATGTATGCAAGTCCCCTTTGCCATTTAAAGAAGCATTCACGTGTTCCAAGGATTAGGATGTGAATGGCTTTTGTTAAGACATCTTCAGCCTACCACACCCAGGCACCTTCTATTTTAGTTCTTCTGCAAACATCAAAGCATGACTTTCTCCAAATTAAAAATAGCTCCCCAAGCTACCACCACCAGACCCATATTCCAAAAAAGCAGAAACAGTTAAAAGAGGAAGGGCAGGCACATAGCTTTCCTATTTTGGTCATAATTCAGACAGTAAATGCATCAGTTACCCTCACATTCCATTGGCCCAAAACGTGTCACAGGACAACATCTAGCTTCAAAGAGATCTGGGAACGGTAGGTTTTGGTGGGTGGCCTTAGGCCTGCTAAAACTGATCTTTTATTACTAAAGAAAACTAAAGAGAATTATTTGGAAGATAAAAATCAAGTTTTCTCCACATATAGTGATAAAACTAACCTATTTGTGTGTGGGTTTGATCAATTAAATGTAAGTTATTTAACCTTGGATAGCTGATACAGAAAGAGTCGTATCTTTCCACAGCAAAACCAACTTTTTTTTTTTTTTTCCTGTCATTCCCCTTCCTTCATATACTACTGAGTGCCTGCTGTGGTTTTGGACAGAATTAAAGTACTGAACTCTGAGAACAAAGAAGTATTACTTGTAATTTCTAAGTTTACTTGATATTTTCTTGATGTTGTCTACATTAACCATATCCACTAACTTTCAGAACTTTTACAAATGAGGGTCATAAGAAAACATGCCTTTAACTAATGTAACCAATCAGGTTTTTAAGAATGGTTCTTATGAGGTATAAGATCATGATGGAAATTAATGAGATAAACCGTCTGCCACAGATAAATAGAATACACAGGAAACAACAGTTATCTAATATTGGAAACCAGCAGCAGAGGACTATGGTTCCTGAAATAAGGCAAAAAGAAAACAAGTGGGATGAGCTGTAGAACTGCCTCAGCTAGCAGCCAAAAGGCATTTGGTTGATATTGATGCAGAGAAGGGGAATCGAAAGTTCTCAATGAACTAAAGATAAAGATATTGGAATTCAGGAAAGCTTGGCAGCTGGAATTTGCAGGACAGAGCACCAAAAGGGAGAGAAATACGTTGAGAAAGAGCTCCAAGAATCTTAATAGGGGTCTTCGGGGTCTTTGGTTCAATGCATAGCATAAAACTTCACAAAGTCAGGCAAAATTCAATTACTATAGCAAGAAATAAAACCAGGGAGCTATAATTCTAAAAGTTCCAAGAGCTTACATAGTGGTAGGTGACATATGAGTTGGGTTAATCAGACTTCAGACTGGAGAGACTTAACTGAAAAACCAGATTGGAGAGCTCATAGAGACTCCAGAAATAATGAATCTTAGAAGGTTAATGAAAAACTTTTAGTATAAAGGTTACTCTAGAAATAATCAAATAGAGTTTAAAAAACTCTAAAGTATGAAACTGATATACAGGTAAATTAATGTCAAAACAAAAATCAATACTTCTCAAAAGTATCCCGCAAATCTCTCTCAACAATTTTCACCATCCAATTTAAAAATACTTTAACAGACATGAAGAGAGAAAATTAGACTCATATGCAAATAAAAATTAGTCAATAGAGACAATTTCAGAGATTATGAAATTAGCAAAAAAAAATTTTTATAAATATCTGGCATGAAAAGATTGAAAGATTTAAAGGAAAACATGAAAAAATGGGGGATAAATGCAGATCATAAAAAATAAATGGTAGTCCTAGAGTTGAAAATACAATATCTGAAATAAATTTCAAAAATACTCTGGTTGGGATTAATAGCAGACTACACACGTACAAAAATGATTTGTGAACTTGAAGTCAAAGCAACAGAAACCATCTGTACTGAAGTACAGTAAGAACAAAGATTGAAGAGAAAAAATGAACAGAGTTTAGCGGTCTATGTGAAAGTAGTAAGCAATAACACATATTGGTAATGGGATTCCTAACGGAGGGAGAGAGCTGTTTGAAAGGAATTGACAATTTATTTTTCCAAATTAGTTGAAAAATGTAAACCAAAAATTCAAGTTGAGCAATCCCTGCAGGATAAATCTAAGTAGAGAAAAGAAAAAACCAAGGCATATCATAATCAAATTGCTGAAACCCACTGAAAAGGAGAAAATTGCAAAAACAGAAGAGAAATAGAAAAAAAAAAACTAGAAATAAGAGAGTTTTCGTTAGAAATCATGAAAGCCTAAAGGTAACAGAATAACATGTGAAAAGTGTTGAAAGAAAACAAAAAGGAAAACAATCTGCTCCAAATTCAATATCCAGGAAAAATAATTCTTTAATGAAGAAAAAATTAAAATATCTTTAAATAACAAGGGCTGAGAAAATGTATCAGGAGCATATCTGAATTTCACATTGTTACATAATGTTTATTAGGCTAAAGGAAAATTCAGAAATTTGGATTTCCATGAAAGAATGAGGAGAATTAGAAAGGACAAATGTAAAAGTCTTGTGTTTTTTTTTAATTCTTTGAAAGATATTTAACTATTTAGAGAAAAAAATAACACAATGTATTATGAGGTTTATAACACATATAGAAGTAAAATATTTGACAATATTACCACAATGAATGGAAGAAAGAGAGATCAATGTATACTGTATTAAAGTTCTTATTCTACACTTGAAGTGGTAAAATATCTGAAGATACACGGCAGTACGTTAAAGTTGTATATTGTAAACAAAGCTTTCGCTTACACCTTCAAATATCAACAAAAAGCCATAGCTAGTAAGTTAATAGTGGAGAAAAAACAGAATTCTAAAAGTTATGTAATCCAACAGAAGGCAGAATACAGGGAAATAATGAATAGAGAACAGATGCAACCATTTGAAAAACACAGCATGAGGGTACACTTAAATCCAGTGAGAATCAGCCCAGGAGAGAGATGTTGAAGTTCTCCCAAAACTATGAACTTCAAGAAACTGCTTCACCGAGAGGAAGCAAAATAAGAAATTAAGGAGGGACATGACTGTTTAGATTTTACTTGTCCTTAAAACTTTCAGACTTTCTTTAGACTTTATGTCACAAGGGCAGAAGAACTTACTTTTGGATATTAATTACTTTGGACTAATTTCATTGTAACTTTAATCTTTGAAGTATTATTTCTCTCCGGGAATTTAATAA
Organism: Stenella coeruleoalba; assembly: GCF_951394435.1. NCBI lineage: Eukaryota > Metazoa > Chordata > Mammalia > Artiodactyla > Delphinidae > Stenella > Stenella coeruleoalba. The sequence goes on along the minus strand of NC_137149.1, from coordinate 145,771,657 downwards.
TTAGATTATCTGTTAAAATGTGAGCATGTCTATGCTCTCACTATTGTGTAACTGGAGTATCTTGATATCACGATTTAATCTAATTGCAGAAGCTCTGAAGAGCTCTGTTAAACAGTGTAACTGCACATAATTTAGCATGGGAAATAATAGAAAGAATCTTTAGGCCTTGGAGTTAATGAGGTAATGTACTGTTCTATCATATTTAAAAACCTTCTGGAAGCAAACATAGAGTGCCCACCAGTAGCTCTCGGGGGGGGAGATACAAAAGGGAAGCAACAGTCATTAAGTTAAGGACACCCCTTAACTATGAGTGTCCCCAAAGTCAGCTCTGAGAAAAGAAGTTAGGTTCAGATGGTTGATTTGGGAAATGATCCCAGGAAGCACAAGTTAAAGAGTAGGAAAAGTATGACAGAGGAAAGAAAAATAGCACAAAAAAGTGTTAATTCCGGTGAGGACACTCTGAGGAATCAGGTACAATGCACCTGAGAATCTTCCCACTGAGGAGCGGGTGCTGGGCTTCTTACCCATTGACTCGTGTTCCTCATTGGTTAAGGACTGTCCCTGGGGGCATTCAATCCCTGGCACAACCGGACTACCTGAAGTGAGGCTGATAAAGCTTCTTGTGTCAAATAAAGTCCTCTGGAGAGTGGAAGAGAGACAAACCCCTGCATGACCAGCCGTCAGGGGATGTCCACCACAGCTGAGGAGGCCCGAGTGGGGCTTGGAGCAAATCCTCAAGACTGAGGGCAAAACTGGTTTGATACATGTCGGATCTCAACCCCTGAAGAAACAGCCACGCCCTGAGATCTCGATATGCTTATTTTAAAGTCAAAATTAAGAGAATAGAGCTGGAGAATCTGAGGAAGGACATATACTCCTGCTTCACATGTTTCTGGGGAATCAAACTGCTGGACCAGTAGTTCTCCAACTTTATCATCAGTCATCAGGTGGGTTTATAAAACACAGATCATCCTACCTCATGACCGGACCCTCCGATTCAGTAGGTATGGGTGAACCCTGAGAATTTGCAGTTTAAAAAAAGAGACAAATGAACTTATTTATAAAACAGAAATAGATCTACAGACATAGAAAACAAACTTATGGTTGCCAAAGGGGAAAGGGGATGGGAGGGATATATTAGGAGTTTAGGATTAACAGATACACACTACTGTATATAAATAATAATAAACAAGCACCTACTGTAGAGCACAGGGAACTATACTCGATACCTTATAATAACCTATAATGGGAAAAGAATCAAAGAAGAATATATATATGTATAACTAAATCACTTTGCTGTACACCTGAAACTAACACAACATTGTAAATCAACTATATTTCAATAAAATGTTTTAAAAAATAAAATAAAAATTAAAAATAAAATAAGTTGCTCATGCTACTTGCTCAAAAACCACTGTTAGAGAATCACTGAGCCAGAGTGACCCTCAAAACTTCTCTCTCTCTCATCCTTTAGTAACTCACAGTGGGAAGAAGAGAGAGGAGGCACTCGGCCTTTTGCTTCCTGCTTTCCGGACCTTACTGCCTGCAGGAAGGTTATATTCCCATTTGTGCTTTGTCCTTGCTGAAAGCTTAGCGGGGAAGGCTGCCTGAAACTGGAAGTTCAATTCTATGATGCATGAAGAAGCAGACCACTGTTGCTCCAGACTTAAGCCACTTTTTCTAAAAAGCTTTATCCGTAAGAAGATGATGCTTTGATGTCTATATGGCTAGCTCCAAATGATGTTTCCAAATTCTGAAGGAGAAAAATAGAGGTGTTCTACATAGACATCCTATAGAACCAGAAATTTTGTGCAGAAGTGTCTGACATGAGTAGAAAAACAAATCCACTTGACATTACGTGTGAGGTCTTAAACAATAAAGGAGGGAGAAATAACAGCATGCATATGGGTTTTTTTTTTTTTAATATGGACAAGCTTTCTGCCCAGAGGGTAAACACTGAATGACTTTTAAAATTTCATACATTCTGTATCCTAAGCTGAAGATCTAAAGCCGATTTACTTTATGTAAAAAGAAAAGCATGAAATGAATTCCACTGGAAGAGTCAAGCTCCTTTGATTTATACATAATGTTTCTTCTGACAAGTACACAGAAGCACTCTCATATTTCAATAACCTAATTTTGCATTGTTTGAAAAGAAAAAGGGCTATTGATAGACTTTTATTTGGCTCGCACCCAGGGATATTTAAATAGACTTTGCACTTCAAAAACACTCTTTAACAAATTCCAATGACTTGTGGTATTTGCAGAGCTTTTTATGGTAATCAATAATATATTATATTTTTATAGCTAATTGACAAATTGTTAAGATAAATATGTTAAATTCCCTATGGAAACCTGATTTTCTAAAGGTCTTTTTAACCTTTTCTGAAAAGTGGATAGAGATTGAAAAATGAGTTAAACTAGTTTTAGAGATTTATTGGGTCCATAAATGTGCTATTTGTCTACCTAATTTGCATTTTCTCGCGTGTTCATTGTATTTTTCAGGGTCACAGCTCCATCTCAACTATTCTTTTGTTATTGGCCTATAACTGTTCTGAGTGACCTCAAGTTTACTAGACTTATTTATACACAAAGCACACATTTAAAGTTATTATGCCAAATATAAACAATATAAAACCAAAGGAAACACCGAGAAAAGCGACAAATCACTTATTTAGCAAATGACTTGTAGGGCTGCTGTTTTATAGCTAATTCTACCCTTTCTAAACATTTTACTATGAAGTGATAAACACAACTAGTTACCTACCCAGTATTTATTGTCACCTTCCTCCCTTCCTCCTACATAGCTGAGCGTTTCATCCTTGTGAATGGCAAACCCCAAGGTCAAAGAAGCATCTTTAGCAGTCTCTGCATTTAGGGGGTCAATGGCAGTTACTGTCGGCACTTCCATTAAAGTTCTTTTAAAAGCGGGCTCTCAGGTGTCAGGAAGTATTTTTCCTCCCTCTTGATTACTTTTTCCCTGCTGAAATGTGAAAATGCCGGCTGGAATTTTCACCTCCATTTGGAAAACACTGAGAAAGGAAACAATGTTCTAACCACAAATAGTGGAGCATAGGATAGTGATGACATTGCGGGGCTCCCGTCCTGAGCCACACCATCTGGGCTTCTTTTACACATAAGAAAACCACACCGGTATCTTCTTTATGCCCCTGTTATTTGGGGTGTCTGTTACAGCAGCTGAAGATAATCTCTTACCGATCCATGCATAATACATTTTCTACCCAGGTTTTTGGCCTCTTCAAATAGGTTTAAATATTAAAAACGATCCTTGAAATATACTTATTGTCTTCCCTAGTTGATAAAAATGCAGTAGAACAAGGCTGGTTGCTTTTTATCGGTTGTGGTTGAATTTGATGAATTAGTGTTAGTCTATACTTCATTTCTCCCTCTCAGCTAAGGCAAGCACACTGGCAAGTCAGATTTAGAAGAACAGCTGGGCTGTCTAAACATCTGTCAGATCTTATATAGTCCATATACTCCTTTATATATGCTTGACCTAAATAAAAGTGTTTCTTATAAACAGATATTGCCAGATGCCTTCAGAAAATGTTTTGAGGGAAGGTTTTGCATTTCTTTCTTTCTCTCTAGTACCTCATTCTAGTAGTATTTGACCAACTTGGATACCCCAGTCAGTTTTTCACTTCGTTCCTCATTTCTCATGGTCTCACATCTTTCCTTACCTACAACTTTCCTTATCTTACCATTTATTCTGTGTTCCATCATTATAATCATTCTCTTGTAAATGTACTTAAATTTATAATGTCTCTCTCCTACGTACTCATGTGACAAAACAAGATGTTGGTAAACCCAAATCTCCTCTTTCTATGATTACAAATTCGCAGCCAACCACAACAGAAAGAAAACATACTAATATATATCATCTCAAGAACACCCAAAGATGTGCCCAACATTCCAACTACATACCGCTATTTTTATAACCCTACCTCCCTATAACTTTTCTCCTCAAATCACTAAAGCTCTCACAAACTGCCCACTTTCAATAGTTGGTACAGTAAGTCCCCTACATACGAACCTTCAAGTTACGAACTTTCAAAGATGTGAATGTGCGTTCACATGTCCAATCACATAAGTTAGTTCAGGTGTCTGGCGTACACTGTCACATAAGGGCATCCTCTACAAGTAGTTGTGCTTTTGTGTACTTTACTGTACAGGACTGTGTAGAGTACAGTAGCACAGTATCTTTATTTCAAGATCAGGATGTCTGGAAGCAAGTGCAAAAGCAGCGGTGAAGTGGCTGGTACTGCTAAGAAGCACCGGGAATAGGAGGCCCAGGGAAAGGATGAAGAGAGACAAGAGGAAGAGAAGCAACCGAAGAACTGAAGAGATTCACGACGCAGGAAATGGCAGGGGATTTTCTCTATCTGAGGAGGCACTGTTAGTTTCTGAGGCACAGGACCTGAACGTAGAACGGTACATGAAGGTCGCAGCAGCCATTCAGAATGCAACCCAGTGCCACCGTGTCATCTATGACGAGAAAAAAAAGCTACTACCCAGACATCACTGGATCGTTTTTTCAAGAGGGTAGATAGAACTGAATCCAGCAAGGAACCGGAACCTGTGCCGTCAGCGTCAGGCATGAGTGAAATGGCAGCTGGCCCTCCGTCTCCTATTGCTGAGGCTCCTTCAGCTCTACCATCTCCCACCTCCTCTCCCTCCTCCAGTCAGTAACTCTTCTCGCCTGTTCACTCGATGCCAGCCCCTGGATGCCAGCTGTTGTACTGCACTACTGTACTTTCCAAGGTGCTGTACTGTAAGATGAAAACATGTTTTCTATTTTTTGTGTTGTTTTTTATGTATTATTTGTGTGAAAAGTATTATAAACCTATAAACCTATTACAGTACGGTACTATATAGCCAATTGTGTTCGTTGGGTACCCAGGCTAACTTTATTGGACTTACAAACAAACTGGACTTACAAATGTGCTCTTGGAATGGAACTCATTTGTATGTAGGGGACTATTCCTCATGACACTGAAATAATCCAAGCAATGCAAAGAGGATTTCCTCATGCTCCCACCCTGAGCATCTGCTCCCAAACTGTCTGTCCTCCTCCCTGTTTCAACAGATTAACTATCAATCTTCCAAAGAACAGCCCTTCCATCTGTGTACTAGATTATATCAACTTTTTAAAGACTTGATGACTGCAATTTTCCCCTTTTTCTCTTATATGAGCTGCTTTTCATTTTTACTGGACTATTCACATCAACATAAAAGATAATCACATCTGCAAAATGAAATTCCCTCTCTTGACCCCAAGTGACTCTCCACTTACTGCACAGTTCTCTCTCTGTTCACTTTCAACAAACATAATATCCTTGCTTCTCTTTCCAAACCCCATCCCTTCACAGAAACATTTATACCAAGGATTTCAAAGCAGATTAAATGTAGTAGGAGGTAATAGGAAGAGACTGGTTTTACTCCCAGGTTTAGGGATCTTTGTTCCTGGGAAAAGGAAAGCACCAGTGCTTAGTCTAGGCAATCACTGTTAATATTGAATTCCTCTTAAGTAATTCATAATGCTAAGCCTGAAGGTGGAGGACAGGCGGCACTGTTTCTGAGACCTCATTATTCCTTTATTCTCATATTCCATCTTCAGAAAAACCTGATATCAGAGTAAATAGTTAATGCACAGGAAGGATGAAATAGGGACACCGCATTTCCCCAGCACCACTCAAGGCACATCTTACAACATAACTGCCTGCAGTTTGGCTCAAAGCCTTCTTCCTGGGCTTTCCAGCTGGATCATGGCAAATGAGTGAGTTGTGTAAGAAACCTACATCGGACGTGACTGTGGAGCAGACTCTCAGAAGAGCATCAATTTAGAATGGTTCCCATGCTCTACCATGCATCACAATTCCCTGAGAAGCTTATCAAAATGCAGATTTCAAATCAAATTTCCAGAGAGTGCTGTTGAAGCTCAGGTCCTAAATCTTTGATATTTTTTCCTGTGGTTCTGATGCAGGTAGAACATGGACCCTGCACTGCTCTACAAACTAGCTAGAACTCCAGTGTGCTAGGTACTTAGACTGGACAAACTAGGGCTAGAAGTGAGGATGAGAGGTAAAAGACAGAACTTTTGGTTAGCCACATGCCATTGCGAGAAAAGGGAACGGAGAGCGACCAGGATCCCTGGCAAAAACACCACCTCAAAGCATCAGTTTTGTCAATTAGGCCATTAGCCAGTAAAAATCACCGCAAAGAGGGAGACAAGGGCCAGGATGCCTACAACCACCAGTTCTCCATGGATGCAGCACCCAGATAGGGAACATCTCACACACACTCCTGTCCTGTCCTCCCAAGACTGAGTCCTCTGGGACAGTTGCTATCTCTGAACATCCAACTCCAAACATCTGAGACCACTGGGAACAAGCCTCACCTCCTTCACACTTTGTCTGTTATATTCACTGGTTTCTGTGAAAGCCCATTTCCAAGCCTTGACCCATGTCTAGCTGACAAATGGATTTGCACCAGAAACCAAAACCTAAATCTGCTTCTGTAGAGTGTCAACTATACTCAAACTTTGCCAGAGCTGCTCTAAGTCTTTGCTCAAAACCCTCCAACCCCACTTTTAGCAGAAGTTAACATAAATCTTTAAGTTAAAGGGTCCAGAGATAAGAAAGGAAGTTGCCAACAAAAAAACAAATGGAACTAGCTGGGACCAAGATGGGAATAAATCTGACCTCCAACAGACCCTCAAGCCCATTGTATGCTGATTTCCCTACATTAGCATATTCAGTGACACGCCTACCTGGTGGCCATGACTGGACACTAAGGACCAAAAGAAGATAAAAAGGGGGTGGCACCCCTCTCCCTCGAAAAAGCACTGCCCCTTCCCCAGTAAACTAATGCACATAACTCCCCATCATTAGTCTCATTCCTCCTCCGTTTGCCTTCACTCTTTAAAATTAAATTCCTTTTGCCAGGTAGGCAAGAAGTTGATCTGGGAACTTAGTTCCTGCTTCTCCACTCTTTGGTCACTGAATAAAGCTTGTGCTTTGTCAATTTCAGCTGCAGCTTCATTACTGGCTGCTTGAACAAAACAGAAAAAGAACCTTCCCCTAAAGAATCCAAAAAAAAAGAGTGGATATATGTATATGTGTAACTGATTCACTTTGCCGTACATCTGAAACTAACAACATCGTAAATCAACTATACTCCAATAAAAATTAAAAAAAAAAAAGAACCCTGCCCTGCCGGGTAGGGGTAGCAGAGTCTATATGACTTAATTCAGTAACAAAACCATAAGCTCCCCAAACTTTTCAAACTTTTTTTCCTCTCTCCTCTTAATTCATTCCAGTCACACTAGCCACCTTGCTGTTCCTACAGAAAGCCAAGAAAGTTTCTGCCTCCTTTTTGTAAACCATAGAGTAAATTAATGTATATATGTGTATGGAAATTAATTAGTGTGTATTAGTGAATCATACATACAATCCTATTATCAATTCAACTAAATGTGAATTAAGTCAGAAATAAAACAAAGCACTGATTGTAAGATTGATATCAGCCTACTTGGCCAATGCTTTAAATTAATTTAAAGCCATTAAATTAATTATTGAGATTATAAAACTTTGTACATAATAAGTTTTCTATATCACTAATAAGATCAACTAAACATCTGATCTAACTAAAATTTTTAAATGCTTAATTTTTTCAGTTTCTAAAATTTATACAGTTGCCTAATTGTTGATATTCTAAAGTTGAAAAAATAGTTTAAATTTCCTGTGCTTTAATTTTCCAGTCAGAATGAGTTACTCTGTAATGTTTCATGATGAGAAAAGTGGTACAAATTTATTATATTTACTTACTCACTTTTTTTTAATTGGAAGGGTTTTACATTAACAGTAAGTCCTGAAACTCAAATTGAAGCCTTCCTAGTCAACTGTGACAGTCTTTGAATACCTACTGAAGCAAAAAGCAATTAAAACACCCCCACATTTCTTACCATTCACTTGAAAGATGTGAGTCTGATAGATGTGTTCATAGCCCTCTGCATAGCAGGTATAATTGCCCATGTGAGTTGTGGTGACCTTGGTAATATATAAGGATCCATCATCTCCAAAGTCCTATAGAAAAAAAGTAAAATTAAATAAAATTAGCTGTTTTTATTTAAAATGTATTTCAACAATTCACTTTTTAAAAAAATGTACTCAGGAGCAAAGTAAATTAAAATATTATCTTTAAATTATCAAAATGATCACTGTTAGTTCTATAAAGTTGCAAGATTTTATAGGCTGTAATTACTATCTTCTCAAGACAAGTTTTGTTTAAAAAGTATAATCTCAGTATTTATTTGAAATATCTGAGCTTATATAAAATAACTGAATTTTCACATATTTATTCTAATTCAGTTTACATTTTAATGAATAAAGGTATAAAATATTTTTCTTATTTATAGCTAAAACAAATAGCTCTTAACTACATTCTTCACATTTTTAATTGTCTATTAAGTTTTACATCCTTTAATTATATCTTTACCTAGGAAAAAAATATTAAAACAGTGTGGTTTCAGACATAAAATGTATAGCCATATCAGTAGAACAGGATTTTTTTAAGCCTCCCAGAAATAATCAGTACATTAGCTAAAATAACCACGGCATTTCAAATTTATGGGGGAAAATATGCATAACATTTTAGAAAAAAGATTAAAAAATCTTGTGCTGTTTATCAAAATCAAATCCAAGAAGCACCTCTGGAAAAGTAAAGACCAGAAAATCTTCTCTTTCATAAAGGGAATGAATACACTGGCAAAAATGGTCATAATCAACTTATTCAGAACTCTGGAAATAGACAAAGGCTCACACCAGCGCACACAGCATTACTGGAAAAACTGGCTGAATTTCAGCAAGGACAGCGAGGCTGGTGGCTTCCCTCTCTTCAGAGCTGCATGGAAGCCTTGGACCACCAGCTTCGTAACTCTGCTAGCAGAAGAACGGGTTTGAAGCTCCTCCAAGACCCCATCCTCAGAGAATCATCACAATCTGACCTACATGGCAGCTCCCTGAAAATTTCCATTTTCATGAATTCTTTTTATTTGAGCAAGACTTAGAGTTGAGTCCATACGTTTCTGACTCCATACGTTTCTGACTCCATATGTTTCTAACTTTACCTATATTCACACCATGTGCATTTCTGTTAAAAATAGCTTCCCTCTAACTGATACTCACTACAGATTAATCACAATCAAAAAAATGACTATGGAGCTATTGAATATGGACCTCAAAATAATGAAAATGTTCTCCCAGTCAAGAAAGAGAGAGACAGAGAGAAGAAGAGAGAGAAAAAGAAACGGGGGAGAAGAAGAAGAATGAGAATAAGGAGGAGGAGAAGCAGAAGGGGGCTGGGGAGGAAAGGGGAGGGAGCTTCGGGGGAGAGGGGGAAGAGGAGGTGGGTCAGGAGAGGAGATGTATGTTCTGGCCATCAGATTATTTAGCTGATGAATAATATTGTCTTAATGATTATCAAATGAAATAAAATTCCTCCATATCATATTATATGAGATTGATCATACCACACTTCTGCAGCTCCCAGGGGCATCTCATGGACTTACAGGAAAAGCCTCATGCCCTGCACGATAGGGGAGAATTTGGAGATTAAACCCTAACAAGGACGTCACTGAGTGACACCAATTTGTGATAGCATCCCTTGCATCACCACGGGCTACCATTAGAAACAGGGCTCCTGGGTGAGCACTTAGGCTAGAGAACAGAAACACCAAACAGCAAGGCCACGCTGTCCCTCAGGTTAACATTAACGCAGGGAGTTGACACACAGCTGGGTATAATATGAGAAAAAGCCAAACCTCTGCAGAAATCAGTTCAGGATGATTAGAGTTAAAGAAATTTTGAGAAAAACTATGAGCCAAAAATAATTCTTGACAACCTGAAATGTAATAGTAAGATACCTAATGAGCACAAGGCAGACAATCACACAGGACGTGCATGTACCAGGAAGACTCCTCACAAGCAGAACAGACCAGGGAGACCAAATCAGAACAGAGATGAATCCCCTCATGGGACAAGAATAACTGGAAATAATCATAAAAACCCAAAGTATTATCTCATATTTGTAATTATGTTTAAATTCATTTATGCCAAACTGCACATAGATCTTTTAAAGTCTATTTTCAAATAATACTTTTTAAATTATTCGTAAAACTTGAAATAAACTTTTCCATGTGTTTTCCTGTATAGCTACCTAGAAAGCTTGGCCCTTCCCAATCTACTATAATCCAGATTCCTTCACCGAACGATGTGAAAATTTTCCAAGAATATAATCTTGAGAATGTTTATTAAAGTATCTTATTTTGCTATCTGTGTTATTCTGTAATATGAAATCCTTTTAATGTAGATATGCTCTAAATTAACATATTGTGTGATCCCTTCTAATCTACATATCATTTCTTATTTTTTCCTCTTTCTTCCAAGTAGAAGCAAAATCTTCCAGCCTCAATATATTTCAATACACAACTTTATAATCACCTTTTCAAACAGCATTTCTGAATAAGCAAGATTGTCTCACCACTTTGCATGAAGCATGGATTGTATCACTATACTTATTATAAAACTCAATAAATATTTATTGAGCACTTAAATATGTCAGGCACTGTGATAAATAATTTAAATAAATTATCAGATTTTATCCTTTAAGCAACCTTTTTAAAATGCACTACTATTAGCCCCATTTTATATATATGAAAACTGGAATATGCTGATGTTAAGCTTGGGCTCATCTGAGGTCACCAACTGCTATGGTCTGGATGTTTGTGTGCCCCACCCAAAGTTCATCTGTTGAAATACTAAAGCCTAATGTGATAGCGGGCCTTTGGGGGGTGATTAGGTTGTGAGGGTGGGGCCCTTAAGAACAGGATTAGTGCCCTTATCCTACAGAGATTTGAGGACATGGGAGAAGATTCTGGCTATTAATCGAGAGGGTGGCCATCACCCAGAATATTAATGTGCTGGCACCTTGATCTTGGACTTAGCCCTAGAACTGTGAGAAATACATTTTTGTTGTTTATACCACCAAGACTTAGTCTTTTGTTATAGCAGTCCAACAGAGTAAGACACCAACCAAAGTAAGGGATCGGAGATTGGCATCCAAACAAATGGTCAGACTCCAGAACTGAACCCTTGTTATTATGCAATTCTTAACCCATCTTCATCTTTCCTGATTCTCCATTATTTTAGCCAAACACAAAACTTACCTTTTGAGTTTTTTTTTTTAATATGGATACATCAATCCTATGCCTTACCTCCATCCTGATTCAGCATTTCTAATCTTTTAATCTTTCATTTTCTCAGCATTTTTCCAATCTTAAGTAGATTAAACTGTGTGATTTTGATGCTCAGCCATGGTTGAGAGTTATGTCCTTATGTAACAGATGCTCCCTGAATTTGGGGACAAAATCTTGCACTTATTTGGAACCCCCATTACACCTTTATAATCTTGCTGCCAATAGATTCTCCATAAATATTTCTTCAGTGATTTAATCTTTATGAATCTCTACACCATTAAAAAGTTGCCTCAGGGCACTAATGTCTGGAAATTCAATAGAAAAAACCTAAAACCATTTATTTTGTTGAGTTGACTACCTATATTATTTTCAAAGCAGTACAAAAGAGAACTGTGGAAAAAAGGAAAATCTATAGCACACTTCTAAAAATTTGAAAATTGTATGGCTACTACTAATTGACTATAATCAGTGGTGTAAGAGTAATAATCACAATGTTTAACAACCTATAGAGGACAGGCACTGATCAGTCAGAATGTATAAGGCAGTAAACATCAGGTATGACTACACCAGAATAAAACAGCTGAATTTTAGGCCTGTATTTACCCACAGGCATTTGTTATGATCCAAAAGATAAATCCCATCCATTAGAAAATGGTAAATTTCAAATTTAAGTTTATTTTCCTATTTCATATTATGTTCTTATTCATAGTTTTAAATTACATGGTCCCAGTATTACTATACTTTAAATGAGGTTTTCTATGTAATACACATTGCTTTGACATACACTGACATTAATTTCCTTTCTAATTCTGATTATGCTAGTATGCTTTTACTTTGTAATACTGTGAAAGCTATTTTCCTAGCTTTATATGTGTACAAAATATATTTTCATAAAATAGCAATAAAAGTAATTTTAGCAAGCATCTACATATTGAAATTCACAAAAATACCATTATCTCATAATTTAATGTGATTTTCTAAAAATTATGGAAGATTCTCACTAGTCTATTTTCTTAGATATTTAATCTATCATCAATAAAAAGCACAGTGAAGTATAAAATTAAATAATCTAAATCCGATTTGGTATAGTCATTACTTTTAATACCATTTTTTCCTAAAGTAAAGAATTTCATGTATCAATTTAAAGAAATACAATAGAAAAGTAAACTAATATGAATTGAAATTTTTTTTCCAAATTGATAAGCAAACAAAAAGTCAAGCAACTGCATTCTTTGGTAGAAAACCAAAATTATGAAAACTAAGTGCAACAATATTATTTGATGGTATATGTAAATAGACTAATTATATTTTATTTCACTTGAGAAAATGACCCTGGCAAAAGTTTCCATTAATATAATAGTAATAAAAATAAGTAAAAATATCAACACTTTTATGGAACAACTCTTCAAAATGTTTTACATATATGCAGAGTCAGATCTGCCCGGAAGCTGACAGAGTTTAAGTTTCAGAGCCCCTCATCTGTACAAGCCCTTTCCAAGGGCCTGGAATGTGTTTATATGGTCATATATTTCTGTAAAATTTAGAAATATATTTATAATTTTCTGTGACTTCTTTTCTTATTTTAATTAATATCCTATTTTATAGCTAATTGTTATTTATAATTTGTATCCTGTTTCTTAAATAGAATACCTTCAAAATGTAGGTACTTTAAAACATCAAGATCTATATAATTTTGAAATATAGTAATTAACCATATTATTTATATTTTGACAATATGTTTTACACACAAAGAAACAGAAGTCAGAAGAGTTAACTTTTCTGTGGAGGCTAATAAGTTAATGATACAATATTCAGAACTAGGTTGTCTGGCTCTGCTTCTGAAGGTCCACACTTACAGACCGAGGTGTTTACATGGATGGATCTCCAAGCTCAATGTCACATATATATAGAATGCAGTATGGCTCAATTTACATAAAGTTCAAAACAGGCAAAAATAAACTGCATGTTTTAGAGACAAATACATTTATGGTAAGAATAAAAAGAACTGGTTAACATATGACTCATGGTAGGAGTTATATCTAGAGTAGAAGGAAAATATAGTGGGGAAGAGCCTACAAGGGCTTCAAGTGTGTTTGTCATGTTACAGTCTTAAATGAGTATTGAGTCTATAATTATTCACATATTATTTTACTTTAAATTGTACGTATCTTATAGATACCCTCAGGCATGGGTAATATTGAAATATAAAAAGAAATTCAATAAAAAATCTGCTAGACATTAAATTGTGTATCTTGAAGTACATAGCTTCCCCTAAGTATATATATCAATAGAAATCTCAAAGTCTCTTTCTCATTACTTTAAATAGACTGGAATTGCACTTCTTAATTTAATGGAATAAAAATAAAACATTTAAACTATATTTTTGTATATTTCAAAAGAGAATAAATCCTTATTTTGGTTTTCTTAAAAATATTTATAACATAGTAACCAAAGGTACCCAGAATCCTGGTAACTTTTATGAAATTGGTTAATTAATGACATGTATTACAGAGTTCTGGCTCCATTTTAGGATAGATAGATGGAAAGAGTGTTATCCAAACAAGAAGAAGCTGGGCAATCTGAAAAATCACCCTGTTCTTGAACCTATTAGTGTGCTGACTTTGAAAGGCAATAATGAAAGTAAAATGTAAGGAAAGCTAGAGTGAGCCTCCAGACAGACAAGACACAGGCAATCACTCACGTCTAACACAGCACTGGAAGGAAACAAGGAGGCCGTTCAAACAGGTACAAAAGATATCAACTAACTTCTTAAGGAACTGCTAAAAGTTGAGCAGCCACAGTTGAGAGAGTACAGAGCCCTGAGAGCACAGACACCGGCAGCCCCTTCTCCATGGACCCCACTGTTTGCTTCTGAAAAGTCTGGGGGCAGGAGAGAGCTGAGAAAGCATCCCTCAGGTAATGGCGCTGCTGAGGGAGAAAACAATTCTTACCTGGATCCTTCTCCCCAGTGGAGCAAAGTCTTAAGCTGCTGAAAAAAAAAGGCAGCAAATCCTGTCAGTTTCAGTGGGTGAAAACTGACAGAGCTTGGGAAAAGGAGAGAAGCAAGAAATCCTCCTAGTTTCAGAAAATTAAAGATCCTTTACCACTGGAGGCAGGGCAGCATCATGGAGAAAACCTGGCTCAAAAGACTCAACTCAGAAAACCTGGCTCAAGAGACACATGAGCTGCCTAAGGCTGATGCTGAATGAGGAAAATGTAGAAAGCTTTGTTCCTCACCACCCAGGCTAGCGAGGATCAAGAAACCAGCAACAGCAGACTAACAGAGGGACGAGAGAATGGAGAGACAAAGGTGCAGGCTCACAGGGAACACCTAAAACTGAGGGTGGACGAAGCACCACCTGGAAGATGCTCAGATACCCCATCAGTCTGGTTCTTACCCTAACCACAAGGTGACACTGAAGAAACCGAGGCTGGCGGTGCATTGAAGGTAATCACAGCAACCAATAAAACTAAAGCACAGCACAGCTCCTCATTAAAGGCCAAGCAGAGAAAGAGGCATGCTTATTTCCAGACATAAATACTATCGACCTTGGTCTCTGCTACCCTATACAGAGCATGTACATTTCAATGAAAAGTTATGAGACATATAAAATAGAAAGGAAAAATAATCCGCTGTTGAGAGACAAAACAAACAGACAGAGGATTTAAAATAACTATGATTAATATGTTACAAGCTCCAGTGGAAAGACTTGAAGACATTCATGAATAGATGGGTCATTTCAGCAGAGAAATGGAAACAATAAGCAAATGGCAAAGGGCATGCTGGAAATAAATGTACCCTCCCCACAGTAACAGAGATGAAGCATGACTCTGACAGGCTCATCAGTAGGTCTGACACATCCAAGGAAGGCCTCGGTGAACTTGAACATAGGTCAATAGACAGTACTCGGATGGAAACAAAAGAGGAAATTATTGAAAACAATTTTTAAAGAACAGAGTATCCAAGGCATGTAGGCCGATATTAGTCCAAAATATATTTAATTGAAATAACGGAAGGAAAAGGGAGAGAATGGGGAGAAAACATTTGAAAATGAATGGTCTAGAATTTTCCACAAATAAGAATTGTAAAACAATCTAGAAATATATTCATACTGCTGAAGACCAAAGGTAAAGAGAAGTATTAAAGTCTGTCAGAGAAAAGTACATAATCATCTTCAGGAAATGGAAAGTCTCCCAGGTTTCTGAGACCAGGTATAACCAGAGTAAAGGTATCACCATGCCTGAAAAAAATTATTTATCACTTAGAGGAGTGAATGTCTACCAAAGAGGTTAAGAAAAATCAGAGAAGGGAGGTAACAATGTCAAATCTCCAGCATAAAGCATGCTTTTCCTGGCTAGGAGAAGTTGGTTCACACAGTTTTCTATAGCTTTATTGTAAAAATTAATAAATCAATTAATTGTATGAGCATATATAAATAACAAGTAAATACAACTTTTTTACAAAAACAGATTTTGATGCTACTACCATTTTATCAGTGATAAAACTAACCATTTCTTGATATTTGTACTCAAATAATATTCATTTCTGATGATTTTCTTTTCAATAGCATTTGCTTCTTACTTTCAACGTAATTTCGATCATTATCTTTCCAATATCTTCTTAGGTAGATTTTACTATTCCGTTAAGTTGAGTTTAATATTCATTGATAGATATTTTAAATATCAGGGATTAAACTGGCAAATAATATTATGCAAAACCCACTCAGCATTACTACCATGAATCAAGAGTCTTCAATCAGAAGAACTCTGGGACCCTGAAGAAAGCAAGCACATCATTCAGGGACTAATCAAGAGTCAGGAACCACACGGTAATTTATTTAAGGGTGATTTGCAGCAGAGAGGTGATGTGTCAATAACTAGTACATCAAATTTTAATGTCTCTCAAGAAAAATGCCAATGTGGAAAAGGAAATGTCGGCTATCTGGTCTACTGCAAGCCACATGATTTGCACTACACACATTTTCTATTCTAATCATTTGCCAGTAATAAGGGAAAAGAAAGAGATAATGCGCAGAGAATTCAAAAGTATCTTAAAGCTGGTTACATCAGTGTTTTCAATTGCTGAAAACTCACCAAGCTGTAAACCTAAGGTTTATACACCTGTCTTTATCATTTTTATATTTCAATAAAAACTTAAAATAAGCCATACATGTTGCAAAGTTTAATTTCTGATGACGTAGCTTGTACATGGCAATCCACAGAATCCATGTATTTAGCCCTACTGACACACTTATTTCTTTATGTTGTAATTGCGTATTTAACTGCAATGACTCTGAATTGAAAATAATCTTGTTTCCAGGCTCTAAATAAAGGTTTTTTCAAAAGAAATAATTGAAGAATGAGCTTACTTTGGAAGTAAAGACTTGTCAATCATTCAAAATGTTTTCTCTATGACTTCTTACAGGTTCCTAGTTTCTCTCTAAATGAAGGTAATTGTCATTATAAATGCAATCAGAAAGCTGATTCCAACAGTACTAATTACTTTATGTCAAAAATCAAATGCCCCCCATTTCATTCACTAAGCTCTTTTTAAAAAAAATGATATATATTTGACTTCTATTACTTTCAAGTGTACAGCATAGGAATTTAACATCTTTATAGATTACACTTCATGCAAAGTTATTATAAAACATTGACTATATTCCTTGTGCTGTACATTAGATCTCTGTAACTTATTTATTTTATACATAGTAGCTGGTACCCCTTAATCCTCTTCACCCATTTTGCCCCTTCCCCCATCCCTCTTTCCTCTGGAAACCACCAGTCTGTTCTCTGTATCTGTGAGTCTGTTTCTGCTTTGTTACATTTGTTCCTTTATTTTATTTTTTTAGATTTCACAAATAAGTGAAATCATGCCCTTCAATGAAATTTAGTTAAGGGACCCAATCTTGCCCCCAAACTGAAAACTGAACCCTCTTCACCCTTCAAGGGAGAATCATTCCCTGTCTTAGAAGACAGGTCTTTCCAACAGCACTGTTAACAAATGAATCACCTTTTGTGGTAGACAGATTTCACTGATGGTCTCAATTAATTCTTTTCCAAGCCATGCCATTTGCTTTGTAACTTTCTAGTCTTCCCTTTGACTGTGGACTTTTCTATATCACATGCTCTGGCCAAAGTGATGTCAGCAAATGTGCTGCAAGCAGAGAAGTGAAGAAAGAAAAGTGCACTTCCTTTTGCCCTGTTCATGACACGGCCTGCTCTCTCTTGTATCCTCACCATCAGCATGAGAAGGAGTGCTCACCAGCCTGGTGGCAGGTGAGAGTCCATGGGAAGCAGAGCCGCATCATCTCAGCTGAAGCTACCAGAGGCTAGTCAGTTCAGAGCATACCCTGGAGCTTATTACACAGGAGTGAGTACACCCAGCCAAACCAGCCCGGTTCAATCCAGAGCAGCAGGCACTCCAAGCTGACCCAAAACCTGGCAAAAAGATAATGAATGGTTGTGATTTTAAGTCACTAAATTTTGGAGTAATGTGTCATGGAGCAGTATCTATGTACTATAACTTTCTACCTCTGGCTAAAGTTTTCTCTCTCCATGATTTTTAAAATTTTTTTTAAAATTTTGTTTTGTTTTCTTAAGAAATAATATTCATAGCACTTCACTGGAGCTACTGCTCAGGCAAACTAAATTGAGAATCAAAAAGAGCACTAAGGGCTTCCCTGGTGGCGCAGTGGTTGAGAGTCCGCCTGCCGATGCAGGGTACATGGGTTCATGCGGCGGAGCGGCTAGGCCCGTGAGCCATGGCCGCTGAGCCTGTGCGTCCGGAGCCTGTTCTCCGCAACGGGAGAGACCGCAACAGTGAGAGGCCCGCGTACCGCAAAAAAAAGAAAAGAAAAGAAAAGAAAAGAAAAGAGCACTGAGTGAGGTGGTCACTTGGATTTCTCAATAGCTAGAGACCATTTTTCTTCATACCAGCAAGAGACATTGTGAATCCAAACTGCATTACAACTAAAATACAGAGTATTACGTACCATGAACTTTTACTTGGGAAGAGTTAAAAGCTTAAATTTAGGGCTTCCCTGGTGGCACAGTGGTTGAGAGTCCGTCTGCAGATGAAGGGCACACGGGTTCGTGCCCCGGTCCGGGAAAATCCCACACGCCGCGGAGCGGCTGGGCCTGTGAGCCATGGCCGCTGAGCCTGCGCGGCCGGAACCACGCCCGCTGAGCCTGCGCGGCCGGAGCCACGCCCGCTGAGCCTGCTTGTCCAGAGCCACGCCCGCTGAGCCTGCGCGGCCAGGCCGCGTACGGAGCCTGCGCGTCCAGAGCCTGTGCTCCGCAACACGAGAGGCCTCAGCAGTGAGAGGCCCGCGTACCGTAAAAAAAAAAAAAAAAAGCTTAAATTTAAAAGCTACAAATGTTGAGTCCACCAAATGATATAATTGGTAAACAGTAAGAATTATATTTTCTTAATTGTTTTTGGACCTAGAAATTATCATACTAAGTGAAGTAAATCAGACAAAGACAAATATTATATGATATCACTTAATGCAGAATCTTAAAGACGATACAAATGAACTTATATACAAAACAGAAACATACTACAGGCAAGAAAACAAACTTCTTTTACCAAAGGGGAAAGGCATGGGTGGGGGGACAGGGGATAAATTATGAGTTTGGGATTAACATATATGCACTATTATATATAAAATAGATAACCAATAAGATCCTATTGTATAGCACAGGGAACTATATTCAATATATTGTAATAACTTGTAATGGAAAAGAATCTGAAAAATCATATATATATATATATATATGTATAAATCTCCTCTTAACTAATCACAAAGAAAAAGATATAATTGATGCTGAGGACCTGAATAAAGCCAGCTGATTTTTGTTCTGCTCCTAAACTTAAATAATTTTCAACTCTCCTATTCAATCTTTGCATATGTATATGAAGCACTTTGCTGTACACCTGAAATTAACACAGCACTGTAAATTAACTAAAGTCAATAAAATAATAAAAGAAAAGAAAAATTAAAAGAAAATAAAAGGCAGCATCCTCTGGGTGCTTGTCATTGACAAAAAGAAAAAGAATTAAACGTACAATAGGAGTGGTCTGATTTCCACATTAAGAGACATTGTTTCAAGGTTTAAATAAAAGGTTTTGAAAATCATTTGGAAATGTTTTACAATAAAATAGGTGCTAATTCAATAAATGTAGGCTTACTGACTGTTTCACTAAGTGTGCATGAACCCACAGGTTGTTATTAAGGAATATAATAAGTTTGATGACTTTGTCAATTAAGCAATAATGATGAACAGCTGCACAAAATCAGTCTCCTGCTCTGGATCATTCCAAGAATTTGGGGAAAGAGCCAGTGACTTGATGAACAGTGAAAAAATATAGTTTATATGAGAATTGTATTATAAAATATCATGAATATTTTTTCTGTGTGCAGCTAGATGATACCCCTGGTGTTGGCTCAGCTGTCTTTGATGAGTCAGGAGACAATTAGGAGTATTGTTCTGCTAATTGCATATAACACAGCTAAAACATATATCATATTCCAACACAATGACTCTTTTATATTTATTCTCTCTGTTTCAGAGATAAGAATAAATAGGAATTTTAAAAAATGAAGAACTTTAAAACCTTCTCTAAGGCAATTTATTTTTTCAGGAAATGTTTACTGGGCACCTCTTCTTTACCAGCCACTGTGAATCTCAAACAAAGACTGCATGACTCTCCTTTCGGATGTCTAATGGTAAGAAATTATTTCCTTTTAACTGATCACAAAAAAAGAGATACAATTGATGTTAAAGATCTGAAAAAAGCCAGCTGATTTTTATCTGCTCCCAATCTTAAATAATTTTCAACTCTCCAATTCAAAGTATGCTTAGGTAGAACAAAAGATATTCACAGTATTTACAGCAGAACAATTATTTATCATCTTTCAATGTTTGTTTTTCTTTCTACCTATTTCTGTTTCCTTCAGCTCTGCTGGATGATAATGTATATCCACACGTGTATTATACTTTTCCCGTGAAAACTGAGCTTCTTAGACAAGACTTGCTGTTGCTTGTGTTAACTTTACAACACTTCATCCAATTATTTATTTAGGTCATCAAATTTTTGAAAAGTAAAGACGTGGATTTGAAACACAGCTTTGTCATGGATTGGTTTCAAGAAACTGGAGAAAGTTATTTCATCTCTCTAGGCTTCGATTTCCAAATATACAACATGGGAATTGAAATATTTGCTTACTTTACCTCACAAATAGATGTAAGGAGTAAATAAAATGCACTTTTGGAAAGCACTTTACAGTTAGAATAAAATGTGAGACATATTCTCTTAATCATAAGGAATTAATAGTTTGTACATCTGATTTTGTGGAGATTTCTAAATGGGAATAAACTTGTTAAAGTTACAAGGACTAACGTTTTATAATTACTTCTAACAGTTCATCCCCTCATCATCAATCACTATATTTTTCATGTAGTTGGTACGATGTTCTGGAGTTCTTTAGAAGTGGAGCTGAATATTCTTTCTTCTTCAGGGAAGGACTGCTTCACTAAGGGTTCCTTTTCTCTGGGCCACATGGGGTCAGATAGCTTCATTGTTCAGATGATAGTTTTACACTCAGAGAAAAATGGGAAAGAAAAGAGTAACTGAAAATAAGGCTATATTCACAATTTGGAAATTTTCTACACTTTTCTAAAATCATGAAAACGATAAAGTCATGACTATGAGTCCTAAAAGAGTAATCTAATAGGTTTCTAGAGTGAATGTATTAGAATGCCTTTCTAATAAATCGTAAATACATATCCCTTAAAAATATTTTATACCTCAGGCTAACATACATAGGGGGAAAAGACGTGTGGCACAATAAAAGAAAATGTTGTAAGAGAGTTTCATTTTTTTAATTAATTTTTATTGGAATATAAACAATGTGTCAGTTTCTGCTGTACAGCAAAGTGATTCAGTGATACATGTACATGTATCTATTCTTTTTCAAATTCTTTTCCCACTTAGATTATTACAGAGTATTGAGCAGAGTTCCCTGTGCTATACAATAGGTCCTTTTTGGTTATCTATCTTATATATAGTAGTGTGTATATGTCAATCCCAATCTCCCAATTTATCCTTCCCTACCCCCTACTTTCCCCCTTAGTAACCATAAGTTTGTTGTCTACATCTGTGACTCTATTTCTGTTCTGTAAACAGGTTCATTTGTACCATATTTTAGATTCCACATATAAGTGGTAACATATGACATTTAGGTTTCTTCCATGTCCTAGCTATTGTAAATAGTGCTGCAATGAACATGGGAAGAGTTTTAAATTTTATATCAAAAAATAATATCTGATTGCTTCCCCAGGCTTGTCTCCTGCCATCAGGTTCTGTCAAGAGAGGCCACTTTCAGTGCTTCCCTGGTGGCGCGGTGGTTGAGAGTCCGCCTGCCGATGCGGGGGACACGGGTTCGTGCCCCGGTCCGGGAAGATCCCACATGCCGCGGAGCGGCTGGGCCCGTGAACCATGGCCGCTGGGCCTGCGTGTCCGAAGCCTGTGCTCCGCAACGGGAGAGGCCACAACAGTGAGAGGCCCGCGTACCGCAAAAAAAAAAAAAAAAATGAGAGGCCACTTTCAGACCCTCCAGCAGCCCAGCATCCTTCCTCCCACATTGTGGCCCTCATCGCCGTTGCCAGGCATACACTTTGCAGAATATCACGTATGTATCCTTGAGATATTACATTAGTCTCCTGTTGGATAACATAAATTAGGTCCCCTTTGTACAATTTATCATATTACTCTAAACTCTTTTATTCTTAGTTTTGAGTATAGTTGTTATTAGCTTTTAATTTTTGTGTGACTATTTGTTAATCTACTATCTCCACAGTCTTACCTATGAAGGCAGGTACCGTGTAGTTCACTATGGAACCTAAAGCGTTTAGCACAGTGCCTGGCAGATAGGAAGTGTGTGATGGGCATTTGAACGAGTTAATTTCAAAAAGGAGGAATTAATGAATTATAACCACTCAAAGCTCACAGGCATTTAGTTGGAAAATTATTTCTTAGAAACAACACTTTAAAAATACATAATGCTGAAAAGTTTAATTTTACCTTTCACTAGAGCTATATGCAGTGCTATATCATTAAATGTTGCCAATTAGATTTACCAGGCATCCTTAGATAACATTTCTCTGGATGTTTGAGTTTATTTGTATTATTATATCATGCTATGCTGTAGCATTCCAGTTTTAAACTAACAATTACACTGAAACACTTACTAATTTCATTGGATTACATAGCAAAGTTTTTATTTAAAGATGTTATCGAAATTAGATTCAACCTTGATACATCATGCAGTTAGTTTGCTGGATGAAATCAGTTACAGCTGTCAAAAACTGTGAATGGTCGGATATTTTTTCCTACATACAAGCTGATAAGTAAGCCTGCTACAGTTTCGTGAATGCTGGCAGAAGACGAGATATTCCTGGATCAGAGACAAAGGGCTTTATTACTCATGGTACAGCAAGTGGCACGAGCTTTGGACTTGTATCGGGTCCCTCTGTCCCCTAAGTCCAATGGGAGCCTGGTGAATGCTGAAGACAGTAAACAAACCTGCAGTCTACTTTACAGAGAGGCACTATTTCTGTCTTCAGAGACTGTATCCTTACAAACATAGTCCAGAACACAAACGGTCAGTGCCTCTGCTCACAGACATGCAAAAATATAATACATCCATGGACGACTGTTTCCTAGCGTATTCTTCTCCTATTGATGCAAATCTTGCAGATTACATTTTGAAATAATCATTTTATTCATTTTATCAGGGCAGTACGTGTATGTGTCAGAAAAGTTTGATTTCGATAGGTAAATTTATGCTCACTAAATATTATACCAATTAAAAATATACTTGTTTATTGAAACTCTTCTTGCTAATAAAACAATGGATAACAATCTGAGGTTTTAAAAATATTAAATGTGTGGTTTCCCCTCTTTTGGGTTGTATTTCTAGGTTCAATTATGTTGCACAATTTAAAAGTGATCCTTTCGATGTGTAAGAATTATGTGTAGTCCAATCTCAAAACTCTAGCTTTATTATAGAATCCTTAAGGTGGCAGCAGTGATAAAGACGTTAGTCAGAGGTGTATATCACATATAACATCCCAAGTCAGTTATATCCTTTTTCCATTCCCAACATGTGCTGCTGGTTTCAGAAGAAACCTGATTCTATCCATGTTATAACCCAACTTTGCTTTAAAAATGGAGAAATCTGAGGTGATTGCATGACTGAGGTCATTAACTAGAATTCATGTTTCTGAAATCTAGTGTAGTATTGCTCTAAACAAGAGAGAGGGGAGGGCCATTTCCGTGGGGACAACTCTGCTCCTCCCATGGAAACCTACACGAGACATCACAGGAGGAGCAGGAAACCCAGGATTCGGCACAAATCTCCTTCTTGAAATGATTAGAGAGTTGCCTACACACTAATATGGAATTATTAACATATTAAATTGATTTCCTCTCTAATATACTTCATTTATATTTTGGTTGTGAATTATGTTTTTCTCATTTCTGTCTGCTAAATTCAGGTGCAGATATAGTAAGAACGGATTTGATTTTCTCTAACCCCTTTTCTCATGCATAAGACAAAATAGGCACCCTATTTAAATTTAATGTTATAAAAGGAAGATATAGAATTGTAAGATAATTCAGCATACTTATTCTGTGAAGGAATAAGCTGAAACAGAAGATCTAAATAATTTGCCCAAGGTCTCAGAGCAGGTGGCATCAAGAAATAAAAATATGTAAATAAAACTTCCTAAACCTGTTGATTATATTTCATTCATCATCTTAAGGTCTTCTTTGTTTGTAATTTAAACATTAATACTCTATCAAGAAAATTGAGATATCTGTATTTCCTTTATCTATTTTTTTAAGACCCCTGCCTGACACAGAATATGTGACAGCCATTCTCATTGACCTAGCTGAGGATGGTGTTTTTGGACAAGAAGATATAGATAAACTACCTCCTCTGGAGCATCAGACGGGATAATGGACCCCAAGTGAAGGCCAGGGGCCACTCAAGGTGCTGACTGAGAACAGTGCTTTGGACCAGAAAAGCCTTGATGCCAGGTGTGGTGGGTTTTCAGCCAAAGGTGAAACAGCAGCAGAAACACCCCCAGGACAAATGGTGGGAGCAGAGTCTACAGATGGGACAGAGAGATAGAGGAGGGGTGTCTGGGACTCTTGGGGGTACCATGACCAGCCCGAGATGCCTGTGACCCTGGGTTAGGGAAGATGGTACCCATATACGAGGAGGTAAATGTCTCCTCATAGCTCTCTTTGAGGCTCACGAGGTGGGATGCCTCATGAGAAGGGGACCCTGCACGTAAACCCGGTGCAGGTGAGGCAGGTTTGAGAAGAAGTGAAAGGCACGGTGTACCAGGCAGTGCAGGGTGCTGGGTGCCAGGTGTGAATCACCTTACTGCATCCTCACAAGGTCCCGGGTGGTGGGCAGGATGATCCCATTTTACAGATGAGAAAACTGAGGCTAGAGAGGCGAGTTCCTGCTGCTAGGAAGTGTCAGAGCCCAGAGCATGAGCCAACCTTGCCTGCTTGTCTTGGTCCCTTTTCCTAAGGCACTCAGCTACAGCCGGTGCCTGCTGTTGGAAGACCATGGGTGCAGTAAGAAGAGCACCAGACGGAAGTGACATTGTAGTGGATCTGAGAGAGTATGTGGGAATGGGTTCCTGATGCAGCTGAAAAGGTGGGCACACGCGCAAGGTGTGAGGAGGATAGCAGCCTCCCGGCTGTTGGGGGACTAGGGGCGAGAAGCGGGGCACCTGGGGAAATCTCGGCCTGACCTTCCCGTGGAAGCTGGATTACCCACTTATCCAGGAAGCAGGAAGGAAGTGATTTTCCGTTTCTTCTCAGCACTGGTGAAACACCAGGTGGTTGATAAGTGGGATGAAGGAGAAATGGGGTGACAGAAAGAGACATCTTTTCTTCAGTGACCAGGGACAGGCTGCCTCACCTCGGAATCGCACTAATCAGTCCCGTGGTGCTGCGATCACCCACCACCCATATAGCAACACACAATGTGAGGTGCTGGGGGGCAGCCACTGGGTCCTGCACACAGGTCACAACACACCACGGGAGTCAGGGGACCAACTGAACTGTCTTACGTGCATGGTCTGTCTTTCCATTACGGTGTGAACTCCAGGTGGGCAGGAATGGTATCTTTTTTTGAAGCTGTGATCTTAGATCAGATTTTCCCAGAAACAGCCTCTGAGGCTCGCTTGGGATGGTTCTGGGGAGCAATACCTCTGTGAGAATCAAGACTGGGCAGAAGGAGAGGGTGGGCTGAGATGTTATCATAACAGAGCCCTCAGCCCACCCACGGGGATCTGGGAACGTTCTCGGTTGTCCCCAGAAGCAAGGGATATCTATTTGTATTTCTTTAAATTTCTTCTTTAATCTTTTATGTGTTTATCTCACTAATATTTGTTTATAACTTAGTATATACACTATCACAGTAACTATAGCCTCTAGTTCTCATTAACTAAAATCTAGCAACATGTGATATATTTTCACTTACTCATGACTTTTTCTACTCCCATTGTAAATATTATGAAACACCTACTAGAGAATAAACACCATTCAAGCACTGTGTATATAACAGGGAACCAACCAACCAAAATTTGACATCAGGAAGCATAACTACAGCGAGGGGAATCAGAGTAAACACATGAAGAATCTCATCTCCAGTGTAAAATTATGGCAGGGAAGCATTATGGTGGGAAACTGACTTTAGATGGAATGGCCATGAAAGTACTCTCTACCAGGGGATGTCTTCCTCACAGAAAGGTTAGACTTGGAAAGAAAGCAGCCATGGGAGGAGCCAGAAAGAGGAGGGAGGTCCCCACAAATGAAAGCTGCAAAGTTCTGAGCTGTTGGAGGTGTCCTTGCAGTGTCGTCATCACTGACTTTGGGGCTGGATGGGGTCACTGGGGGAAACAGAAGAGGGTAAAAGCCTAGATGTCGTGAAAATCTAAAGGTAGTGAGTGATGGGTTAGCTGGCAAACAAGAAGGCTGAGGATCAGCAATACGTGGGAAGGTAGGAGGGAAAAGAGATGCTTCACAGTTGTGTTCCTTCTAATAATTTACAACAGCAAATTCAAATAATAAAGTTGAACTTTAATGTTACTTCCAGATGAAGGAAAACCAATCAAACAATATATATATAAAAGTATTTGGAGTTAAATGGAAATAGTGTATTCATACTTACTAAGGAATGAAAATGTTCTATCCCTACTAACTTTTAGGATAATAACATGTAGTTCAATAACAAAGTGAAAAATGAACAAGGGTTTTCTTCAGTTTCCAAAGTATGTTTTTTCACTAAAGGAAAATAAGATTAGTGGCAGTTTAGAGGGCTAGAAAAGTCAGATTTCTCTACTTCGTCCTTCTCCAGAACTATTCTATGATTATGGTAGATTAGTTTGGTGCTTGAATCCACACTGTTGTGTTCAGCCTTTGTGATATTCAGTAGCCCATAGACTTGTAACATGATTCTCTAGATTCATTTAACAAAGATAAAAGGGTGGAGATGAGAAGTATAGAAGCCACCATGCCTTTCTGAGAGCATGATTTCAATTAGGCATAAAAGATTATGAAGCTTCAGAGGGAATTATTGCTCATGAATTGATAGGCTGGCTACCATGGGGGTTAGGGATTGGAAGATGTAAGGAAAGGTGTTGAAGTGGGATCTGTAACAGAAACAAGAGTTATGTGATGAAGGCGAATCCCATAAACTCTTGTCCCAGAATTATCATCTCTAAAATTGGGATATGAGTGATAACTACCATGTTACAAGACTAAACATTTTAATTTGTAAAAAATACTTACGAATGTGTTTGCAACACTACAATTTTAATATAAAGGCTTATTGTTGTTTTGTTATTCTAATTTTAAATCACTTAATAATTACAGCTTAAGATTGGATACTGAAATTTAAGCAAGCTTGAAGTTAATTAAGGTAGTAAATCTTTTAACCAAGCCTGAGGGGTACAATATCTATTGAACCCAAAATATAATCACAGCATTTTTTGGAAACTGGAACTAATACATTACAATTCACTAATGCAGCACCTAATATAATGTCCCCGACATTTACCGTGGTGGTCTAATCATGTAAGTATCAATACTTAATAGGTGGTGATCCTGATGACGTGAAAAGAAGGGACAGGAGCATGGGAGCTAGAGGACAGAGTGGGAGTGAGGGAGAAGGTCACAGGAAGACCAGAAGCCAAAATCCCTTCAAATATTATCCTTTAAGAAAACATTCAGGTAAATCCATATGCAAAAAGTTCTATTTACATTTCAGAAATACTCACCTGAACTTTCCTTTAAAAAGCACATTCTCTTACCATCTTTTAAATTATAAATTACAAGTTTTGTTCCACATGTAACTTTTCTGGAGCATATCTGGTCTGTGAACTGACTAATAGCATAAGTATATAGAGTACAGAAAATATAATGAAGTGTGAAGGTCATGTTTAAAATATTTATTTTCTGCAAAGACTTTGATTGAAACAAACATTATAAGGTATGCAAAACATGAATTCCTAATGCAGTTCAATTATATTTAATATGTCATTGACTAATTAAAACTTGTTTGTGTTTTACTTTTTAATCCTTACAGCACTATATATATATTCCCAAATTATTTTCATGTTTAAAGAAAGAAAATATCTAAACTTTTAAATTTAAAAAGTGATATGAGCTTATAACGGATTATTGCTAACAAGAATTGTGCTTCCAATTTACTTGAACTCCCTAAAGAGGGAACTTTACCAAGTGGTTTTATATTAGAAAGGACCAGTCTCTTCTGTCATACTTGACACTCTTCTTTAGTAATTGTTTTATCTCAGAATTATAAAAAATAAATCTAATAAAATTGGCATGACTATTAAAGCTTAATTATCCTATAGGGATTCTGTTAAAGTTCTCAGTCTTTTTCTATATGAACTCAGAGATCTGATGCTTAACAATTATCTGATTCTGAGACAGTAAGAAGAACTCCTTGAACCTCAGTTTCCTCACCTTTAAAATAAGGTTAGGAAAACATTTCATCTGATTAAATAAGTTTGGGTCAGTTAATGTTCTAGTATACTACCTGTCACAAAATAGGCATTCATTAAACCAGAAGTAACTTAGAAGGAATTTACCAAAGGGGCAAAAGCAAGGATTTTGAAATCAGAACCTTGGAAAGGATTTTGATTCCATTCTATACTTGCTGTATATGTTCACAAGTTAACTGGCCTCATTGATTACTAAGAATAAAAGAATGTTTATGATATATGCATATGAAGATTCTCATAAGGTACAAGTAATCACTTTCATTGTCATTTATAATTATATTCCAACTATCTATTCTCATTAGTAAATCTTCCTCCTAAACTCTGATAGAAAATCATTCCTATATTCCATCCATAATAAAATACACTATATTTAAAATAATTTTATCCTCAGAGACTAAGTATTTGCAATCAACAAAAATTCATCAATCCCTCTTCATCATTTGATGGTTGATAATCCCAAAAATAGTGAAAGAAAACCTTAATTTAAATATAGTACTGTAGACAAGCCCACAGCAAACATCATCCTCAATGGTGAAAAACTGAAAGCATTTCCACTAAGATCAGGAACAAGACAAGGTTGCCCACTCTCACCACTCTTATTCAACATAGTTTTGGAAGTTTTAGCCACAGCAATCAGAGAAGAAAAGGAAATAAAAGGAATCCAAATCGGAAAAGAAGAAGTAAAGCTGTCACTGTTTGCAGATGACATGATCCTATACATAGAGAACCCTAAAGATGCTACCAGAAAACTACTAGAGCTAATCAATGAATTTGGTAAAGTTGCAGGATACAAAATTAATGCACAGAAATCTCTGGCATTCCTATATACTAATGATGAAAAATCTGAAAGTGAAATCAAGAAAACACTCCCATTTACCATTGCAACAAAAAGAATGAAATATCTAGGAATAAACCTACCTAAGGAGACAAAAGACCTGTATGCAGAAGATTATAAGACACTGATGAAAGAAATTAAAGATGATACAAATAGATGGAGAGATATACCATGTTCTTGGATTGGAAGAATCAACATTGTGAAAATGACTCTACTACCCAAAGCAATCTATAGATTCAATGCAATCCCTATCAAACTACCACTGGCATTTTTCATAGAACTAGAACAAAAAATTTTGCAATTTGTATGGAAACACAAAAGACCCCGAATAGCCAAAGCAATCTTGAGAACGAAAGAAGGAACTGGAGGAATCAGGCTCCCTGACTTCAGACTATACTACAAAGCTACAGTTATCAAGACGGTATGGTACTGGCACAAAAACAGAAAGATCAATGGAACAGGATAGAAAGCCCAGAGATAAACCCATGCACATATGGACACCTTATCTTTGATAAAGGTGGCAGTAATGTACAGTGGAGAAAGGACAGCCTCTTCAATAAGTGGTGCTGGGGAAACGGGACAGCTAGATATAAAAGTATGAGATTAGATCACTCCCTAACACCATACACAAAAATAAGCTCAAAATGGATTAAAGACCTAAATGTAAGGCCAGAAACTATCAAACTCTTAGAGGAAAACATAGGCAGAACACTCTATGACATAAATCACAGCAAGATCCTTTCTGACCCACCTCCTAGAGTAATGGAAATAAAAACAAAAATAAACAAATGGGACCTAATGAAACTTCAAAGCTTTTGCACAGCAAAGGAAACCATAAACAAGACCAAAAGACAACCCTCACAATGGGAGAAAATATTTGCAAATGAAGCAACCGACAAAGGATTCATCTCCAAAATTTACAAGCAGCTCATGCAGCTCAATAACAAGAAAACAAACAACCCAATCCAAAAATGGGCAGAAGACCTAAATAGACATTTCTCCAAAGAAGATATACAGACTGCCAACAAACACATGAAAGAATGCTCAACATCATTAAGCATTAGAGAAATGCAAATCAAAACTACAATGAGATATCATCTCACACCAGTCAGAATGGCCATCATCAAAAAATCTAGAAACAATAAATGCTGGAGAGGGTGTGGAGAAAAGGGAACACTCTTGCACTGCTGGTCGGAATGTGAATTGGTTCAGCCACTATGGAGAACAGTATGGAGGTTCCTTAAAAAACTACAAATAGAACTACCATATGACCCAGCAATCCCACTACTGGGCATATACCCTGAGAAAACCAAAATTCAAAAAGAGTCATGTACCAAAATGTTCATTGCAGCTCTATTTACAATAGCCCGGAGATGGAAACAACCTAAGTGCCCATCATCGGATGAATGGATAAAGAAGATGTGGCACATATATACAATGGAATATTACTCAGCCATAAAAAGAAACGAAATTGAGCTATTTGTAATGAGGTGGATAGACCTAGAGTCTGTCATACAGAGTGAAGTAAGTCAGAAAGAAAAAGATAAATACCGTATGCTAACACATATATATGGAATTTAAGAAAAAAAATGTCATGAAGAACTTAGGGGTAAAGCAGGAATAAAGACGCAGACCTCCTAGAGAACGGACTTGAGGTTATGGGGAGGGGGAAGGGTGAGCTGTGACAGGGCGAGAGAGTCATGGGCATATACACACTAACAAACGTAGTAAGGTAGATAGCTAGTGGGAAGCAGCCGCATGGCACAGGGATATTGGCTCGGTGCTTTGTGACAGCCTGGAGGGGTGGGATAGGGAGGGTGGGAGGGAGGGAGTCGCAAGAGGGAAGACATATAGGAACATATGTTGATGTATGACTGATTCACTTTGTTATAAAGCAGAAACTGACACACCATTGTAAAGCAATTATACCCCAATAAAGATGTTAAAAAAAACCTGTAAATAAATAAATAAATAAATAAATAAATAAATAAATAAATATAGGACTGTAATCAGGTATCCATTATTATCTTTTATGGGATCTCAATTAGAGATATTTATTGAGATGATAGAAACTGTAATCAATTGTGGCTGAAGAATGTCACCTGCCGTATCAGTAAACAAAGGATGCTGGGCCATCAAGCCCTCACTCACTGCAACTGCCCCCAAAGATGCCCCCTGAGGGGACTCAGGATGGGAAAGAGCAGGATACTGACCCCAGAGAGTTAAGGTGCACATCAAAGGAGTGATGTCAGTGAGCCCAGACTCTTTCCTCTTCCCGTACATAGAAGAGCTCTAAACTCATTAACGTGAGGTGTCTGGTTTTCTTTAATTAACAGTAATCTTTTGATGTTCTGACGACTGCTTTATTTATTTCTTTCTTTATTTTTGCAAAAACCCCTCTATATCCTGGCTCCTCCCTCACTTCCGTGGAGCCGTCCCTCGGAGCGTCTGAGAGGCTGCCTCCTGGGCTTACATCCTCAGTATGCTGCCAAATGAAACATAAGCCTCAACTTTTAGGTTCTGCATTTTTTTTTTCAGGTGACACAATCAACAAGGATCAGGTAAAATAAATAAATAAAAGATAAAAGCCTCCTGAAAAGTTACAAATTTATGTAGTCCCACCCTCCAGATTTATATTCAAGGGCAACATAACAAAAAAGGTACCCTTATCAAGTGTTATAACTATACCTAGGGTAAAAAGAATCTGATTTTTTCGCCTCTTTAAATATCAAAATCTTGAAACATGAAAAGTGAGTTGTACAATCCCTTTGTTCTTGCATAGAAACATTATTAATTGTTTCACTGAAGTGTATCACTCCCTGTAACACCATAAGAAATGTTAGAGTGACAATGGGATTGAATTACCCTCAGTAGATCGAATAAACGTCAAAACGAAATGGTACAATTATTCTCCATTTCTCCCCGTGCTTCTATATTTACATTATCATTATACTTCTGGTGCCATCTTCCATAATGGCATGTGTAGAAACTTTTTAACAGGCTATTGTAGCAATACATTTTAAAAAGGTAGCCCATGATGAAGTGAATCAGCTATATGTATACCTATATCCCCTCCCTCTTGGACCTCCCTCCAACCCCCTACATCCCACCCATCTAGGTCATCACAGAGCACCAGGCTGAGCTCCCTGTGCCATACAGCACGTTCCCACTAGCTATCTGTTTCATGTATGGTAGTGTATGTATGTCAACCCCAATCTCCTAATTCATCCCATCCCCCCATCTTCCCCACCTGTCCACATGTCTGTTCTCTATGTCTGTGTCTCTATTCCTGCCTTGCAAATAAGTTCATCTGTAAAGCAGCTATACCCCAATAAAAAAAAAAAAGAATAGGTCATAAAGAACATTATTAATTTAGTGTTACAGTATCTCTAAAATTTTCCAAGTACATACTCACTTTAAGGGACTCTACCCTACAACAATGAAAGCATCAGTATATAAGGATATATTCACAAAGATGTGTTTACTTCAGTATTGTTTACAGTGGGGAAAAAACAACCCTGAATGTCTATTAGTAGAGAAATAGTTGAATAAATTCTGGTACGTTCGTACTGGGGAAAAAACAAAAAACATAGCATACTTAGTTTTCCTTCTGTCAAAGTTACTTTATTATGCCACACCTTTTGAAACTGTTAGGATTCTATCTGCTTCTCAACAATCACATTCTCTTATTTCTCCTGGTAATCTGAGTTTAAGAGCAACACATTCCTTTTTCCCCCTAAAATGTATCTTCAGACTTTATTCCTTTATTAGAAACTGTGGAGACACTTAAAAAACTCATCTGGTAGAAAAGTTTATCATCTTCATTTTACAGTGAAGAGGCTGCAAATCTCAGTCCAGATTCCCATCTAGTTAAGGGTAGAGAAGGCCTTTCTGAAGGCAAAGACCATGGCCTTCATACAGCGTCATTCTGCCTTCCTATTGCCTGGCCTATATTACCTTAGCTCAACACTTGAATCATGATTACAAACAAAATGCTACTTTCCCAAAGCAGATTTTTGCCTTTTTCACTTATCATTTTATAAATATCATAAATATTGAATTGTGCTTCCCAATGTTTCCTATAACTTACTTCTTTTGATTTTGTTTTCTAATCCTCAGGGGATAAACCCCAAGGTTGTATTTGTGAAGTCTTGTTGAGATCATTACATATTCATTACTATTTATAATTTACCTAGTTTTCAGGGCAAAGAATACATTAGGAATTTACATAAAACCAGTTTAAGTTTAAAAGCTATATATCATCTTATTTGTTTTATATTTCTTAGAGATAGATCACCTGATATTTCAGACATGAAGTTTGCATTATTATGGTCTGACAAAACCCTAAGGCTGAGTTAATTTGCTCTTGTTGTTGGGATAATTAACACGAGACTCTGGCCTACAGCTAGAGAAACATGGAACTGGGATGTCTTGTGCACCATAAATCCAACTGAAGCTTATATTAATCTTGTGAATTCACTGACACAATGTTCACAAATTTAAAAAAAAATTTTTCCTAAGTCACACTCATTAAATTCTCATGATAGTCATAGAACTTTTTAATCTACTTTATAGAGAAAATGTGTGAACTATTGTATCTTTTCTCCTCTCTTATCTAAAATGTACACTTTTGGGGAATTCCCTAGCAGTCCACTGGTTAGGACTCTGAACTTCCACCACAGGGGGCACGGGTCCCATCCTTGGTTGGGGAACTAAGATTTGCATGCTCCGTGGCACAGCCAAAAAAGAAAAAAAAAAAGAAGAAAAATGTAGTTTAAAAAATATATATACCCTTTTTTAATGTAATCTGCACATCACTTGCATTAGAATCCCAATGGATGCTTGTTTAAAAATATAGATTACTTCTTCCAGCCCATCTATTTATTAGATCGTGAGAGGGAACAAAACACATAATTAAAACCTTCCCGAGATGATTTTTAACATATATTAATGTTTGAGACCCACTAC
Source organism: Stenella coeruleoalba (assembly GCF_951394435.1). Taxonomy (NCBI): domain Eukaryota; kingdom Metazoa; phylum Chordata; class Mammalia; order Artiodactyla; family Delphinidae; genus Stenella; species Stenella coeruleoalba. The sequence continues at coordinate 145,737,461 of NC_137149.1, read as the reverse complement.
ACATGCTCCTGCTTTTTTGCCTTTATCTGTGAAAAAATAAAGCTCTCCCTCATTTCCAAGAACAAATTATTTAGTTTTCTTAACCATATTACCTCACATTTTCCTTTTGTCATTCTTGCTAGATATCCTCCTTTATCTCCAGCAATCTGAAAAGCTTCTTTTATCTAAAACCCTTCTTTTATCTAAAAATTTATTCTGATTTCCTCTAATAAAAAGTAACTTGATCCAGCTACACTGCCTGATGTTTCAGCCCCAATATAGCTAAGTTTTGCCATGAAGAACCTTCTGGAAGTAAAATTTTATGCTGTACTATTTTCTATTATATATGGTTCATCATTTTTTTCATCTATATTGTTCACATTGGTATTATCCTATATTTCTTGGCTAAGGTCCAATTTCAAACTTTAACTGACCTTATTGATAGAAAAGTTGACACAAGAATCAATCTGGGAATCTGAAATTGTGTAGGGCATATGCACATGGTTGTAATAACCATTACAAAACTTACTATACACAGATACTTGGGCCATAGGAATATCACCCCTTTGGCTTAGTGACCAGTAAATGATGGTGGAAAATGAGAGAATGTTGCTGATTGTAGAAAAAACAATTTATTGGCTCACACAATGTTCATGCCATGCCCTTCCTGACATGACACATCTGCTCTAGGAGGATAAGGTAAAATTAGCCAGAGAGATCTGAAGATGCTTTACTGCTGATTCTTAAGATGGAGGAAAGGGGTCATGGGCCAAAAAAGCTGGCAGCCTCTAGAAGCTGGAGAAGATTTCCCCTTACTCTCCGGAAGGAATGCAGCCTTGCCAACACCTTGATTTTAGCTGGTGAGATCCATCTTGGACATCTGATTATACTGAAGTAAGCCACTTGGTGCACCCTGCACACGAGGAGAAGGTATTTTTCAACGGTGCAGATACCAGGAGGTGGGATCAGTGGAACCATCCCTATCACAACTGTACTTCTGATGAGTGACAATACTTCAAGAAATTCTGAGTCTCCAGGGGCTGCAGGGGATGAGAAGATCCTGGCCTATGACAAATTGACTGGATGGAATTTTCAGACTGAAATGATGCTGACTCCATTAAACCTTGGGCAGTCTCTCCTGAGCTTCAGTCTGTGAACATGTCCCATACAGTGGGATATGGGAAATGTGTTTGGAAAAGCATCTCCTACCATCCCTCTGCCTTTTGTGGCTGTGTATTACAAAAGCAGCTGTGAGCCAGGGGTTATGACTATGGAATTTCTTGCCTCCTTTGGTTGATACTGGTTGCTTGGGTCTGCTTAGCTCCTGAACTCTTGATGGCTAAAAGATCTCTCTCCACTCTGTCAGGGTTTGTAAACATACTCCAAGAAACTCGGGAATCTTGGAAGAAAAACTTCTGGGGACAATGGCTCTTTAGCTTTCTGTTAGACAAATGGCTCCTTAACATTTGATTTCATTAGGAATAAAGTTCTCATGTCAAGATTCTAAACAAGAAAAATATTAGCCAGAAGACTCAGCAATGCAAGTGAGATATTAGGAAGTTAGCTGGCCCTACCTTGTCCACTTTCTTTGTCTACCTAAATTGCTTCCATGATGTCTGAAGTGCAACAACTGTGAAAAAGGAAGGCCCAGAATGAGGGTAAAGTAACCTGTTTCCAGGCTTGTTTTGTATCTATTCAACCACTCTATGTCTTTTGATTGGAACGTTTAATCCATTTACATTTGAAGTAATTATGAAGAGGTATATACTTGTTTCCATTTCGTTAATTGTTTTCTAGGTTTTTTTTTGCAGTTCTTTCTTGTTCTTTTGCTGTCTTCCCTTGTTATTTGACACCTATCTTTAGTGTTATGTTTGGACACCTTTCATTTTTGTGTGTGTCTATTACAGGTTTTTGGTTTGTGGTTACTATGAGGTTTAGATATAGCAACATATAGGCATGTGTATATATATATATAATATATATGATTATTTTAAGTTGATGATCTCATAAGTTTGAAAGCATTCCAACAATCCTGCATTTTCACACACCCACAGCATGTTTAATCTTTTTGACATCATGTTTTGCATCTTTTAGTTTTGTGTATCCCTTTACTACTTATTGTGGATATAAATGATTTTTACTACTTTTGTCTTTTAAACTTCCTACTAACTTCATAAATGCTTGATCTATATTACCTTTACTATATATTTGCCTTTATCTATGAGATTTTTCCTTTTATAATTTTCATATTTCTAGTTGTGGACTTTTCTTTTTCACTTAGAGAAGTCCCTTTAGCATTTCTTATAAAGCTTGTTTAGTGGTGCTGAACTCTTTTAGCTTTGCTTGTTGGTAAAACTCTTTATCTCTCCTTCAAATCTAAGTAATTTGCTGGGTAGAGGATTCTTGGTTGCAGGCTTTTTTCCTTCTGGCCTGAAAAGTTTTGTTGAAAAGTCAGCTGACAGTCTTCTGTGAGTTCCCTTGTACATAAATAATTACTTTTACCTTGCTGTTTTTAATATTGTCTATTTTTTGCCATTTTAATTACAATGTGTCTTGGTGTGGTCCTCTGGGTTCATTTGTTTGAGACTCTTTTTGATTCCTGGGCATGGATTTCTATTTCCTTTCCCAGGTTAGAGATATTTTCAGTTATTATGTCTTCAGATATGTTCTCTGACCCTTCCTCTCTCCTGGGGTAGCAATACTTATATCAGACAAAATAGACTTTAAAACAAAGACTGTAACAAGAGACAAAGGAAGACATTACATACTTGATAAGGGATCATTTCAAGCATCTTTTCCAACCACTACACTACGAGATTATAAATCAACTACAAGAAAGAACTGCCAAAACCACAAACATGTGGAGGCTAAAAATATGCTACTCAAAATCCAAGGGGTCACTGAAGAAATCACAAAGTACCTAGAGACAAATGAGAATAAAGCACAATGATCCAAAATCTATGGAAGACAGCAAAAGCAGTCTTAAGAGGGAGGTTTGTAGCAATAACACCTCAGTAAACAAGAAAAAAAATCTCAAACAAATAACCTAAACTTCCACCTAAAGGGACTAGAAAAAGAACAACAAACAGAACACAAAGTGACTAGATGAAAAGAAATAAAGATCAGAGCAGAAATAAATGAAATAGAGACTCAAAAAATAAATAAATAAAAAAGATCAATGAAACTAAGAGCTGGTTCCTTGAAAAGAAAAATAAAATTGATAAACCTTTTACCAGACTCATTAAGAAAAAGAGGGAGGGGCAAAATCAATAAAATCATAAAGGAAAATAAAGAGGTTACAACTAAAAGTACAGAAATACAAAGAATCGTAAGAGACTACTATGAATATTTATGTGCCAGTAAAATGGACAACCTAGAAGAAATGGACAAATTCCTAGAAATGCACAGTCTTCCAAAACTGAATCAGGAAGAAATAAAAATTGTGAACAGACCAATTACCAATAAAGAAATTAAATTAGAAAAACAAACAAACAAACAGAAACCTCCCAACGAATAAAGTCCAGGACTAGAGAGCTTCACAGGTAAATTCTACCAAATATTTAAAGGAAACTTAACACCTACTCTCCTTAAATTATTCCAGAAAATTGCAGAGGAAAAATTGCTTCTAAACTCATCCTACAACACCAACATCACCCTGATACTAAAACCAGAGGAAGACAGCACACAAATAAAATTATAGGCCAGTATCACTGTTGAACATAGATACTAAATTATACTCTATAACTATATATGAAAATTGTTAAGAAAGTGAACCGTAAAAGTTCTCATCACAAGGAAAAATAATTTTTCTTTTATTTTGTATCTATATGAGATGATGGATGTTCACTAAACTTATTGTGATAATCATTTCATGCTGTATGTAAGTCAAATCATTATGCTTCATGCCTTAAATTGTACAGTGCTATATGGCAATTATATTTCAATAAACCTGAAGGAAAAAAATGGAATTGATGACTTCATTCTCATTAGAAAAAAAATAAGAGGGCAGAAAACAATGGAATGACATCTTTAAATCATGAATGAAAATAAAATTTTGAGCATGGGATTATATAGCTAGTGAAAATAAATTTTATAGATAAAGAAATGCTCAGATCCACAAAACAGAGAATTTATTTCCAGTTGACCAGCACTACAAGAAATGCTAAATTGGGTTCTTTAGGAGGTAAGTAGCACATAGATAGATAGATAAATAGATAGATAGATAGATAATTTATAGGCCAAAGAAGAAATCATGAGTGAAGTTAGAAAATATTTCAAACTAAATGATGGTTAAAATATAAAATTTCAAAATGTGTGGTTGAAGCTAACATGGTGCATATATATTTAAATAGTTTATAGGAAAGTAATCAAAGTTTAACCTAAATTAGCTAAGAATAAATAAGCAAAATAAATCCATACTAGATAGAAGGAAAAATAATAAAGACCACAGCAGAAACCAATAAAAAACAATAAAAACAGAAATATTAACAAAACAAAATTTGGTTACTTGAAAAGGTGAATAAAGTTGATAAACCTCTCACAAGTTTCTTATAGGAAAAGAAAAGGATGACCTATAGTATATCAAAATTGAAGTAGATGCCATTACTACAGATCCTAAAGAAATGATGATAAAGTCATGCTCTACGTAATACTTGTATGTCAATACATTTGATGATTGGAATTTAGAATTATGGACTAATGGCTGAAAACACTCATATTAACCCAATAAACATGAGATGAAATAGAAAATCTGACTAGCCCTTTATCTCTTAAAAAATTGTATTTATTATAAAAATCTTCCCCCAAAAATAAAATTCAGAGTTTAGATGTTTTCACTGGTGAATCCTATACAAACTCTACCACAAAGTAGAGGAAAAGAGCCACACTTAAACACATGTCATGATTCCAGGAAAACCTGATATCAAAACATGACAGAAACATGACTAGAATAGGAAATTATAGCCTTTTATGAATATCATGAAAATATTTAATAAAATATTAGCAGTTAAAAAATCAATATATGTAAGTGATCATAAATAAACAATAATATATATTTGACCAAATAAATTTATCCCAGGAATGAAAAGGTAGTTTAATCCTTGAAAACTGAACAATGTAATCTACTAAATTAACAGAATAGTATAACCACCTTAATATATAAAAACAAAACATAGGACACTTTTCAACTCATATTAATGATGAAATTCATGGCATATTAATGTAGAAGATAAATTTTCAATCTAATAAGGAGTATCTTGGCCATGACAATATATCATGGCCAAATTTGCTTTATCCAGGAAACCAAAGTTGGTGTATACTATAAAAGTCAACTAACTATATTAAAAGATTGAAAGAGAAAATTCTTAAGACCATTCCAAAAACTGCAGAAGAAATAACACATTTGATAGGAAAGAATCATTGATGATAACATTTTTTGGCACATTCAGAATACAATAAACATCCTTTATCTGCGAACAGGTATTCAAAACTAGAATAAACATCATACTTAAGGGTCAAACCCTTTTGAGACCTGTAAGAAGAGAAAAATTCCCGTTTTCATCACTTTCACTCAAGATTGCACTGGAGTTTAGAGGAGGTTCAATAAGTCAAGGAAGAGAAATAAAAGCATAGAGATAGAACAGAAAGGACCGTGTCAGTATGCAACAACATTAGGACAAAATAATGGAGAAGTTTCAACAAAGTGTCGAGCAAGAATACATCTAACTAACACACTTCTCTTCAACATGGGAAATATTTGTGTCAACACTTAAAGATTTATTTTTTCAATTTAAAAATATATTTTTGAGGCAGAAAATCTCAGTTTCATTCCTAGCTTTATTTCTAGAGTTTTCCAGTATCCTCAACGGAAATACCAAGCATCATAAGGAAGCATGGGTGAGATTGTATTTAAACAAAAACACACTGTTGTACTTTGGGTTATATTTGGTACTGATTCTTCACTATGGGAATTTTCTAAACTTTTTGGTCCGATTTTTATTTTATAATATATTGAATCCAATTAGAGATTATGATATCAATGAACACCATTGTCATTTCATTCTCAAGTGCACTAACAAAAATGACAAAAAAGTAAATGACTATAAAGTAAATTTTTTAAATTATTTTTTAATTAGCACTATTTGTAAAAATACATTCATTCCACTCTTGTCAATTTTTATTTCAATATTTATGTGGCATTAGATTAAATAAATGACTACCAAATGTTCAGGTATTTAAATTTTTTAACTTGAAACATTTTGGGTTTTTTGTCTTATTTTTGTTTGTATGTTTGTTTGTTTTTCAACCATGCCATGAAGCTTTCAGGATCTCAGTTCCCTGACCAAGGATTGAACCCTGGCCACAGCAGTGAAATCCTGGAATCCTAACTACTACGCCACCAGGGACCTCCCTGAAATAGTATATTTGGAATCTTTATAAATTATAATTATTGCTGTTTGTGAAGATTATTCACCCTTTTCATATTTAATAAATGGGGGCCCTGATTGTTGGAATTTTACAGTGGAGTGTTACATTATCAATAAAACCATTCTATAATTTTTGATAATATTTTATTTTAGTTTTAGGTTCAGCTTTTACCAGTACATTCCTTTTTTTTCCCTTTGACACACTGTTTATGAAAGAAAAATAATAAAATCATGGTTTTGTATTTCCCACCTAAAGTGACTGACTTCTGACATGATATGGTAATTCAGGTCAATGACAAATATCTGTTATTTCTATTAAGAAGGCTACCACTTCTCCTCATCAACTGGAACCTCTAATTAATAGTAGAATTGTGCAGGATATCTTGCAGTCTTTGCTCAGAGCGCTTTAATTTAATGTATCTGAGATATTTGAAATGGTAAAACTCCCAAGGACTTGCTTATACATTTCAAATTTATTATTTCTATTTAATTAAATTTACATATGGTCTTAAGCAGTTAAGTTTTCAAGAGAAATTTTTAAGTGATGAAAAAGATAATAGGGATGGATGGACATAAGTGAAATTTTCCAATACTGTTTTCATACTATTGTACATCAAACAAAGACAATGGGGAAAATAAGTTCTTCCTCATAAGAGATAAGATAGCTATTACCAATTAAAAACTGCATTTGAAGTAATTACTAAAGAATAACAGCAGTCACTCTATTCCTATTTTGAAATTCCCATGCCTGCCAGATCGAAGTGTGGATCTCTATTCCATAACTTATGCACTCAATTTGTTTTATTTTTTCTTTTTCTTATATTAATAGGGCCACATGCTAATTTTTGTTTGTTTGTTTTTTGGGTTTTTTTTGCGGTACGCGGGCCTCTCACTGTTGTGGCCTCTCCCATTGCGGAGCAGGCTCCGGACACGCAGGCTCAGCGGCCATGGCTCACGGGCCCAGCCGCTCCGCGGCATGTGGGATCTTCCTGGACCGGGGCACGAACCCGTGTCCCCTGCATCGGCAGGCAGACTCTCAACCACTGCACCACCAGGGAAGCCCCACATGCTAATTTCTGAAAGCCTAAATGACTGCCAGTTCTGAAATCCAGATGTAAGCATTTTACTTTGATATTTTAATCTTTCTCTGCATGTATAGACATAGCAATGTAATTTGTTTTAAAGATTGAAATTGAGGATATCTTTGGATATAATAATTTAGAGAATAATTGAAAAACATAAAATTGTGAGCATTTCAAATGTAAAGATTGTATACTTTTTTGATTCTCAAATATAGATACTATTAAAAGTTGCTTTATGTTATAAATAGAGGTAGAGACTTACAACAATAGGTGTCTAATTTTTTAACCATAACTCCTTAAAAACTTTCATCCTTCAATGTAAATTACTTTTTTTATACTCATTTTAATAAAGTGCTCATAGAGCTCTATTTCAAAATAGAAACTTTGCGCTTCTTGAGAAAACAAAATGTCACCTAATACTCTGCAATAAGTTAAATGTCCAGAATGGAGTATTGTTCTTGTAAGATTAAAATATATGTGGAATCTAAAATAAATGATACAAATGAACTTATTTACAAAACAGAAAGAGACCCACAGACATAGAAAATAAACTTATGGTGACCAAAGAGGAAGCGGAGGAGAGTTTGGGATAAACATATACAAACTACTGTGTATAAAATAGATAACCAACAAGGACCTACTGTATAGCACAGGGAACTCTACTCAATATTTTGTAATAATCTATAAGGGAAAAGAATCTGAAAAAGTATATATATATGTGTATATATATATATAAATATATATATATTATATATATTTATATATATAAATATATTTATATTTATATATATATATATATTATAGTGGACTCTCAACCACTGTGCCACCAGGGAAGCCCCTGTTTACTAGTTTTTAATACCAGTATTTCACAATAATTTTAGAAAATGGATTTTCACCATGTGCCTTGGTGGAAAATACAGAAGCTCAAAAATCATAATGGTTAATTATATGGAATTTATGTTTGATATTCACCAGATTTTTATTTCTACTACTATAGTGATAAGTAGTGGACAGCCAGATGATTTCCCATGGATATTAGCAAATATTTTCCTGGAGTATTAAAGTGAATTTGACTATGATAACAGCATTTCTACCCTATGTATAAAAAAAAATGACTTCACATTTGAAACACAAGTTATTACTGAGAAAAAAACTGAATTTATCTTGATATTATCCTATATATATGGGCTTTGGATTAGTTTTATGATGGCAATATGACAAAATACCTCATTTTAAATTCAAACCTAATACACAAGGAAGAATTAGACAAATGGAAAAAGTTCTACACAAAGTGGTACAACTTTGGAACCAACAAATCTGCCTTCATTTCTGGCTTTACTTCCAGCTCTATTTATATGATTTTGGTTAATCAGTCACATAGCCTCATTTTCTCATACATAAGTAGGGAAAAAAGCACCTTTCCTTACAAGATTTTTATCACGATTAAATGAGATAGTTTAATATAATGCATTAGCACTGAGTTCGTCATGTGATAGGCACTCAAGAATGTTAATTCTCCTAACATTAGTTTTTATTTTACAGATTTGATTTGAAAAATCTATAATCTCTATGTTTTGAGATATGGAAAATATTGTCGTTATGGGAAATTGTAACAAAACGGCCAAAAATTGAACTTAAACTATCAGTGAGTCCTGATGAGTCTAAAGGTTTCCTTAGTAAGGTAACGTCATAGTCTAAGCAGAAATATGACTGCAGTGATAAAACTGCTTATACGAAACATATGAATGGAAACTCCAAGTTTAAAGTTATGCCTAAGGAAAAGTTAATATATATAACAATATCAGGGTATAATTATTTTACTTTCTCATGTTAACCAAAGATTGATGACAGCCATATTAGTTTCGATGTGCAGAGTGATGCCAAAAAGGACATTTGAAATCACTCTACTCCATTAAGTGTAACATTAAATCCCAGTGAAATTTAAGTTTGAAGTTTATAATGCATCTCAATCTGAAACCTCCTTTTCTAATTAGTAATTTATCCCTTTTAACTTCCTATTAGGTTGGCTTTGCCAATCTTAAACCCAGATCACAATTTGTCATTTCTAACATCAAGATTCAAACTACTAATCGACAGCCAAGCTATCCTGCTGCCTGAATGTACAAAAAAAGTCACTGATCTCCAGAAACAGCAAAGCTTTATGTTTTATTGACTGCTTAGTATATTCAACTCAATAATATTTACTGGAAGCTTCCTATCCAGATATAATTTTGGTATTTGTTACATGGTTATAAAATAAGAATTAAGAAAACACTGCCAGTGAACACAGCTTGGCATTTAGTGAAGGAGCTAAGGCAGCATGTATGAAGACAAAGCAGAAAGAATTTATAACAGTGAAACATAAGTGAAACCTAAGTTTGTCTTATTTTTGGAGATCGGCGAATTTTATGGCATATCCAGGCAAGCAGAACACTCTGGCCATCTAACAGAAATCCCAGCACAAGTAATTTCTGTCTCCTTCCTTTTTTTAAGTGGCCTCTGGGTCTACATCTCAATCTCCACCTCTGTTTTCTATCCCAAGTTACGATAAACATTTCCAAAGATACATTTATTAGTAAAGAATAGCAAAATTACAAGAGATTAGAGGAAAATCAATAAAGTCATAGGTAATTTACTAAAACTGTTTTTAATGAGACCAACATCTTTGAACAGAAGAACATGTGATTTTTTTTTCAAGCCCTACAGGTATATGTTTTGGTTTGAATCAGTTTATGACAAAATTATTGAGGAGTCTGGCCCCTGGTCAGAAACCTCTGTGTGCTCTTTCAGATCTGGCCACAGGCAGTTAACTGGGCAGAGGCCTAGGAGCAGAAAGCTGCCTTCCTCACACCAGCCTTGCTGCACAGCCCATCTCTGAAGGGAGTAGCACTCAAGGCCTCTGGAAGCCCTGGCCAGCTGTGCTCTTATGCTGTCTGCATCAGGATCCCAAGCATCTGCACTAAGAGACGTCTCCATCAGGAACTACCTACAGCAGAGACTTTCCTGAGAAAGGGAAAGAAGAGGGGATGGGGGAGACACCTTTTTCCTTCCTGGCTCAGTATTAAGCTTTTTGCTCTCCTAGCTCTTACCCTTCCTTCCTCTCCTCCCCCAGGTCCATAAAACTGCAGGATCCTTTTGTTCAGCCTGTCTTAGCAGTGAGCAATCCTCCTGACCCTTGACAACTGCCGTTGACTGGGGAAAAAATGGAACAATGGGACAGGCAGCCCTTTTGCTAATTTAGCCTCTTGCTTGCACTTTTGCACTGAGGTGACTAAAGTATTGTATATTACTTTCATTTTGGCTTTTTGTGTCAATCAGCTGCTCTGACACTGCAGCTCAGCTCAGCTCAGCTCTTGAAGTTATCTACCTTCTTTGAGCCTTTCTTACTGACAAACAAGGATAGCAATAGCTTTCCCATCATAAGCATGAGATGATATAAGTGGATTTCTTAGGATAAAACTGGTAGGATTGGCAAGTTCAAAACCATAATGATAACTGGAAACTTGAAGGATCTCCAAAGCAGTAAATAACAGTGAATCATTTTACACTTGTTATGAGTCATTTTACACTTGGGTTAGATAAGTTTTTATAGACGGATAATAAATCTTTTGTCTTTAAACTATGTCTATTTTCTATAGGATGTCATTTGAGCACTTCAAAGTCAACACATTTATGTGTAAGCCATATTCTAATTTGAGCAAGAAACCAACTCACAAGGTTCTTCTGCTTTTACCAATAGTTCTATCATTTTTGAGCTACTAAGACTCAAGCTTTTGAGTCTTATTTTTTTCCTGCTTTTTCCCTCATCTGTTGACAGAGTTGTTTCATGTGCATTTGCAAAAACAAAACAAAACAAAACAAAAAAGACACTCACCTGCTATCTACCTGTTCTCTTAATAGGAATCTGATGCAAAATGCCATGCGGCTTTATTCCCAACATTTCCATAACACATTTCCCTAATAACAAACAAGCAAGCAAAACTTAAACAAATAATTCCTTACAGGCCAAGTTAATAATTAATCAGATGTACCCTGGCATTTTTCAGTATTGATTTAGTCAGGAAAACCTCATTCCCCCCAGCACCTTATATTAAGAGGCAGAGCAGCATTGGGGTTGGTTGATTCTGTGCCTCCTGAATATTATTTGTCCATTTCTACCTTCATAATAATATCCCTACAATTAAAGTTTCCACATATTTCTTTAAAATTATCCTGTTTCTTCTCATCCTTCAAGTCGAAATTCTGAGCTTCCTCATGAATGTTTCCATGTCCACTAATTCATCATCTGTTCTACCAAGAACGCATGTGACCCATAACACTAATTCGGTGCTTGATGCTCTTATTATACTTATTTAACAATATGACTAGTATTCACACTGCCAAGCAGCCTCCTTTGACATACACAATTACTACAGAATTTTGACTAGACAACTTTAATAACAAATTAAAACTTTTAAAGTATATCTTAATTATTTATTTAATAAGTATAGTTTCAAACTTGAACTGGTGCCTGAAAAAATTTGGTAATGAAAGCAAAATTTGGTAATAAGACATTTCAGTATATTATTCAAGTGGGAATTGAGGTAAGGAATTCCTTTTGAGCCTTGATTTATTCTATCCCGCTTGTTCTCATTTAAGGTTACCTCCAATTTAGAAATATGTTGAAGCTGTAGTTGGTTTATATAAGACTTATTTTAATGTGTGGCAAGATCACCTCCAGCTTCAACAAAAGTGACCTGTTTAACTTTTTGACATTACATCACACAGGGGTGTTTTTAATAATGCACAGGGGTGTTTTTTAAAAATGGGCGAAACAGATTCGACTAAATATGGTGGCAATGGTATATTTAGACATTGGTGTGTACATTTTCAAAGTCCTGAAAATTTGCATCATTTAAAGACTAATAATTTTTTTTCTAAGTAAATTACATGACCACGTATACCTTTTTTGGTTAATGTAATGTATTATTTTGACTATTCTTCTACACATTGTAGCTTGTATTTCTACCTTGAATTTGTGTCAGGAAAAATATATTTTATGTAATATTAGGAGTCTGAGATATACAAATCATTTTCCTATCAATTGTTTTGTGTTTTTAGTTATATGATGAAATTCACATATTCCTATGACATATTCAGTGGAGTTGTTTTTTTTCAGTCTTTTGAGTAAAATAATATTCAAATATAATAAGATACAATCTTTTAGCAAATGAACAAAGGAATTTAACTGAGGTCAAAAGGAATAGCTTAAATTTCCTGGGAGGGACGTAGCAATAAATCTTATTAAATTGTAACTGTTTACCTGATGTTAGTCTAAAGATGTATGTTCCCTTTAATGTAATTTTTCTACAAATCTGTTAGGCAAGTTGCTGAAATGTCTTTTATTTTCCTTGTAAATAAGAAGGTTTTGAATTAGAGATATACCATGTCTTTCCAGCATCCATTCACCTAGGAAATAATAGAGTGATGACTTAAGTGTTTCTGGGGTACAAATCTCTGTTAGGCCAGGGATTACATTAAGGTCTCTAAACATCCTAAAATAGTAAAAATATTTAAGATTCTTCCACCTTTATTCCACAAAAAAGCTATCCCTAATACCTATTTTATCACTACATTGTTTAAACAATAGCTTCCTCTTTTATTCAGCTACAGAAAATAAAAGACACATCTTATCAAATATCACACTGGCATATTAAAGAAACCTTAAATGTATGGAGCTTAAAACATAGTTGAGGAATAATTCTAAAAGGGTTAAAACACAATTCTCATACAAATATAAGGTAAGCATGAGACAAAGTTTTATTTATCTCATTAATGAGAGAACCAGCAAGTCGGGAAAGCTAGTTCAAAGTCCATTTGAGGAGAGGAGATTTTCATAACTTGGTTCAGGCATGCTGAAATAAGTTTGTTAAGTTAAACAGAAACTGGTTAATGTCCTACAGTGTAATAAAACAATTATTTTGTAGCTGTCTTTTCTACAGGAATCATTTGCATCTTCTTTGGACATATATGCAAGTTAACATGCATATTCACAGATTCTGTGCCCTAATCAGCAGTTAATGGACAAGCAAAGGTACATCCTAGAGAATTAAATAATTCTTAGGTGGGAGTGTCAGATCATACTCCAATACGACTTCAAAAGATATGTTGTCATTATATATATTTGTAATGTCACTGATACATCATCTCAAGCAATTGACTCTACAGCATTAGCCAGAAGTTGGCCCTTTAATTACCCTAAGCCAGAATAGGAGCCAAGGTCATAATATATCATCTCAACCATGTTTGTCCCAGTTTGTTTCTCTATAAAAAAATAAGTTCTTGTTCACCACATACACATGGTGGTAATCCATTGACGATTGTCTTTATTTTTGATGTGACAATATTTCTTGCCATAAGTCAAAATAAATCTTACCACTATAAACTCTAGAATTACAGATTATAAAATATCTTTCCTGCCATAAGCTCATACAGATCTGCTGACACTTTGTAAACGCTCATTGACAAAGATTTTGAAGAGGCATATTCAAATTAAATCATTAAACTTAAATATGCCATAGTGAATAGAAGTAAATAAAATAAGAGAGGGATTAATATCTTCCTTCTGAACAATAGCTGCTTTATTATTTTTAGACAAAAGTAGTAAAATTACAATGCTTTTGTTTTGGTGGGGGTTTGCGGTACGCGGGCCTCTCACTGTTGTGGCCTCTCCCGTTGCGGAGCACAGGCTCCAGACGCGCAGGCTCAGTGGCCATGGCTCACAGGCCCAGCCGCTCCGCAGCATGTGGGATCTTCCCGGACCGGGACACGACCCGTGGCCCCTGCATTGGCAGGCGGACTCTCAACCACTGCGCCACAAGGGAAGCCCTACAATGCATTTTTCCCATTGAAATACAATTTTATGAATCATGATAATGTCAGTATAAATATGTTTGAACATATATAAATTTAAGAATGTTTACTAGAGTTATCTGTTATAAATATAATTCATTTTCAGGAAGAAAAGCAGTAATTTATAAGAAATTGCAATCAACATGCTTCACTAACATAAATTGGAGTTCTCACAACTCTGCATGAAGTTCCTTCAGTGAGCAAATAAAAAAAGTTATTATGTTTTTATTCCCTTGTCTAGCATTTGATAGTATATTCAGTTAGGAAGAAAATATGTCTCCAACCTTTGCCAAAACTCTGCTAATTGAAGAAAAATAAAATAACAAATCCTTGAAGGAACAACAAAACTGGATGGTATTTTAGAACTTCTTTTTTCTCTTTGGTTAATCACCTCTAACAGCCTTCTTAAATTTCTCTTTCTAAAACACTGAGTACTCAGAAATGTAACTAGCTTACATGGATACTGTTACATCCACATAAGAGAAATCTCTATAATACTGCTTATTTTAAATCAAGCTATTAGTTTTGCTTCTTGCACAAAAGGACAAAGATAAGAAAAATGAGAATCAACAATTAACCTTAAAGTGATTGGTTGTCAGAAATCTTCCAACTATTTTGCGTTTAATTATGCAATAAGATTTTGATTTTAAACCCTATGATTTTTGGTGGTTGTGAAGCAATTATCCCACTATAATTTTCCTTACTTTTATTAAATGTAAATTTGTAGCAGTAATATCTCTCACAAGCTGGGCATTATTTAAAAGGTCAGGAATAAAGTTAACTGTAATTAGAAGGGCAATGAAAAGTCTCCTGTGAAATTAATGGTATATACTTTAGGGAGTTTACCTTTGAATGGTGCTTGCTAGTTTCTTTTGCTAGAGAACTTAAAAATTGCTTAAAATTGTATAGATGTATTATTTGTTTAAATTATGGTTCAATCTGCATATACGGACCAAAGTGAATGGAGAAAGGTAAACTACAAAGGGAACCAAAGTTATTATTGAAATTATACCATTAAAAATCAACTTAAGCATCATCCTGTATGGGTATAAATATGTTGGTTTACGTAGGTTTGTGCTGAGAAGTAAATGAGTTAATACAGTTTTTAAAAATGACAACTTAGAATGGTTGGTAAATATTTAGTTTTCATCAAATGTTATCTTGTGTTATATGTTATAAATGTAAGTGTACAGTCTAAAATCAAATGCAAAAACCTGGCTTTATTTGATATATTCAAGCCTTTGCTTACTCTAAAACATAACAGGGACAGTCACGTCTCTGAAGGCACCATGGTATCTCAAGCCCATGTACCCTTTCTCAAGGATACCTATCCACCACTCCTTCATCTATTGATAGCTATCATCTCAACTGCAAGACTAGTGTATTCTTAAAAGTCTTCTATGACCCTGAAAACTTAAATTTGACTTCTCTTTTCTATTATTTATATATTTGTGTACAAAATATACAAAGGTAGGGCTTCCCTGGTGGCGCAGTGGTTGAGAGTCCGCCTGCCGATGCCGGGGACGCGGGTTCGTGCCCCGGTCCGGGAAGATCCCACATGCCGCGGAACGGCTGAGCCCGTGAGCCATGGCCGCTGAGCCTGCGCGTCCGGAGCCTGTGCTCCGCAACGGGAGAGGCCACAACAGTGAGAGGCCCGCGTACGGCAAAAAAAAAAAAAAAAAAATATATATATATATATATATATATATATATGTATATACACAAAGGTATATATTTATGACACTGTTTCATATGCATTATTAAATTTTATGCAGTTATTTTCTTTTTTGATTCCTTCTGTGAACTTTTGAAGACTGAAATGGTATCTTTTATAGGTTTATCCTCACCATTTAGGTAAGTGCCTTGAAAAGTGTAGCAGTTAAATCAATATTTGGGGATGCAGAAAGATTAAACAATAACCAAATATGTGTTTCTCCTCATCTTTGTTTTTACCCACCTTATTGCATATGATAGGAGATTAAATTGAAACTGTAGTAAAACGTCGATCTGCTTAATGAGATATGTTATTAAAGTAATTGAATACAGAAATTGGTGAGCTGTGCTAGGTTTAAATGATTGACTGCCAATAAACATCAGTTGACTGATAATTCTTGATGTGGCTAAGTAAGTAAATAAAACCCCTAGCAAGCTTTAAATATAAAAAGCCCACAAACTCAATAGTGCAAAATTATAAATATAAGACATGTCAATATGTCTTTTGTTATTTGAGCGTTTAAGAATTATTATCTTCTTTGTCCATATAGTGCAAACATCATAACACACAGTTGAACAGGTAAAGGTCCTTGTGCTCAGAGTTCCTAGTCCAGGGAAGAAAGGCAAGAGTACTCATAGTTTTATTGTGATACAATAAGTATTGCAGTTACTGGACAAAAAACTTAAAAACAACTCAAGTTTAAGCATAACAAGTGTTCATCTGTTATAAAGGAGAAGCTGTAGTGGAAATGAGATGACAGAATAGATTTAAGATAAATAAAAAGTTGAATTCACAAGGTTTTGTGACATATTAGATTTGAGGGCAAAATTGAGAGAGAAATCCAGCAGGAACTCAGTTGTTGACTACATTTACATGGAATAGAAAACACACAAATGTTGTAGCTTTTAGGGTAGAAATATTGCCTTGAATTTTGCACATTCAAATGAAGAAAATATTACTCAGAAGAGAAATTGAAAGTAGAACTATACTTTGGAATGTATCAGCTTAAACATAGTAATTGAAGCCCTAGATTCAGAGACATAATAATGAAGAAAACATTGAAAAAACAAGCTTCATCACGTTAAGAATCTATATAGTTATTTGGCCATTGATCTTACTGAAAGGAAAAATGTCACAGTGAAGTCCTGTTTCCATATTACTATTCCTCACAAATTTATTTAAATAATGTGATCTTCTATAATTTTGAAAACTGAACCTAAAATTAAAAGAAATATATATATCAAGTACTCAACAAACTGATATGTGAATATTTTTCCACTCATTCAGACATGGACATTTTATCTTTATACATTGCTATTTGCAAGAGTAAGTTCCAAAGGAATTTGGCAAAATATATTCAAAAATATTTTCTAAATGACTGATTTTAAGATTCTTTGAGAAGTGAATTATAAATGCAGAGCTCTATTATATCAGCAGAAAAAGAGTAATTTAGGAACAATATTCTTTTTAAAGCAGCATACTGTTAGGCAATATTTATGATCACAGGCAATTTCACAAAGTTAACAATTAATATTGAACCTGCATAACATATGTTTAAGTGAAAGATGAATGCATATTGCATGTTGTATGTTTGTGGAAGAAATTCAATGCCCTCAGCCATGTCAAAACTCCCTGCTTGGGGCTTCCCTGGTGGTGCAGTGGTTGAGAGTCCGCCTGCTGATGCAGGGGACACGGGTTCGTGCCCCAGTCCGGGAAGATCCCACATGCTGCGGAGCGGCTGGGCCCGTGAGCCATGGCAGCTGAGCCTGCACGTCCAGAGCCTGTGCTCCACAACTGGAGAGGCCACAACAGTGAGAGGCCCGCGTACCACAAAAAAAAAAAAAAAAAAAAAAACTCCCTGCTTGATTTGGCTTGGAAGATTTTGAATCATAAATATTCTCTGATTTTATCTGGATTTTAAGATCCACAATGGTCTCAGGCTTATATGAAAAATGAATTAGTGATAAAAAATTACATGATTAATGATGTATTATATTACAAACATTAAATGTCTACACTTTTAGTGAAGGGGGGAAAAGAAATGGATTGTTTATAGTCTAGAGAAGAAAAAAGTCAATTTCTTTCTTTTCAAATAACTAGTTTTGATGGTATTGTCTAATACATCCCATATTAGAACACAACACTTTAGAGTTTTAACAAGTTATAAAGAAAACTTACTAATTAAATTATTTTAATTGGTGTTATATAATTTGGGCTCTGTTATCAATGAATAGCCTAAAGGGTAAAATTGTCCCTTTCATATATATAAGAACTTTAAAAGTCATACATTTAAAGGAAAAATTTGTATTTTCACACTGCTTTAGACATTAAAATTAAGTAACAGAGTCTTTTCCATCTCTGGAGAATAAATAAGATTTAGGGATTTTACTTGTAAATTTGAAGTACAGTACATATACTGAAATATGTTTTACCAGAATAAGGTATAATATTCCTTATTAAGCATTTAATGGCTTTTAAGAATCCAGACATATAGAGAACATTTTATTTATTATGCTTTGATATGTTATCTTCCAGTGCTAGTTTTATCAGCAGTGTACTAGAAAACCTAGCATTAAAAAAACCTACTCTAGACCAGAGTAGGTTTTTTTTTTCTCACAACTTATTTATCTATTCTATTTTTTTTCAGAGTAGGTTTTTTTAATGCTACACTTTAGAGTGAAGGAAGTCAGAAAGAGAAAAACAAATACCGTATGCTAACGCATATATATGGAATCTAAAAAAAAAAAATTGATACGATGAACCTAGTTGCAGGGCAGGAACAAAGAGGTCGACATAGAGAATGGACCTGAGGACTTGAGGTGGGAGGAGGAGGCTGGGGCGAAGTGAGAGTAGCATCGACATATATACACTACCGAATGTAAAATAGTTGGCTGGTGGGAAGCAGCGCATAGCACAGGAAGATGGGCTCCGTGCTTTGCGATGACCTAGAGGGGTGGGATAGGGAGGGTGGGAGGGAGGCTCAAGAGGGAGGGGATATGGGGACACGTGTATGCATATGGTTGATTTGCTTTGTTGTACAACAGAAACTAACACAGTATTGTGAAGCAATTATACTCCAATAAAGATCTACCAAAAAAAAAAAAAAAAGAAAAACTACTAATATGACAAGCTGCCACACCAGCAATTGTATCCTGATTCGAATTAAAATGTTCATTTTAAATTTTTTATCTTCCATGACTTTTCTTTGCATGCTTTGCTTTAAATGGAGATCAACTGTACCTGGTGAGAATCACTTCAAATAAATTTCAGGGATAGGACAATCTTAAGGGTGATCATAAGGAAAATCTCAGACTGAAGGCAAAAAAATGTTAGTAGAATATTTAAGGAAAGGGTTACAAAGCAAAACGATCAGAGAAATAAATTGAAAGCTGATACAACTACAGAAGGAACTTAAATGGTATACAGAGTTGTTCAAATTTGAATTCAGAGGGATAATCATATGTAGTCAATGCAGAAAGACAGAGTGTAAGTAAAACATCTTATATCCTCTTACATGGACGTGTAAAGAGAGTTGGAGATCGTTCTCCTGGACCTCTTTTGTAACAGAAGGCTGAGCATATGCCCAGCTAAACAACTGTATTTACCAGCCTCCCTGGTATAGTTATTGCAATTATGGCACATCAGTGACCTATAAACAGTGTGGGACTTCCAGGAATAAGTGCCGTTCATCTTTCACCTGCTTCATACTACTGTGAGCCTGAATTATAGGTTGATAGAATATAGATTGGTGACTGGAGCTCCTACGGCCCTCTTGAATCCTGAAATGCTCTTGGAGACAAAAGCCATGCTCTTGGAATGTCAGAAAAGATAGGAGGTTGAGTTCCAAATGCCTCAAGGAGCAATCATGTCAGCTGTGGACAGTATATTTTATTAACGAATAAACTGCTGTCCATTTAATCCACTGTTTTGTCCAGCCTTCTACTAAGTGCTGGACACAATTACTAATACAGGTTAGATAGATGTAGAAAACAAAAATCCCAGAACAAATACTAAAAATGAGAGAACGAAAGGAATCTACAAAGCCCGGGATTTCATTTCACATGAACTTTCAGCACTTCAAACATTTCATATCAGTGATATAAGCCACAGTAACATTTTTAGGAGAGTAGCCTAATGCCATATTCAAACCAATTTGAGTTTCATGTAAATAGAGTGCCAGACTTAACAAATAAAATATGACACCCAACTAAAGTTGAATTTCAGAGAGACAAGAATGATTTTTATATAAGTATATCCCATGCAACATTTGGTACATACAGTAAATACTGATTTATCATATATCTGAAATTCAAATTAACCTGGAAGTTCTGCATTTTATCTAACAAGCCTACCTATAAAGTTGTTGAAATTCATAGTAATATTTATTACATTATGTTATTTTCAAAGGAATAATATTTTCATGGGGCTTTGTTATTCAACATGATCAACAATATCATATCGAATCAAGCTACTCAGTGATTTGAAAATAGCGTGTATTTTATTGAGCACTTGTTATATGTCCTTGAATTTTGTAATAATCCCTTCTTTGTAGATGAAGAGACAGAAGCTTAAGCTTCGATCAGTACATTGTGAACATACAACTAATAAGTAGCAAAACTAGGACTGGAATCTAGGTTGGTATGACATAATTTTTTTTTTTTGTGGTATGCAGGCCTCTCACTGTTGTGGCCTCTCCCGTTGTGGAGCACAGGCTCCGGACGCACAGGCTCAGCGGCCATGGCTTACGGGCCCAGCCACTCCGCGGCATGTGGGATCCTCCCGGACCGGGGAACGAACCCGCGTCCCCTGCATCGGTAGGCGGACTCTCAACCACTGCGCCACCAGGGAAGCCCTGGAATATCTTTAAAGCAGGGACTACTACAAGATTGCTAATATGGAGATATAACAGCATGATCTTAAAGCTTCATTGAATAGGAAAAATCTTCCAATTTCAGAGGCTATAATTGGATAAAATTTTGTTCTGGCAGTTTCTGCAAGTTTTCACACTCCCTTATTGCTGTATGTAACTTACATTGATTCACGTTCTTTCAGGCAGGTTGGGTGTGTCTGTGCTCCATGAAACATATATTAGAAGGAAGAGAAGGAGAGACCAAAAAACAAAGAACCTGGTTCAACTGAACATTTACAATGTATTTCATCGAGTGTTATCAGCTGTAAAATACTTTATCTCATCAGCTCTCACACAAAAATGAGTTCATTTTATTGGTATACTCAATTCACAGATAAGGAAGCTGTGGCACAGGGAGGTTAAATAAGTCGCTTGAGGGCACATCACTCCCAAGAGACTTTATATTAATTGGAATCCAGATAGTCTGAATCCCCAGCCCATGCTGCAAACCTCTGTATAATCCTTCCTCCAGTAGTTTCTGTGGTGTCCTTTTTAATCATTTGGTGTAAAACAGAAGACAGGCAAAATGAAAGTCTTCAAACATCAATTGATCATGAATCAATCTCACACAAAACAGCAGAGTATAACACATCTATTTGTAATATATAGGAGGCAGAATTATTTGGGGTACATTTTATAAAAGGCAGCAGCTACAGAGCTTCTCACTTACATGCAATGGTTTAGCTCATGATGTAGAGTAAATCAGGCCATGTAAACATCCCAGGTGTACCACTTAATAGCTTACTAACCTGCAGTGAACAACTCTCTTAGCATAAATCCCCACATGTGTAAATGGGGACTTATTTCTTGCTTCATGGAGTTGTTTTTAGGGTTAATGAGATAATGAGGTAGTGAGGTAATAAGAACTAATATGAATATATCCTATTAAATAAACAAAATTATCTTTGCAATGCATGGGAAGGGGATTCAAAATGTACTCACAGGACTTCTTCACCTGAGAATAGGAGTAAGTGGATATAAAAGGTGAGGGGTAATTATGCTTTTTAAAAAATATGTCTATATTATTTTAATCTTTTGCAATCAGAAGGTATTCATGTATTGAGTAGGTAAATAAATACTAAATTTTATCTTATATATATTAAGTAATCAGAAAGAATATTGAAAATTGTTACTGATTCCCTTTGACTTAAAAAGCACTATAAATTTAACTTTACACAGCTTAATAGACATTAAACCCACTTTTGTGAAAACAGACAATATACTAACAGGGTACAAAAACTGACTCATATCTGAATTTTTGAAAGTCTTCTTTGCTTATAAACAAAGTAAAATGTATTTTACTACAGTAAGATTATCTTGATCTTTCAACATGTCATAAATCCATATAGAACAATTAAAAATACATTTTAAGGAGACATAATAACAGATATTTCTTAACATTAAATTCAAAATATAATTAGACAACATTCATAGTGGCAAACAATAGAACATATTTTTCTAGTTTTAAGCAGGAAAGGGGTTTAATAAAGATACTAGGAAGGTCATAGAATAAGCGTGTCAGCTTAGGGAATGAGAAGCCAGAAAAGGTGCACAAGCCACATACTGAGACTGGCCAACTGGAAACCCTGCTGAAGCTGAACACTGACCAACTGCAGAGCTTTTGTCACTGATGTCCTTGAAAGTGGGATCCTGCTGCCACAACACTCACCAGGAAGGATGGGCGGAGAGAGTGGATTCTGAAAAGCACCTGCATTCCCCTGTTCTTGCTTATAAAAGGAAATCTTTCTCAGCATCCTCTTTATTAGAGCCTTATTCACATATCGGCTTCCTAACTGGGAGAAGGTGGATTAAGTAAGATTTTGGCTTCCACCTTGGGGTTAGCAAAAATCAAAGCATTGCCAGAATATTCAGAGGTGTTCAAAAGGTGTTGGGTGACCAAAAATCACGTCAGATGTCCACCAGAGACAGTGCTGAATATATGTATATAATATATAGTTTATTTATATGCTGAAGTCTTTATTTTAGCAGACTTTAAGCAGAAATAAATATAAGGAAAAACACCAGTGACAGATTTTATAACTGTTTTATTTCACATTTTAGTTATACTGGTAAATGCAATTCAATGTATTCAGATAATTTGACAGGTGACGGCATAGCACTTAATGAAAACACCAGAAGCATATTGGGAAGTTGAATAAATATCCCTGTTTTCAAAGACATTTTTGGGTATTCCGTGGAGTTTTACTTGAAAGGCTGGTAGTTCTGTGTACACTATAGATTATGAATGCTTGTTTAACTCAATTAAGTATGCCTAGAAATGAAATTGAAACTTTCTCAATATTGGAAATGTGATTTTTTTAAGTTCTCAATATTTATCTGCTCTATGAAATATATCCAAAATACCTTCATCCTGTAAAAGTTAATTTATCGATGCCAGAATTCATCTAACATTTACATATATTTTAGAGCTCTAACTTACTTATAATCCTTTTTTTCTGGAAATTTCAAGATTCTAGAACAGTCAAGAATAAGAAAGTAAGCAAAATAATTTACATGATCCATGCACAAGAATATGTCCACTTTTGCAAGTTGTCCACAGACTATAGCTCTGTGAATATCATCATATGACTTACATAGTACGTACTCCCCCTTATTCTTGAAACAATTCAAATGAGCTTATGTTGAGGTATTCAAACCAAAGCATCATAGAGTACATAGGCTTCTTTAAAATAACAGTGGTAAGCTTGATAGTAATGATGAAAATAGGAAATAAAAGATAAGATGCAGAAAGTGGTTTAAGATGGTGGCATAGAACTTAACCTCTCCCCACAAGCATACCAATTCTATAGTTACAGATTGATCAATTCCCTGTGAAAAACAGCTGAAATCTAGCTGAAAAGCTTCTCCACAGCAAAGGACCACCTCGAGATGGTAGAATAGGCAGAGACAGTCTCCCACAAATGTCACACACCCAGTGCAGCAACCCCCAAGCAGGAGGAAACTCACAATTATAAACTTCACCCTGAGGACGGAAGGGTTCGAGCCCCATCTCAGACACTCCCAACCTGGGAACCTGCACTGGAGAGATGAGCCCCCAAAAGTCCAGCTTTGAAAACCAGTGGGGCTTATGTTCAGGTGACCCAAAAGGCTCTGGGGAATGGAGAGTCTGTTTTCAAAGGGCTCATGTACAGACTCACTTACACCAGGACCCAGTGCAAAAACACCAATTTGAAAAATGCCTAGAAGACATGTGAAGGAGATTTACTAGCTAATCTTAAAGTGCCTCCTGGGGCACAGGAGTCTGTTGGGGCTTCCTCTGGGGATGGAGGCAGTAGTGGGTGTCATTTTTGCTCTCTCACTCCAACTTGGTAGAGCCAGCACTGGTGGGCACCAGGTTCTGTACTCCCTCTATCTTGCTAGTGCTGGCTGGCTTGCGCCACCTAGATACTCTCCCAAAACCTCACTGAAGGCAATGATCTCATGCCACCCCTGAGCCTGAAGTGGCCCTGTTGCAGGCAGTGGGCTTACCCCAGCCCTGCCCCCTCTAAAGTCCCACTGAAGTTTGTGGCTTTGTCCCACCCACAAACTCTCCTGTGACCCTGCTGAAGCTGGCTGCTGACTCCAACCCCAGGCTCCTCTGTGGCCCCACTGAAGCCAGCGGACACACACAGTCCACACAGTGGACACACCTTGAGCACCAGGCTTGGGTGGCCAAGGGGGCCTATATTTCTGGCCCCCACAGGACTGAAACAATTGGAGGGACAGATTTTGGCAGGTTACAACCCCCAGGTCACAACACAGACACCCTCAGACTTTCCGTGACAAAGGTCTCTTTACCTGTCCTGGAGCTTGAGGGACAGGCTTGAGGGGGCAGGCTTCAGGATTACCAGACATGTAGAGGCTGCAAAGGAGCTCTCAGGGAATGTAGGCTGGGGATGCCATCTTTGTGCTCTCCTTTGGCCTTGCTACACCTCACTGGTACTTTCCAGAAAGGACCTTATATACTCATCTGGAGCCCTGGTTTTCTCAACTCTCTCCAAGGGAAAATCTTCAAATCACCTAATCTGGAGGCCAGCAGGGGTTATGAGGTAGTCCCACAGGACTGTATATAGTTGCATATTTTAAAAGCTGCTACCTGAGTGTCTAGTTTTCAATTAGCCTAAAACTAGCAGCTGACAAAGATCCCTTCATGTGAAACACTGACAAGGCTTGGCATGACCTCAACAACTGAACCTATCAAGAATAAGTTGGGTTGATAAGACAGCCACAAAGGTTCTAGAGACAACCAGAGGTAGGGCAAAGTTGAACAGTAACATTGCCTACACAGGGCTATACCTTCAAGACTAGGAGAGGTCGAGGTTTCACCCAATCCATAGAAACAAATAAAATAAAGAGAAACAAGAACATGAGAAAACAAAGGAAAATGTTCCAAACAAAAGAGCAAGATAAAATCCCAGAAAAAAAGAAAAAACTTAAAAATAGAGATTAATAATTTACCTGATAAAGAGCTAGAAGTAACTGTCCCTGAACATGGCAGAAGAGTGGATGAACACAGTGAGAATTTCAACAGACATAAAAAATATAGGAAACTACTAAATAGAAGTCACAGAGCTGAAGAATACAAGAACTGAACTAAAAATACACTAGAAGAATTCAAAAGTGTACTTGATGAAGCAAAGAACAGATCAGCGACCTGAAAGCCAGAACAGTGGAACTCACCCAAACAGAGCAGAAAAAGAAAAAAGAATCAAAAAAATAAAAATAGCTTAAGGCATCTATGGGATAACATCAAGCAGAATAACATTCAGATTATAGGGTTCCCAGAAATAGAAGATTTAAAGAAAGGGGCAGAAAATGTATTTCAGGAAATAATGGCTGAAATCTTCCGTAACCTGGGGAAGAAAACAGACATCCAGATCCAGGAAGCACAGAGAGTTCCAAAAAAGATGAACTCAAAAAGATCCACACCAAGCACATTATAATTAATATGTCAAAAGATAAAGGAGACAATTTTAAAAGCAGCAAGAAAAAAACTACATTTTACATATGAGAAAAACCCCTCTAAAATATCAGCTGCCTTCTTAACAGAAATTTTATAGGCCAGAAGGAAGTGACATGATATAGTCAAGGTGCTTAAAGTCAAAACCAAAAAGAATCTAACTAAGAATACTTTACTTAGCGTAGTTATCATGTTATCATTCACAATTAAA